>NW_027150590.1:120000-432500 GCF_001643675.1 Monocercomonoides exilis
GATTTATGAAAATATTGCGAAAAATGAAAAATTCAAAGAAAATGAAAGAGAAGGAAATCAAAGCCAAATAGTGGAGAAGACGAAGACGATTGAAGAGCTTGATGGAATAATTAAGCAAAAAGCGAACAAAATTGAAGAAATGAGCAAAAGACAGAGAGAGAAAATGGAGATGATAGAGGAAGATGAGAAGAGGATGAAGAAGATGTTTGAAGAGACGAGGAAGAAGGAAATGACAATGTTGGAAGAAGTGAAAGAAGAAATTGAGAAGAAAAAAAGGGAGAAAGAGGAAGAAGAGAAGAAAATTGAAGAGATTAGAAGAGGAAGAAGAGAAGAAGAAGAAGAGGGAAAAGAAGAAATAAAGAGAGAGAAAGAAGAAATAGAAGAATTGAGAGAAGAAAAGATGAAATTGAAGAAAGAAATGGAAGAAATCAAAGGAAAAATCGAAAATTTGGAAGAAGAATATGAAAAAAGGGAAGAAGAATATGAAATTTTGAAGGAGAAAATAAAAGAAGCGAAAAATGAAATAGAAAAAATGAGAAGAGAAAGAGAAAGAGAAGAAGAAGAAGAAGAAAGAGAAAGAGAAAGAGAAGAAGAAGAAGAGAGAGAGAGAGAAAGAGAAAGAGAAAGAAGAAAAAGAGAAAGAGAAAGAGAAAGAAGAGAAGAAGAAGAAAAAGAGGAATTTATTTCTTTGCCAGAAATTGAAGAAGAAGAAGATGGAGAAGAAGAAGAAAGAGAAAGAGAAAGAGAAGAAGAAGAAGAAATAAAAAATTTTGGTAAATGTCAAATTATTAGACAAGATTCAGTTTATTCTTCTTCCTCCTCCTCTTTTCCTTCTTCTTCTCTTTCTTCTTCTTCTCCTTCTTCAAATAAATTAATTTCTTCTTCTTCTTCTTCTTTTCATCCAAATAATTCGAACAACATTTCTGAAACTTTATTTTCGCTTTCTCAATCTTCTTTCGATATTTCTTCTTCTTTTCCTTCTTCTTCTTCCTCCTCCTCCTCTTCCTCCTCTTCTTCTTCCTCTTCTTCTTCCTCTTCTTCTTCTCTTTCTACTAATTTCATTTCTTCTTCTTCTTCTCATCCATCTTCTTCATTAGATACACCTCGTAATCCAATTGTTTCTATTTCTTCTTCTCTTTCTTCATCAAATTCTTCTTCTTCTTCTAATTTAATTTCTTCTTCTTCCTCCTCCTCCTCTTCTTCTTCTCTTTCTTCTTCTTCTTCTCCATTTAATTCAATTTCTTCTTCTTCCTCTTCTTCTTCCTCTCTTTCTCCTTCTTCTAATTTAATTTCTTCTTCTTCTTCTTCTTTTTCTCCTTCTCCTCAGAAAACAAAGTCAAAATTGCAATTTTCTTCTCCTCTTCCTCCTCGTTCTCCTATTCGTTCTTCTCTTCCTTCTCTTTCTTCTCTTTCTCCTTCTTCTTCTTCTTCTTCTTCTTCAAATTCAACAGAAATTCAAATAATTCTTCAAAATTTGATTGGAAAAATGCAAATTTTGAAGGAAAAAGAAGAAGAAATTCGGAAAAAACATGAAAATTTGACAGAAAAAAGAAGAAAAATTGAAATGAAAAGAAGAAAATGGAAGAAGAAAGAGGAAGAAAATGAGAAGATGAAGAAAGAAATAGAAGAAAGAGAAGAAAAAGAAGAAGGAAAAAGGAAGAAATATGAAAGAAAAGAAGAAAATTGCAAAGAAAAAGAAGAAAAAGAAGAAGAAAAGAAGAAATTTATTCAAAAATGGAAGAAAGAAAGAGAAGAATTGAAGAAAGAGAAGAAGAAATTGGTTGAAGAAGCAAAAGAAATAAATGAAGAAATTCATTTTCTGATTCAAATGAAAAAGGAAATAAAGAGAAAAGAAGAGAAAATGATGGAAGAAGTTGAAAAACTTCGGAGAAATAGAATAATTATTCCGAAGGCAGTTGAGGAATTTTGCAGGAAAAGGAAAGGAAGAAAATTGAGTTTGAGTAGAAATGATTTGAGGGGGAAAGAAGAAGAAGAAAGAGAAAAAGAAAATAAAGAAGAAGAAGAAATTCAATTTATTTCACCAAAAGATGACAAAAATAACGAAAATAATACAAATAATTATAATTTACGAAGTGGACTAAATAGGAAGTGCAAAACACACAAGGAGAAGTTGGATGAATTGAATGAAGAATTTCCTTCTTTCATTCAGAAAGCACAAAAACAAATGAAAAACTCGAATTATTTCTCTTCTCCCATTTCATTTTCTTCTTTGCCAAATAATACACCAATCATTTCATCTTCTCCTTCTTCTTCTATTTCTTCTTCTACAAATTTAATTTCTTCTTCTTCTTCTTCTTCCACTTCATTTGATATTTCTGATCTTCCATCTGATTTCTCCTTCGATCCATCAATCAAACCTCTTTCTGCTTCGACTCCTTTTTCTTCTCATAAAAATATTTCTTCTTCTTCTCTTTCTCCTTCTCCTTCTTCTCCTTCTTCTTTCTCTTCTTCCATTAGATCTTCAATCTTTCCTTCTCCTATTTCATTTTCTTCTTCTTCTTCTTCTTCTCTTTCTCCTCTGAATTCTTCTTCATTTCAAAATCATACAATTATTCATCCTCTTTCTTTATCTCCTTCTCCTCTTTCTTCTCCTCTTTCTTCTTCTTCTTCTTTTTCTCCTTCTCCTTCTTCTCATTTAATTCGTTCTTCTTCTTCTTCTCTTCTAACTCCTCCTCATTCATCTTCTCAAAAACAAATGCAGAATTTAAATGTGGGACGATCAAAAATCCGGAGAAATATGATGTTTCGGAGAAATATGAGAGAAAGAAGAGGAAAAGGAAGGGGAAAAGGAAGAAGATGGAGAAGTTTAGAACCAAATGAAATAAGAAGGAGAGAGAAAGAAGATGATGATGAATGTTATGATTATTATGATGATTATTATGGTGAAGAAGAAGACGAAGAAAAGGAGGAAGAAGAAGAAAATGAAGAAAATGATGAAGAAAAAGAGGAAATTTCATTATTTTCTGATAGTTTTTCAGGAAGTTTAAGTGAAGAAAATGAAATGAGAAAAGAGAGAAAGAAGAAGAAAGAGAAGAAAGAGAAAGAGAAAGAGAAAGAGAAAGAAAGAAAATTGATATTAAAACAAAAGAAAAATCAAAAATATGAAAGGAAAGGAAATGAAAGAGGAAAGAGAAGAACAAGAAGTGAAACAAGAGAAAGATATGAAGAAGAAGAAGAAGAAGAAGAAGAAGAAGAAGAAGAAGAAGAAGAAAGAGAAAGAGAAGAAGAAGAAGAAAGAGAAGAAAGAGAAGAAGAAGAAGAATTGTTAGAATTGGAAAGGAAAATGAAAGAACTGAAAGAAGTGATGAAGATGAAGAAGAAAGAGAAGAAAGAGAAAGAGAAAGAGAAAGAGAAGAAAAAGGAGGAAGAGAAAGAGAAAGAAGAGGAAGAGAAAGAAGAAATGATGAAAGAGAAGAAGAATAAATATAAAGTTGCTATATCAAATAGCATAGAAAATGAAGGAGGAGGAGGAGAAGAAGAAAGAGAAAAAGAGAAAAAACACGAAAAACAAAAAAATTTCAAAAAAAATGAAAAAAATACATTTTTCAATCCAATTTTTGATATGCATTTATCTTCAAATAGAAATTCTATTCCAAAATTTTTGAAAGATTTATATATTCATTCTAATTCTTCTTCTTCTCTTTCTCCTTCTTCTTCTCTTCCTTCTTCTCTTTCTCCTTCTCTTTCTCCTTTCCCTTATTCTTCTCTTTCTTCTTCTTCTCTTTCTTCTCTTTCTCCTTCTTTTCCTTTATCGTTTCCTCTTCTTCCTTCTTCTTCTTCTTCTCTTAAATCTGATCTTCTTTTCCCTTCTTCTTCTTCTTCTCCTTCTTCTTCTTCTCTTCCTTCTAATTTAATTTCTTCTCTTTCTCCTTCTCCTTCCTTCCCTTTTCTTCCTTCTTCTTCTCTTCCTTCTTCTTCTCTTTCCTCTTCTCCTCTTCCTTCTCCTTTATCTTCTTCTTCTAATAATAATAAATTAATTTCTTCTTCTTCTTCTTCTTCTTCTTCTTCTAATTCATTCAGAATGAATTTATCTCCAATTGACCAATTTTTTGCTTCTCAAATGAAATTTGTGGAGTCAATGAAGAGAAAGAAAGAAAAGATGAAATGAAAAGAAGAAAGAAAAGAAAGAAAAGATGAAAAGAAATGAAGAAAGAAAAGGAAAGGAAAGGAAAAGAAAAAATAAAAGATGAAGAAGGAAGAAGAGGAAAGATGAAATGAAGAGGAAGAAGAAATTGAAATAGAAAAAAAAAAAAAGAAATGACAAGAAATGAAATGAAATGAAATATGCATTTTTCACCTTCCTGCAGCATTTAGAGGAAAATTGATTACAGTTCATAAATTTCTAATTCCATAACAAAATTGCATTTTGATTCATATTGTTTGCATAGATGTGAATAAAAAAAGAATGAAAATGATTTGTTGTATTTTCTTTTTTTTTTCAACTTTTTCTCTGCTCATTAATTCTTTTATATATGTGCGTTTACACACACATATTATGGATATTATCAACCATCCATTTTTTCAAAAAGTTCATTTATCAAATACAATTCTACAAATTTTTTTTTATCGTGCATAATTTAAACATGCAAACAATGAACATTCATCTTTATATTTAAAAAAAGAATAAATATAAACAATAAAATGAACAAATTTTATAAATAAAAAAATAATTATTTTATCCAATTGATCGAAGATTTGGTTTATGCAATCAGATCAAATGAAAACAGAAAAAGCGGAAAGCATGTTGAGAGAAGTTTTGCAGCCTGAAGCAAACATGGCACACAGCACCCTCTGAGGGGTGCGACCCTATCCTTGAGGTGGTACGGGTGCTGAGCCTCTGGGGTGTCTGGGAAATGGGGCAGCGATTAATCGGCCAGATGGCTGTGCCTGCACATGGAACATGTTTGTGATGCCTCTTTCTATGCGCTGTGCCTGCATAGTGTTGTGAGTCAGCTATATGAATGGGCTTGTGGGGCAGCTTGGTGCCGGTGGGTGTTGTTGTTTGTTTTCAGAATGTTATCTAATCTGCCAGGGTGGTGGAGGTGTGCCATTTTGTTTGCCTCTCGAGGGAGCCGTTAACGTGTTACACCTTTTTTATTTCTATTTTTTCGGATTTTATTTCTCAGCAGGGCGCAGCTGGGGATGTTTTGCAACAGAAGAATTTTTCGATGATCCGGGTTCCTGGGTGGGCCAAAACGGCGGGGAAGGGGATGGGAGCAATGGAAACGGCGATTGGGAGGGGTGCAGCGTGGAGACGATGGGCTGTGGCAGAATTTTGTTTTTTCACCTCAAAGGCAGTTATTGGCAGCTGTGGCAGCACCAACACAAATACGGATGATTTTATTGAATAACTTCCTTCAGACCTGGGATTTGCCGTTATTTCAGCCAGCATAATTATTTCGACTCCAACTGTCACTCGTCGCACTGAAGACGTTGTTGAAGAGATCGAAAGAGAATTCGTCCCAACCACACTCACTGCCTTCCCTTTCCCTGTTATTATTATCTCCTTTTCCCCAACACTGATCGTCTTCTCTTCACTCACATGCCTCCCACCCAGCACTGTGATTGTCGAGCTCAGTTGCGCCATGCTCGACCCCACTGCATGCCCCACGGTCTTGCAAGGTGCAGACTCGCTCATCCCACACAGATTGCTCGAGTCATCTCCACTCACCCCAACATATATTGTTTTGTCCTTCAACCATCCCTTCTTTTCTGTATGTTGAAGGCTATTACCATTATAGCACACTCTCTTCTCATTGCTATTCGTTGTGTATGATTCAAAGAACGGGTTATTCGAAGAAAAGTGATTGTAATTGTCTTGAAAAAACACATCGTGGCCATATGGAGTGGAATTACTGCAACTGCAATCATGGAAGAAGAAGAAATAGCAATAAAGGTTGTTGCTTGGAGCTATTTGTTGGTTTGGATTGAAACACAATCCTCCACCATATGACACTGCTGAGCACGAAATAAATTGGAGGCTCCTCATTTTGAATGCAGTTGGGACACTTTGGCAATACATCCCTCCACCACTTGAATATGTTAGAGAGCACGAAGTGAAGAAACACTCAAACACACAAGCGCTCTCCCCGTTCCCACTTTCTGTTCCAATACAGGAAGATCCAGAAACTTGAAAAGAATCGAGATAAAGTCCTCCTCCCCAATTACTTGCATTACATTTCTGGAATTCGCACCCACTGATCCTGACACATGTTGAAATCGAATAAATGTCAATTCCTCCGCCTTCGTAGTTCTGTGCTGTGCAAGCGTTGAACGAAGTATTCTCGACCGTAATGGAACGTATTTCATATGCTGTTATTGCTCCTCCGCCATAAAACGCATAGCAGTCGTTGAACGAGCAATGCTTTACAGAAAGTGTTCCTGATGACAGACCGTATATATTGATTGCTCCTCCATTTGAAGCGCTATCTTCATAATCTTCATTTTCTCCAGTTGTTTTTGACCCATTCCACACACACCAAGTGAACGAATTCGCCCCATCATCTGTAATCTTCTGTCTCGCTGGTTTCGATAAATTCCCCTCACTCCCTCCTATTGCGACATTCTGAGAGCGATAGCATCCGATAAACGAGGTATTCGAGGCATCCAGGGAAGACGAAGGGCTATTGAGCGAAGGCAGAAGGTTTTATAGAAGGGAATTGACAAAAGATGAAGAATCTTGTTGTTTAGCTGAGATGTTAGAAAAGACCAAAAGAGAGCGCGATGCAAGGGATATGACGAGCAATGGAAGAATGGATGTGAAGAAATGCAAAAAGAAGAGAAATGCGTCTCGCCCTCCGAAAGCGCTGTCTCCTTCTTCTCTTTTTATTTTTATCATTGTTGTTGAATGAATTGTTATATTTCTCAAATTTTTATTGTTAAAATAATAAGACAGTTGATGTTATTGAAACGCATTAGTGGTATTTTTTTTTTTTAATTCTTTTAATTCAAAGCAAATTTTGAGAGTTTCAAAAGCTAAATGCCAATGGCCAAGATGCATTCATTCTTTTCTTTGAAGGCACGTTTGGAATCAAAATTTATTGTTTCCTTTTTATTTTATTTATTGAATATGAAAGTGAATGAAATGATGAAGATATTTTGGATTAACAACAATCGTTTTTTTGTTTTGTTTGTTTTGTTTTTATCGAAATATTTGAAATATGTATTGATTGAATATTTGCAGCAAATAGAAATGAATAATACTTTTAATTCGTTTCATTTTCATTTGATAATTTTGAAGCAATATTTTTTATTCTGTAGAATGTTTTTTGAAATCATATGTTTTTTCAGAGTGTAAATAATAACAAACTTTTTTATTATTGAAGTGGATAATTCATGTTTAATAATTCTGTCCATTGCAATTATCACAATAACATCTGTTAAAGATATTCAATAGAGAAAAAATACTTTTCAAATCGAGTAACACTTTTATTTTTTGTGTTCATCTTCTTGTTTCATTTGACAAATTGTCAAACAGAATTTTTCGTAAAAAAAATATGATTTCTCCAATAATTGCCCATTCATATCCCAAAAAAAAATTTTTTTTTGCGTTTAATATTTACAAAGAAACCAATAATTTTGTTCAGATTCATTGTCGTTTCATTTTGTTTTGAAACAGTCATTTACACATATTGCTATTCACATTTGGTAAACTTATCATTCAGCAATGAATAACTTATTGTTCAAATTTGGTGAACTTATCATTCGATATTGTTGAACAGATTCTTCCACAAAAATTCACTTATCATTCAGAACCAATAATTTTGAATGTTTTCCAAATGAAATAATATTTGTGAGAAACAAATTTTTGTTGAGTACCAGAAAGTGCTGCTAATGTTATATTTTGTCATTTTTTATTTTATTGAAGGGGAAGGTGTCATATATTTCAATATTTTGTTCACAATTTTGAGAATATCTAATTTTTCAGAAAATATTTCAAATTGTGAATTCAGTTGTCTAATTTTTTTTGAAAAATTCCTTTTGTTTAATATTCAAATAATATGCAAATTGATTATATTCATCAAATTTCCGTTTCAACTCACAAAACTTCACATTAATGAATATAATATCATTGTCAATTTTTTGTTTTCATAACAGCAATATTTGATGAGTGGGAACAAAAATTTGATCGAAATATGAAAATTTTATTTTATTTGAATACACCATTTATTATTCAAATTTGGTAAACTTATTATTCAAAATTAATAAACTTATTATTCAAAATTAATAAACTTATTATTCAAAATTAATAAACTTATTATTCAAAATTAATAAAATTGAGTATTTTTTGAAAAAAAAATTTTGTATTAAGCCTTCCTTTGATTGAGTGTCGAAAAGTGATTAAAATATCATATTCCGTCAATATTCAAAATGCAGATGAGAAATTGAACCTTTAATTTTTTTATTTGTGAATAAACATGAAAATTTCCGATTTTTCAGAAAAAAATCATCATCATGGAAATCGGATTATCTTTGAATTATTTCACCTCACATTGTCAGATTTCACATTATTCATTCAAAAAAATATTGTAGGCATCAATATAAGTTCATGAAAACTTTTTATTTGCACAATCAAATAAGTCAATAAAAGCACTTTCTTAATTTTTAATTTGTTTTTATCGATCCTCTGGATATATTTAAATGAAAATATAATATCTTTATTGCGTAATGTGAAATCTAACAATGTGAGGTGAAATAATTCAAAGATAATCCGATTTCCATGATGATGATTTTTTTCTGAAAAATCGGAAATTTTCATGTTTATTCACAAATAAAAAAATTAAAGGTTCAATTTCTCATCTGCATTTTGAATATTGACGGAATATGATATTTTAATCACTTTTCGACACTCAATCAAAGGAAGGCTTAATACAAAATTTTTTTTTCAAAAAATACTCAATTTTATTAATTTTGAATAATAAGTTTATTAATTTTGAATAATAAGTTTATTAATTTTGAATAATAAGTTTATTAATTTTGAATAATAAGTTTACCAAATTTGAATAATAAATGGTGTATTCAAATAAAATAAAATTTTCATATTTCGATCAAATTTTTGTTCCCACTCATCAAATATTGCTGTTATGAAAACAAAAAATTGACAATGATATTATATTCATTAATGTGAAGTTTTGTGAGTTGAAACGGAAATTTGATGAATATAATCAATTTGCATATTATTTGAATATTAAACAAAAGGAATTTTTCAAAAAAAATTAGACAACTGAATTCACAATTTGAAATATTTTCTGAAAAATTAGATATTCTCAAAATTGTGAACAAAATATTGAAATATATGACACCTTCCCCTTCAATAAAATAAAAAATGACAAAATATAACATTAGCAGCACTTTCTGGTACTCAACAAAAATTTGTTTCTCACAAATATTATTTCATTTGGAAAACATTCAAAATTATTGGTTCTGAATGATAAGTGAATTTTTGTGGAAGAATCTGTTCAACAATATCGAATGATAAGTTCACCAAATTTGAACAATAAGTTATTCATTGCTGAATGATAAGTTTACCAAATGTGAATAGCAATATGTGTAAATGACTGTTTCAAAACAAAATGAAACGACAATGAATCTGAACAAAATTATTGGTTTCTTTGTAAATATTAAACGCAAAAAAAAATTTTTTTTTGGGATATGAATGGGCAATTATTGGAGAAATCATATTTTTTTTACGAAAAATTCTGTTTGACAATTTGTCAAATGAAACAAGAAGATGAACACAAAAAATAAAAGTGTTACTCGATTTGAAAAGTATTTTTTCTCTATTGAATATCTTTAACAGATGTTATTGTGATAATTGCAATGGACAGAATTATTAAACATGAATTATCCACTTCAATAATAAAAAAGTTTGTTATTATTTACACTCTGAAAAACATATGATTTCAAAAACATTCTACAGAATAAAAAATATTGCTTCAAAATTATCAAATGAAAATGAAACGAATTAAAAGTATTATTCATTTCTATTTGCTGCAAATATTCAATCAATACATATTTCAAATATTTCGATAAAAACAAAACAAACAAAACAAAAAACGATTGTTGTTAATCCAAAATATCTTCATCATTTCATTCACTTTCATATTCAATAAATAAAATAAAAAGGAAACAATAAATTTTGATTCCAAACGTGCCTTCAAAGAAAAGAATGAATGCATCTTGGCCATTGGCATTTAGCTTTTGAAACTCTCAAAATTTGCTTTGAATTAAAAGAATTAAAAAAAAAAAATACCACTAATGCGTTTCAATAACATCAACTGTCTTATTATTTTAACAATAAAAATTTGAGAAATATAACAATTCATTCAACAACAATGATAAAAATAAAAAGAGAAGAAGGAGACAGCGCTTTCGGAGGGCGAGACGCATTTCTCTTCTTTTTGCATTTCTTCACATCCATTCTTCCATTGCTCGTCATATCCCTTGCATCGCGCTCTCTTTTGGTCTTTTCTAACATCTCAGCTAAACAACAAGATTCTTCATCTTTTGTCAATTCCCTTCTATAAAACCTTCTGCCTTCGCTCAATAGCCCTTCGTCTTCCCTGGATGCCTCGAATACCTCGTTTATCGGATGCTATCGCTCTCAGAATGTTGAAGTCAATGGGACTGAAGGGAATCCATCGAAACCAGCGAGACAGCAGATTACAGACAATGGGGCGAATTCGTTCACTTGGTGTGTGTGGAATGGATCAAGTACAACTGGAGAAAATGACGAATATGAAGATAGCGCTTCAAATGGAGGGGCAATCAATATATACGGTCTGTCATCGGGAACACTTTCTATAAAGCATTGCTCGTTCAACGACTGCTATGCGTTTTATGGCGGAGGAGCAATAACAGCATATGAAATACGTTCCATTACGGTCGAGAATACTTCGTTCAACGCTTGCACAGCACAGAACTACGAAGGCGGAGGAATTGACATTTATTCGATTTCAACATGTGTCAGGATCAGTGGGTGCGAGTTCCAGAAATGCAAAGTAAGTGGTTATGGAGGAGGACTTTATCTTGTATCTTTTAATGTTTCTGGATCTTCCTGTATTGGAACAGAAAGTGGGAAAGGAGAGAGCGCTTGTGTGTTTGAGTGCTCATTCACTTCGTGTTCTCTTACAAATTCTTATGGCGGAGGGATGTATTGTGTAACTGTTCCGGCTGCATTCAAAATGAGGAGCCTCCAGTTTATTTCGTGCTCAGCAGTGTCATATGGCGGAGGATTGTGTTTCAATCCAAACCAACAAATAGCTCCAGACGACAACATTTATTGCTATTTCTTCTTCTTCCACGATTGCAGTTGCACAACAACTTCCACTCCATATGGGCATGATGTGTATTTTCAAGACAATTACAATCACTTTTCTTCGAACAACCCGTTCTACGAATCGTATACAACGAATAGCAATGAGAAGAGAGTGTGCTATTTATACAATAGTTATCAGCATACAGAAAAAAAGGGATGGTTGAAGGACAAAACAATATATGTTGGGGTGAGTGGAGATGACACAAACAATCTGTGTGGGATGAGTGAGGCAGCACCGTGCAAGACAGTGGGGCATGCGGTGGGGTCGAGCATGGCGCAGCTGAGCTCGACAATCACAGTGTTGAGTGGGAAGCATGTGAGCGAAGGGGAGACGATCAGTGTTGGGGAAAAGAAGATTTCTGTTGTTGGGAGAGGGAAGATGGTGAGTGTGATTGGGACGAATTCTCTTTCGATCTCTTCAACAACGTCTTCAGTGCGACGAGTGACAGTTGGAGTCGAAATAATTATGCTGGCTGAAATAACGGCAAATCCCAGGTCTGAAGGAAGTTATTCAATAAAATCATCCGTATTTGTGTTGGTGCTGCCACAGCTGCCAATAACTGCCTTTGAGGTGAAAAAACAAAATTCTGCCACAGCCCATCGTCTCCACGCTGCACCCCTCCCAATCGCCGTTTCCATTGCTCCCATCCCCTTCCCCGCCGTTTTGGCCCACCCAGGAACCCGGATCATCGAAAAATTCTTCTGTTGCAAAACATCCCCAGCTGCGCCCTGCTGAGAAATAAAATCCGAAAAAATAGAAATAAAAAAGGTGTAACACGTTAACAGCTCCCTCGAGAGGCAAACAAAATGGCACACCTCCACCACCCTGGCAGATTAGATAACATTCTGAAAGGAAACAACGACACCCACCGGCACCAGACTGCCCTACAAGCCCACTCATGCAACCCCACCACAACATTTTGCAGGCACAGCGCATAGAAAGAGGCACCACAAACATGCTCCATGTGCAGGCACAGCCATCTGGCCGATAAATCGCTGCCCCATTTCCCAGACACCCCAGAGGCTCAGCACCCGTACCACCCCAAGGATCGAATCACATCCCTCAGAGGATGCCGTGCACCGTGTTTGCTTCAGGCTGCAAAACTTCTCTCAACACGCTTTCCGCTTTTTTCTGTTTTCATTTGATCTGATTGCATAAACCAATTCCTCTATCTATTAAAAAAGTATTTTTTTTTGTAATTGTCAATATATTTTTAATAATATTTATAAAGAAGAAAAATGCCATTTCCCCTGGTTTCTGTGTCCAGACTCCCCCAAATCCATTTTCTCAGCCTTCACAAAAGAATTCATTTGCCCTGGCTCCTTCACAAAGGCAATAATGTGTATTCATTCCCTTGCATTTTTTCACACAGGGGAATGTCACTCAAACAGACAGATAAATAAATATGTTTTGAATGAAACTGAGCGAAAAAGAAATCAACAATGTGAATGAAAACAAAACAGAGAATAATGTGCTTGAAATTTCTCTGAAAAATTACAAAATAATTTTTTTGTGAATTTTGAAAGACATTTTCAATACCTTCATGCATATCACAATTCAAATGCCCCCTTTCCTTCATCTTCCTTCTCTTGTTCCAACAAGCTCCACACCCTCCCAATGTTCTCCATTTCCCTCTTCTTTCCTCTCCCTTCCAAAAATACAACTGCCCCTCAACCTCACTCAACAAACACATCTGCTCCATGGGGCATATGCCCATCCAGCATCCTTTCTTCAGCTTCATCTTCACCCCCCTCCGACAGCCTGCCACTCATCATCCTCTCTCATTTTTTCTGTCTGCATTTCCCAACTTTTCTGCTCCGAAACACACAGCTTCTGTCACCTCCATCAGCATTGCCAACAACCTTGCTGAGCGTGGAATCATCACACCCACAACCACTCCTCACCCCATTTCATTTGCCCAGCCACACCATCTTCTCTTCACCTTTCTTCTTCCTTCTTCCTCCTCCCTTTCCATTCCATTCCATCTCAATCCCATGCCTCTCTGCTTTTCTTCTTTCCTTCTCCCTTCCAAACACCCCTCCAAGCAGACTGCCAACTGCCCCTTCCATCGCCTTCCTCTTCCTCTTCCTCTTCCTCATTGCAAAACAGACACATCTCCATCACACCCAACAACATTCATCCCCCCTCTTTTTGCTCATTCACAGGCACACATTCCCCCAAAACACAAATATCAAAAGGGAATACCAAAGACAATGCAACCTCCTCCACACACATTTTCCAAAGTGATGGATGATGATCAGCCACACCACAAGACAAACAACAACTCATATAAAAAAATGATTAATAAATCAATTTTCACTTCTTTCCTTCCCTTCGCAAACTGAGTTTCATCCATCAATCCTCCTTGCTCTTTCACCATCATTCCCCTCTGCTCCCTTCTCCCAACTCGTTCTGAACGAGACATCTCATTCCTCCATCACCCTCAAAACTCTCCAGTTTCTCCATTCTCCACAAATGCATCCTTCCTATTTTCCCAGATGTCTGATTGCAAAAGAAAACAAACTGCATTAGCCAGCCCCACCATTTCTATCAGGAAAAGCTTCTCTCCATATCCTCAAATACAGTTTAAGAACCCATCACTCATTTCAAATGGAACACACATTTGAATTGAGACTTGTGAGATGGACAAAGAATGTGTATCCTGCTCAAAATCCACTCAGGCACACCAATTGATATTTCAATCCTTGTTCAGTTCAAAGAACTTCTTTGACAATCCCTCTCAAAAAATATCCATCTTGTTGTCATCCCTTTTGCCTCATGCCCAAGGCTTCATACACAAACAGATTCAAAATAATTCCTCTGCTCATTTTACGCCTTTTGCATTATCTCTTTTCCCCATCACTTTCCATGGACACACAACCCTGATGATCACCAAAGTGCTCACGTGATTGGACTTTCTGACTCCAATTCAAATGCTAAACGCTTCGTGATATTTCCTTCCACAAACAACAACAAAACAAATAGACTGATAAACAATCCTTGTTCCTTCTGATTGATTGATTCACACACTGAGATCAGATGGATTTTTCCAATAATGTTGATGAAGATAACACTTCGAAACAGGGGATGGCGATGATGGAATGGCAGAAAAAGAAAAATTTCACAGCAAGCTTAGTGACATTTCAGTCGAAGAATAATACCTTTCAAATACAAGAAAAACATCTTGTTTTGTCTCTTTGGGTGGTTGAGGGATGTTGATCCAATTTCCCAGATCGAGTATTGGAGAATATGAAGAAGAAGAAAACACGTTTGAAAACATGGAAAGCGAATATGATTCACGAAGGAAAAAGTGAATTTTGATGGATGAATATTGTCCATTTGCATATGCTTTGAACTTCACAATAAAATTGAGAGATAACACAAATATGAGAAGAATGACAGAATTGTCCAAGAGTGCAACAATGTTGTGACATGACCAAAGCAAGATTTGGTGATTTTATTCCTTTTTATTCACTTTTCAATAAAATACCATTTATTCAGGAGATTGGCAGGATATGTTGCAATCCAGTGCTGAATGATAAATAAATACATTGTCGACATTTTCTCCCTCTAATTATCTCATGCTCATCATGAGCACCAGACAGCTGCCAAAAGTTTGAAATCAATTTCTTTTCTGCTCATTTGGCACTCAAACAACAAGAATTGGCAAGGTTATTGAGCTGCCCCACAAACAATCCCCTGTCCCCATTTCTCTTCCAGCCTCTGCCCTTTCAACCAAAATGCTTCAAATTGAATCCTCTTTCATTCATCAATCTCTCTAATCTGTTATGGAAAATGATCAAAGTTAAATGATAAAAAAACTGTCAACAGAATGGGAAATCAAGACGTCAAACATTCCAGCTGGGATGAGTGAATTATTTTTTTGTGATATGGCAGATGAGACAACAACAATTTTATTATGAGGGAAGCTGGAATTATTCTTTTTGATTGTTGGAGAACTGTCAAGCCATGACATTTTCGATGGAAATGAAGAATTTTCAATGTATGCATTTTATATTATTCTATTGATTGTGAAGATATTTCCATCCATATCCTCTCCTAAGTCGTGATTCAGACAAATTATATTTAAAATGGATGATTTGTGCTAAACAGAGCAGAACAGCGAGGAAGCGAGGCAAATGTTATTTTACAAATATATTGGAATGTGAATGCATTTTGTTACAAATGTTTATGTTACTTATTTTGGATTCAACATGTGGCATATGGAAATACGATGAATAATGAAAATTAATAGAGCAGAAATCAACGGGGTTGGAAGATGTCCAAGACAAAAAGGAAGAATGTCCAATCTCTATGAAAAGGAAGCACCTTTTGAGGATGAAGAGGACATTTTCAAAAAAAGCATTGTAAGAAAAATTGAGTCAGATGACTGAAACAGGTGATTGAAATTGGTTGAGACAGAGCAAGGCGCCTTTCTTGGGATGAGAAGGGCAAGACATTGATTTTATGGACCGGGGGGAGCGATGGAACAGCATTTGATTGCTTGGCTTGAGAGGCGAAAATAAGAGGAAAACAGACAGTTTTGCGTAATACGGCAGCTGGAGGCAAATTACAGGCAAAATGGATCCGAATCATTTAACACTCGCCTTTGGCATTGTGTCGTCGATGGGTTATCCATTGAAGCAGAGAACGAGGTTATGATGCTGAAGATATCTTCTGACAGAAGATATATAGTATTCAAACTTGACAATAACATCGCCGTCATCATCTTTATCATCTTCATCTCTATCATTGCCATCATTGCTGTCATCGTCTTCTTCCTCTTCTCCATCTTCATCTCTTTCATCTACTTCATTTCCTTCATCGAATTCTTCTCCTTCATTGTTTTCATATGCACCTCCTCGACAAATGAAATTTTGTATTTTTACCTTCTTGGCCATTATCATTTTCTTCTTCTTCTTCTTCTTCTTTATCTTCATCAAATCAGGAGCAAAGCCGCCTTTACAGCTCCGAATTCAAAACCGCGTTCACTCCGCCAAATGCAGCTCTGCACAATATTCAGAGTAATTCGCCGTAATTGTCTTCTTTATTGCTGACTTCGAAATGAACCGAATTGATTTCTTTGTATTTTATCATGTGCGAGGATTAGTTTCTTGCTTCCTGCCAGAAAGAGACAAAATTCATTCTCGTCCGAAATATCATTACGCGTTTTTGAACCATCAACAACTTTCAGCAAAGATTAAACTTCTTCTTCTGTTCCACTGTCATCGTCGTTATCTGTTCAACTTCGACCACTGGCTCTGCCTGCTGCTGCACACAGTTCAATTGCCTTGCTTCTGTGGGACACTTCTGAGACAGAATTGGCATTCTGCGAGTGCAGCATCCCGAACAACAACATGAAGCCGATGAGCAACGAGGAAGACGCATGAATCAATCGTTTGATGGGAAGGGAAAGAGAAAGAGTGATCGATGAAAGAGGTGCAAGAGATGGAGGCCAAGAAAGAGATCGAGATAAAAGAACAGAGACCTCCGTTCCAATTACCATCATCGACAAAAGCATCAAGGACAACGACAATCAGCAGAAAGGGTTCTTCCATGCCAGTGCGGCATATGGAATTTGTTTGTATTCTGGTTCATTATTCTCTGTCAAAGGCTCCTCCTCCTTCTCTTAGAAGGCAGCGAGCAGCACACTCCCAACTTCCTCATGTTCCGAAAAATCGTATGAAGTATTTCGCTCATGCTGGTCATTCAGGCGCTGCTGCTTTTCTTTTTCCGTCCACCTCTCTGCCTATTTGCAGTGCTTCCTCAATGCTGATGCAATGCAATCTTGCGAATCTCTTCTTCTGGTTGTTGGGCTACTCTTCACAGAAAGGCAGTTGCGCTTTCTTTCTCACTTCAGCCTCCTCAACACACACTCCACCAACTTGTCCCACAACCCCTCTCTCTTTCTCTTCAAGATGAAACTGAAAGAGTGAACGCACTTGCCGAACTCATGACAAGGAACCACGACATCGTTCTTCAATCATCGTTCTTCACACAATAGATCGACGCCATTTTATAACCGTTTCCATCCACTTTGTCTTCGATCAACGCTCTTGCTCCGCTTGTGCATTTCGAAGCACATGCATTTTAATCCTCTTCTGTCTTTGTCATTGCTCGCCCCGCAGCTGATATCCACACCTCCAGTTCCTGTTCCAATCTGCTGCACTCTTTTCCGAGCTCCGCTGACCTCCTAACTTGCACCTTCGTGCCTTCGCTGTCTGCTCCCTTCGACAAAGCACTCCAGCTTTTGAGGCTGTGCGGAATCAACGAGCAGTTCATGATCGCTCTCTCCACTTTCTTCTTCTGCCAGCTCGTCACACTTTTTTTCTGGTGAGAAGCTCTCTGCAACAGCAGCTCATTCTTCCTTTTCGCTGTTTTCGTTCTCTTTGTCCATTTAGCCAGATGTCGAAAGCATTTCCGAAGTGTCTGGTTTGTGGGGCATACATTTTTCTTCTCTGTTTTATCCTTCTTTTCTCACTTCTCTTCTCTCAACCAAGCGTCTCCTTCTTCTTCCTCTTTTCCTTCCAACTTTCTTTCTCTTTCTCTTTCTCTCTCTCTATCTCTTTCTCTCTTTCTCTCTCTCTACGCCAAACATATGCAATCATCCGATGTGTTTTTTGTTGTCCTCGAACCAAACATCTCCAATGCGCCTGGTGATAGTCAATCATTTCAAACAGATCATTCTGGTGAATGTTAACTCGTTCGCCTCTCCTTGGCACACACTCCGATTTCTCTCTTTTTCGAAGCAAGACCTGCTGCTCATCAAAGAACTCCGCATTTCGCCCATCCGTTTTCATCAATGTTTTTCTTCATCTTCTTCACTTTCTTTATCTGCTTTTCTCTCTTCGACTTTTTCGTCACGTTTTTCTTTCCACGACCTAAGCATATGAAATAATTTTATTTCCTTCTTTATCATTATCTTCATCACCTTCTTCTTCTTCTCTTTCCTTTTCTTCTTTTCTTCTCCGCCTTCATCACCTTCATCACCTTCTGCAAGTGTTTCTTCTTCATCGAATTCGACTAATTTTTGTTTTTCTTCATCTTCTTCTTTGTCTTCACCTTCTTTTCCCCGCGCCATGAATTCATCCTCCTCCATTTCCTGCTTCCTCTTCAGTCGAAACGCCAAATGCATTTGATCCGCATTGTCCTGCTGTTGAGTCTTCTCCTTCTCGAAACAATTGCCAAACGAAGAATATTTCTGGCTGGCTGTCATCTGTGTGAAACAGCCTGTTTGCCATTTTTGGCTTTGTGTCAGAGCATGTCAGGAGAGAAACGACGAATTTCGTTTTGAAATGATTCTCTGAAGATTATAATTCTGTTGATGCTGCAATTCCTTCTTCTTCTTCTTCTTCCCCCTCATCGCTTTCTTCCCCCTCTTTGCATTCTTCATTATGTTTGCTGTAATTGTTGTCATTTGCGCTGCTCTGACAAATGAAGTTATCTGCACATATTTTCTTCTTGGCTGATATAATATTCTCCTTCTTTGTCTTCTTCACGCTCTTCCTCCTCCTCCATTTCTTCTTCCAACAACATCACTTCTTCACCGTCTTTTTCTTCTTCTCAAGCAGACTTCCCTTTTTTCAATGTGAAGCACACCATATCACCCTGCTGTGCCATCACTGCCTCAACTGACTTTGGATCAGTTCTCTCATGTTGTGTGCAACCTGCCACCAGCAAATGAATCACAGTCATGGACGAAGGATGATCCTGCCTCCCTGTCCAACATTCACTCCAGCCAAATAGTGTTACGCACTGAGGATGTGCAAGAGCAATATGCAGCGATTCCGCCTCCAGAACACTCACTTCCTCTTCCTCTTCCTCTTCCTCTTCTCTTCTTTCTTTCACTTTAGCATTAGCAACTCCTTTTTTTCTTTTTCTTTTTCTTTTATCTGGGACATTTCCAATCCCAAACTGCGGCTCTAACTTTTCCTTCATTACAGTCCCCAAGCTGAACGTGTTTCGACCATCGAGCTCGGCTTTGAACCTTATCAAAGAAAGAGAGTTGCAACAAAGAATCTTTGCTGCTCTTTGGAAACAACATCTTCTTGCTCCGCCTGTCCAGCCACCTGTTCCACTCCCTTGTCCATTTCGAATGTTTCATCTGTGTCGAGCGATGGACGAAGTACTCTGTCAAAGCCAGAAAGGTTTTGAAACAGCATCAACTGCACAACCTTTCTGTTCCACTGTGGTTTGTGCTATTTTGAAAGGGAAAGAGGAGGGAAAGAAGCATCAGGTCGAGCGAGAGGTGGGAAGCTGGAGGAGGAAGCGAGCAGATTTAACAGGCATTCCAGAAGATTTTGCGCATTGCAGAGAACAATCACAACAGAGCAAGAAGGAAATTGAAGGGAAGAGAGAGAGAGAGAGAAAGAGAGATAAAGAAGCAGATGAAGCATACGCTGATGTTCAAGCAGGTGGCAAAGCAGCTGCAAGGTTTGGTGAACAGCAGGATGAATGCGCAGGCACATTGCGAGAAGCTGCTGATGATTCACACATGCAAAACAATGCCATTGCAGTTGTGTGGCCAGCTGTTTCCGGAAATACACAGAAGCGAAAAGAGGGATGAGATGCTGTTTATGAGAACGTATGAGATCGAAGAGGAGGATTCGCCTATGGGTCCGTTTGACTCGACTCGATTGCAGACAGCAGAAAGAGAGACAAGAATGGGAGTGATTTGAGAGAGGGAAATGGGGCTGATAAAGCGATTGCTGCAATTTCTTCTTCTTCATCATCATCATCTTCTTCTTCTTCATCTTCTTCTTCGTTTTCTGCATTAATGTTTGTTTCATCCTCTTTCAACTTCATATAAACTCCTTTTTGTTCAGTCTATTTTCACAAACAGGCGATTGTCCTGCCCTTCTCCTGTGCCATTGCCCTCGAAACTCTGATTCATTGAGCTCTCTCCTCTCTTTCATTCTTCCTCCTCTCAGCAAACAGACACCTCTTTTGTCCATTTCAGACAACATCATCACACCCAGACAGGCAGCAAAAGAGAAGAATAACATTAATAATGAAATTCTTCAACGAACACAAACAAACAATAAAGTTCATTTCATTCACCCCATTTCCTGTTATTTTGACAAAACCATTCATCATCATCATCATCATTTCCAACAATCAAAAATGAATGACTCTTTCTTCTTTCAAAAATGATATTGCTTTTGTCTTCATTCTGCTTCAGGGCTGTATTCAACTCATCTGCTCCATCTGCCACCTTTTTTGAATGCAAGCCTTTCATTCTTCGTGTGGCCAAGTCAAATCTTCTGTCATAAGATTCTATTTGATCGTGCTCACGACAGATTTGGGATGATAAAAGAAAAGAAAGCCCAACTGGATTTATTGTGGCTGAATGGGCATATGGACAAGTCAGAAAAGAGGGAGGATGGATATATGGAGTTTGGAGAGAAGATATGCTTTTGAGGAGAAAGCAGGATGTCTTGAAGGGGAAAGGAACGACAAAAGGATGTTTTTTGGGGGGAGAAAGAGGTGTTTTTGTGAGGTTTAAGAGGCAAAATGGATGCACAGGAGATGGATTTGGATGAAGCGCTGAGAGATTGTTTTTTCGATTTTTGTCATTGGGAAGGCGTAGATGTCGTATTTATTGTTGGAGAAATGGAATTTGTTGTGGAGGAGGTGTGGTGAAGCGGAGGAATAGAGGGAAGAAGATGGATGGAGTGAATAGAATATATTATCTTTGGAGGGGAGGATGAGAGTTGGAAAGGAAATGGAGAGATATGAAAAAGGGATATTATATTTTTATGTATCGAAAGAAGGTGGAGGCACACGAGGTGGAGCAAGGGGAAAAAGTTTTTGCTGATGTATGTTTGATAAGAGAGAAAAGTGGGGTTGAAGAAGAAAAAAATGAGAGAGATTTTTTTTTAATATTTAAAATTTTTTATTGAATGGACAGTTTGGTCGCGCCTCTCATTTGCAGGGCAAGGATCGGGGGTGGAGGCGGAGGAAGACGGGAAGAAGGAACATCAGCGCTGGCACTTTGTGTTGAGGATGATGAGATGGAGGGAGGTGAGGAGTTGACCATGGGAAGGTGCCTTCCAAAGAAGACAGAAAAAGAATGGAGATGCAAATTTTTTGGTTGGGAAAATGGATGGACTGGGATATGGGTGTGGTGATGTAATGTTGTTGCTTTGGGGGAAATGTGGAGAAGAAGAAGGCAATGCAGAGAAAAGGGGTGAGACGTGTTTATCAGATGGAATATTTTTCATTGCTGGTTTTTTTTTATAGAATGGAATTGGTGAAGTTATTTGAGAAGAAGCAACAAGAAGTTGGACTTTGGCTATTTATTTTTTTGGGGGGAAGCAGAAGGGAAGCGAAGATGAGGCAGATGGAATTTATAGGGAGAAAGGAACAATATTATAAAAAGAAGAAGAAAGAAAAAGTCAGCGAAAGGCGGTCATTGTGAAAGATATAGGTTTGCATTTTTTTATTACTATTTTTTATTATATGTTATTTTTTATTTATAAAATAAGGATTTTTACAAGAATGTTCAACGACAAGGAATGAACATGGATTATGGAAAGAGGGGATATTGGATGCATTAAAGAAGTCAGAAAATAATAATTGAATTGGCGCGTAGAGGAGTGAGCCAGATGAAATGTCAAGGAAATGAAAAGATATTTTTCTTTCTTTTTTGAAGGTTTGGGAAGACATATCGGGAGAATTTTGTTAAAAGCCGAAAATGAGATCAAGGAATTGATGATGCAGCAGAAGAAGAAATTTGGCAAATGTTTGAGAAGAAGAAGATATCTTTTTGGAAGTTCGATTGAAAGAGAAAATTTGAATAAGGCGAAGAAAGAATGGAACAGGAAAAGCAAATATATGATTTTTAGAGATATTTGAAGAAAAGTTGGAAGAAGGGAGAAGATGAGTATTCTTTTGTGAGGGAGTTATTGAACTCGTCTGTTGAAATGAAGGGGATTGAGCTGATTGGAGATGAAATTTGGAGTATTGTGTGTGGAATGAGGGGGAGTGCGATTGTGGTGAAGGGATGTGGTGTGGAGATGGGGAGAGGCAAGGAGGCGGGGGTGTTTGAGCTGGGTGGGTGCAGAGGGGTGTTTTGGAACATCACGCTGAGAGGGGTTGGAAGGGGAGGAAATGTGTGTGGGAGACTGTTTGGAGGAGAGGGGAGGATGGGGCAGACGAGGAGTGAGAGAGAAGGTGGGGGAAGAGGAAGAGCCGGACGGGGAAGAGGAAGTGGAAGAGGTGAAGAAGGAGAGAGGGGAGGACAACGAGGAGGTGGAGGAAGAAGAGGTGGAGAAGGAAGAGGAAAAGGAAGAGAAGAAGGAAGTGAAGGAGGAGGGAGTGTATTGGTGAGTGAGTCAGATTTCTCATCTTTTTGTGTGTCTTCAGCCCCGTTTCTGGCGCCACCCTTGACATGCCTTGTATCTCTCACCCAGCTGACCTTCTTCAACATCTCCACAAATCCATCGAAAACAACACATCTGGCTGAAGGGCTGAGCCAAAGGGTGTTTCTGATGAGTGGATGCTCATTTTCATCAGTGTGGGATGTTTATGATGGGGGCATTGTCCCCTCGCTGAACAGCCCCTCATCTTCCCTGGATGCCTCGAACACCTCATTTGTCGGATGCCATCGTTCACAGAATGTTGAAGTCAATGGGAGTGAAGGGAATCTGTCGAAGCCAGCGAGACAGAATCAGACAGACAATGGGGCGAATTCGTTCACCTGGTGTGTGTGGAATGGGTCAAATACAACTGGAAATCAAAATTCTGTCTCAGATGGAGTTTCGAGTGGAGGGGCGATTAACATGTATAATCTGGGATCGGGAACGCTTTCAGTGAAATTTTGTTCATTCAATGATTGTTATGCGCATTATGGTGGCGGTGGTATTATGTGCTATAAAATCAGCTCAATCAAGATTGAGAACAACTCGTTCAATGCATGTACCGCAAAAAATAATTATGGAGGAGGGATGTATACTTATTCGATTTCGTCATGTGTCAGGATCAGTGGGTGCGAATTCCAGAAATGTTCTGCAAAATATGATGGAGGAGGCCTTTATCTCGAAAATTTTAATGTTTCTGGATCTTCCTGTATTGGAACAGAAAGTGGGAACGGGGAGAGCGCTTGTGTGTTTGAGTGCTCATTCACTTCGTGCTCGCTTACAAATTCTTATGGCGGAGGGATGTATTGCCAAAGTGTTCCATCTGCATTCAAAATGCGGAGCCTCCAGTTTATTTCGTGCTCTGCAGTATCTTGGGGCGGAGGATTGGATTTTTATCCATATCAATCAACACCTCCAAGCAACAACGTTTATTGCTATTTCTTCTTCTTCCACGATTGCAGATGCACAACCACTTCCACTCCATATGGCCACGATGTGCTTTTTGAAGATGATTACAATCACTTTTCTTCGAACAACCCATTCTATGAATCGTACACAACGAATAGTGATGAGAAGAGAGTGTGCTATGAATATTATTCGGGCGGTTGGTATTATCAGCACACAGAAAAGAAGGAATGGTTGAAGGAAGGGATGAAGGATCGGTATGTTGGGGTGAGTGGAAATGACGCAAATAATCTGTGTGGGATGAGTGAGTCTGCACCGTGCAAGACAGTGGGGCATGCAGTGGGGTCGAGCATGGCGCAGTTGAGCTCGACAATCACGTTGCTGGGTGGGAGGCATGTGAGTGAAGAGAAGACGATCAGTATTAGGGAAAAGAAGATTTCTGTTGTTGGGAAAGGGAAGACAGTGAGTGTGATTGGAACATGTGAGCTTTCTACCTTTTCAACAACGCTGTTCAGCATATCTTCTGGTCAACTGGAGGTGGGGCATGTGGGAATCGACCACAACTCGATGAGAAGTCCATCGCCGAGTGTGTTTGTGGCGTCTGTGGGAAGCGGGACACTTTCGCTGGAGGATGTGGTGATTAATTCTTCGACATCAGGTGGGAGTGGAATGACGAAGTGTGTGTTTGAAGTGGCTCTGAAGCAATTGAAGACAATTGATGTGGAGATAGAAAACATGAAAATATCACAGCCTATTTTCGCTGAACCATCATCAGTAGGATTGGCATTGGGAGAAAATTGGTTGTTGTTTATTTTGTTCTGACTGCACAACACGCAAACTGAAGAGAGAAAAAAAAATAGAAATTCTGAGATTAACTTTTTGTTATCTTATTTTTGTTGAAATGGAATATGATGAAGTGTTATTTTGCATTGAGGGTGCATTCTCTTTACGAAAAAGAATTTTTTTTATGAAAATGATATTTTGATAAATATTTTGTGGATGCTTGAAAAGATGAAATAACATAAAAAGAAAATCAAAAACAATGATGAAACGATAAATTATTAATGAATTCAAATATCTGTTTTTTTAACAAAATGCTCCGAAAACTATTCTCATAGGAACATTTTGCTCAAAAAATAACTTGACTAAAAAATAATAATAATAAAAATCGAAAAAGTATATATTTTTTTTATTAAGAAAATCGAATTTATCAATAATCATGATTTATCAATCACTTTAGATTGCGATGATAATAAAATTATCATAGATTTATAAACGAGCTGCTTTTGTTTTCTGATGATTGTGAATCATGAACACCACAGATAATCTTGTTTCAATGAGTGTATTATTGTGAATTAATAATAAATTATAAATACAAAAACAAAGAATTTTCATTTTTTTTTTAATAAAAAAAAAAAAATAAATAAATTTAAAGATAAAAGAAGGATTGGTATCAAATTATTTATTGGGATTTGTATTTTTTTTCAAAAATTGGTTCATATGTAAACTTTCTCACAAATGGGTGATTGTTTTTGAAATCATAGAAAAGATCTGGAGTGAAATTTTCCATTATTCACTCACCCGCTTTTCAGTGAAGTTAGTTGTATTGAATTGAAATTGACACAAAGAATTGTCAAAGAACAACAAATGTGATGTTATCTCATTTCAGACAGTTTATTGATGTTGTTTTCCACAAATTATTAAAAATCTGAATTGATTGACAGAACGTGTCTGATCTCAAAAAAAATAGAATAGCCTTGAATAGCATAATCCTCAAAACAATGAATCATTGTTGGGATAGTATCAACAATTTATCTTTTTTAAAAGACATTAAATCTTGAAACACTCTTCTTTTGCTCATTTCTCAATGATCGTTTGTTGTTGGGTCTTTTCATCTCGATCAAATATTTTGAAATATTTTTCTTCTTGATTCTTATTTCTTATTTTCAGATATCTCAATTTTTGTTCACAAAGTGGGAAATTGGGTAAGAATTGGAATAACAAACTGAAGAAGAAAGAGGGATGAGCATTCAATTTGATGAAAAGAAACAAATATTAATTTCAGTTGAAAAGAATATGAAATGAAATTATTTTCATTTATTGAATAATAGAATGATTTTGCTGATTAATTGTGATGTTTGAATTTTAAGGAACAAAGAATATTGAATATATTCATTTCATATTCTTTTCAACTGAAATTAATATTTGTTTCTTTTCATCAAATTGAATGCTCATCCCTCTTTCTTCTTCAGTTTGTTATTCCTATTCTTTCCCAATTAACCACTTTGTGAACAAAAGTTGAGATATCTGAAAATATGGAATAAGAATCAAGAAGAAAAATATTTCAAAATATTTGATCGAGATGAAAAGACCCAACAACAAACGATCATTGAGAAATGAGCAAAAGAAGAGTGTTTCAAGATTTAATGTCTTTTAAAAAAGATAAATTGTTGATACTATCCCAACAATGATTCATTGTTTTGAGGATTATGCTATTCAAGGCTATTCTATTTTTTTTGAGATCAGACACGTTCTGTCAATCAATTCAGATTTTTAATAATTTGTGGAAAACAACATCAATAAACTGTCTGAAATGAGATAACATCACATTTGTTGTTCTTTGACAATTCTTTGTGTCAATTTCAATTCAATACAACTAACTTCACTGAAAAGCGGGTGAGTGAATAATGGAAAATTTCACTCCAGATCTTTTCTATGATTTCAAAAACAATCACCCATTTGTGAGAAAGTTTACATATGAACCAATTTTTGAAAAAAAATACAAATCCCAATAAATAATTTGATACCAATCCTTCTTTTATCTTTAAATTTATTTATTTTTTTTTTTTTATTAAAAAAAAAATGAAAATTCTTTGTTTTTGTATTTATAATTTATTATTAATTCACAATAATACACTCATTGAAACAAGATTATCTGTGGTGTTCATGATTCACAATCATCAGAAAACAAAAGCAGCTCGTTTATAAATCTATGATAATTTTATTATCATCGCAATCTAAAGTGATTGATAAATCATGATTATTGATAAATTCGATTTTCTTAATAAAAAAAATATATACTTTTTCGATTTTTATTATTATTATTTTTTAGTCAAGTTATTTTTTGAGCAAAATGTTCCTATGAGAATAGTTTTCGGAGCATTTTGTTAAAAAACAGATATTTGAATTCATTAATAATTTATCGTTTCATCATTGTTTTTGATTTTCTTTTATGTTATTTCATCTTTTCAAGCATCCACAAAATATTTATCAAAATATCATTTTCATAAAAAAATTCTTTTTCGTAAAGAGAATGCACCCTCAATGCAAAATAACACTTCATCATATTCCATTTCAACAAAAATAAGATAACAAAAAGTTAATCTCAGAATTTCTATTTTTTTCTCTCTTCAGTTTGCGTGTTGTGCAGTCAGAACAAAATAAACAACAACCAATTTTCTCCCAATGCCAATCCTACTGATGATGGTTCAGCGAAAATAGGCTGTGATATTTTCATGTTTTCTATCTCCACATCAATTGTCTTCAATTGCTTCAGAGCCACTTCAAACACACACTTCGTCATTCCACTCCCACCTGATGTCGAAGAATTAATCACCACATCCTCCAGCGAAAGTGTCCCGCTTCCCACAGACGCCACAAACACACTCGGCGATGGACTTCTCATCGAGTTGTGGTCGATTCCCACATGCCCCACCTCCAGTTGACCAGAAGATATGCTGAACAGCGTTGTTGAAAAGGTAGAAAGCTCACATGTTCCAATCACACTCACTGTCTTCCCTTTCCCAACAACAGAAATCTTCTTTTCCCTAATACTGATCGTCTTCTCTTCACTCACATGCCTCCCACCCAGCAACGTGATTGTCGAGCTCAACTGCGCCATGCTCGACCCCACTGCATGCCCCACTGTCTTGCACGGTGCAGACTCACTCATCCCACACAGATTATTTGCGTCATTTCCACTCACCCCAACATACCGATCCTTCATCCCTTCCTTCAACCATTCCTTCTTTTCTGTGTGCTGATAATACCAACCGCCCGAATAATATTCATAGCACACTCTCTTCTCATCACTATTCGTTGTGTACGATTCATAGAATGGGTTAGCCGATGAAAAGAGATTGTAATAATCTTGGAAAAACACATCATGGCCATATGGAGTGGAAGCGTTGCAACTACAATCGTGGAAGAAGAAGAAATAGCAATATTGATTGTTGCTTGGAGCTATTTGTTGGTTTGGATTGAAACACAATCCTCCGCCATATGACACTGCTGAGCACGAAATAAACTGGAGGCTCCTCATCTTGAATGCAGCCGGAACAGTAACACAACACAACCCTCCACCATGTGAACCTGTAAGAGAGCACGAAGTGAATGAGCACTCAAACACACAAGCGCTCTCTCCTTTGCCGTTTTCTGTTCCAATACAGGAAGATCCAGAAACATTAAAATTTTCGAGATAAAGGCCTCCTCCATCATATTTTGCAGAACATTTCTGGAATTCGCACCCACTGATCCTGACACATGACGAAATCGAATAAGTATACATCCCTCCTCCATAATTATTTTTTGCGGTACATGCATTGAACGAGTTGTTCTCAATCTTGATTGAGCTGATTTTATAGCACATAATACCACCGCCACCATAATGCGCATAACAATCATTGAATGAACAAAATTTCACTGAAAGCGTTCCCGATCCCAGATTATACATGTTAATCGCCCCTCCACTCGATATTCCATCTGAATAAGAACTACTTGTTCCAGTGGTTTTTGACCCATTCCACACACACCAAGTGAATGAATTTGCCCCATTGTCTGTCTGATTCTGTCTCGCTGGCTTCGATGGATTTCCTTCGCTCCCATTGACTGCAACATTCTGTGAACGATGGCATCCGACAAATGAGGTGTTCGAGGCAGACAAGGATGATGAAGGGCTGTTGAGCGAGGGGACAATGCCCCCATCATACACATCCCACACTGATACAAATTCACACCCACTCATCAGAAACGAGGTTTGGCTCAGCCCTTCATCCAGATGTGTTGTTTTCGATGGATTTGTGGAGATGTTGAAGAAGGTCAGCTGGGTGAGAGATACAAGGCATGTCAAGGGTGGCGCCAGAAACGGGGCTGAAGACACACAAAAAGATGAGAAATCTGACTCACTCACCAATACACTCCCTCCTCCTTCACTTCCTTCTTCTCTTCCTTTTCCTCTTCCTTCTCCACCTCTTCTTCCTCCACCTCCTCGTTGTCCTCCCCTCTCTCCTTCTTCACCTCTTCCACTTCCTCTTCCCCGTCCGGCTCTTCCTCTTCCCCCACCTTCTCTCTCACTCCTCGTCTGCCCCATCCTCCCCTCTCCTCCAAACAGTCTCCCACACACATTTCCTCCCCTTCCAACCCCTCTCAGCGTGATGTTCCAAAACACCCCTCTGCACCCACCCAGCTCAAACACCCCCGCCTCCTTGCCTCTCCCCATCTCCACACCACATCCCTTCACCACAATCGCACTCCCCCTCATTCCACACACAATACTCCAAATTTCATCTCCAATCAGCTCAATCCCCTTCATTTCAACAGACGAGTTCAATAACTCCCTCACAAAAGAATACTCATCTTCTCCCTTCTTCCAACTTTTCTTCAAATATCTCTAAAAATCATATATTTGCTTTTCCTGTTCCATTCTTTCTTCGCCTTATTCAAATTTTCTCTTTCAATCGAACTTCCAAAAAGATATCTTCTTCTTCTCAAACATTTGCCAAATTTCTTCTTCTGCTGCATCATCAATTCCTTGATCTCATTTTCGGCTTTTAACAAAATTCTCCCGATATGTCTTCCCAAACCTTCAAAAAAGAAAAGAAAAATATCTTTTCATTTCCTTGACATTTCATCTGGCTCACTCCTCTACGCGCCAATTCAATTATTATTTTCTGACTTCTTTAATGCATCCAATATCCCCTCTTTCCATAATCCATGTTCATTCCTTGTCGTTGAACATTCTTGTAAAAATCCTTATTTTATAAATAAAAAATAACATATAATAAAAAATAGTAATAAAAAAATGCAAACCTATATCTTTCACAATGACCGCCTTTCGCTGACTTTTTCTTTCTTCTTCTTTTTATAATATTGTTCCTTTCTCCCTATAAATTCCATCTGCCTCATCTTCGCTTCCCTTCTGCTTCCCCCCAAAAAAATAAATAGCCAAAGTCCAACTTCTTGTTGCTTCTTCTCAAATAACTTCACCAATTCCATTCTATAAAAAAAAACCAGCAATGAAAAATATTCCATCTGATAAACACGTCTCACCCCTTTTCTCTGCATTGCCTTCTTCTTCTCCACATTTCCCCCAAAGCAACAACATTACATCACCACACCCATATCCCAGTCCATCCATTTTCCCAACCAAAAAATTTGCATCTCCATTCTTTTTCTGTCTTCTTTGGAAGGCACCTTCCCATGGTCAACTCCTCACCTCCCTCCATCTCATCATCCTCAACACAAAGTGCCAGCGCTGATGTTCCTTCTTCCCGTCTTCCTCCGCCTCCACCCCCGATCCTTGCCCTGCAAATGAGAGGCGCGACCAAACTGTCCATTCAATAAAAAATTTTAAATATTAAAAAAAAATCTCTCTCATTTTTTTCTTCTTCAACCCCACTTTTCTCTCTTATCAAACATACATCAGCAAAAACTTTTTCCCCTTGCTCCACCTCGTGTGCCTCCACCTTCTTTCGATACATAAAAATATAATATCCCTTTTTCATATCTCTCCATTTCCTTTCCAACTCTCATCCTCCCCTCCAAAGATAATATATTCTATTCACTCCATCCATCTTCTTCCCTCTATTCCTCCGCTTCACCACACCTCCTCCACAACAAATTCCATTTCTCCAACAATAAATACGACATCTACGCCTTCCCAATGACAAAAATCGAAAAAACAATCTCTCAGCGCTTCATCCAAATCCATCTCCTGTGCATCCATTTTGCCTCTTAAACCTCACAAAAACACCTCTTTCTCCCCCCAAAAAACATCCTTTTGTCGTTCCTTTCCCCTTCAAGACATCCTGCTTTCTCCTCAAAAAGCATATCTTCTCTCCAAACTCCATATATCCATCCTCCCTCTTTTCTGACTTGTCCATATGCCCATTCAGCCACAATAAATCCAGTTGGGCTTTCTTTTCTTTTATCATCCCAAATCTGTCGTGAGCACGATCAAATAGAATCTTATGACAGAAGATTTGACTTGGCCACACGAAGAATGAAAGGCTTGCATTCAAAAAAGGTGGCAGATGGAGCAGATGAGTTGAATACAGCCCTGAAGCAGAATGAAGACAAAAGCAATATCATTTTTGAAAGAAGAAAGAGTCATTCATTTTTGATTGTTGGAAATGATGATGATGATGATGAATGGTTTTGTCAAAATAACAGGAAATGGGGTGAATGAAATGAACTTTATTGTTTGTTTGTGTTCGTTGAAGAATTTCATTATTAATGTTATTCTTCTCTTTTGCTGCCTGTCTGGGTGTGATGATGTTGTCTGAAATGGACAAAAGAGGTGTCTGTTTGCTGAGAGGAGGAAGAATGAAAGAGAGGAGAGAGCTCAATGAATCAGAGTTTCGAGGGCAATGGCACAGGAGAAGGGCAGGACAATCGCCTGTTTGTGAAAATAGACTGAACAAAAAGGAGTTTATATGAAGTTGAAAGAGGATGAAACAAACATTAACGCAGAAAACGAAGAAGAAGATGAAGAAGAAGAAGATGATGATGATGAAGAAGAAGAAATTGCAGCAATCGCTTTATCAGCCCCATTTCCCTCTCTCAAATCACTCCCATTCTTGTCTCTCTTTCTGCTGTCTGCAATCGAGTCGAGTCAAACGGACCCATAGGCGAATCCTCCTCTTCGATCTCATACGTTCTCATAAACAGCATCTCATCCCTCTTTTCGCTTCTGTGTATTTCCGGAAACAGCTGGCCACACAACTGCAATGGCATTGTTTTGCATGTGTGAATCATCAGCAGCTTCTCGCAATGTGCCTGCGCATTCATCCTGCTGTTCACCAAACCTTGCAGCTGCTTTGCCACCTGCTTGAACATCAGCGTATGCTTCATCTGCTTCTTTATCTCTCTTTCTCTCTCTCTCTCTCTTCCCTTCAATTTCCTTCTTGCTCTGTTGTGATTGTTCTCTGCAATGCGCAAAATCTTCTGGAATGCCTGTTAAATCTGCTCGCTTCCTCCTCCAGCTTCCCACCTCTCGCTCGACCTGATGCTTCTTTCCCTCCTCTTTCCCTTTCAAAATAGCACAAACCACAGTGGAACAGAAAGGTTGTGCAGTTGATGCTGTTTCAAAACCTTTCTGGCTTTGACAGAGTACTTCGTCCATCGCTCGACACAGATGAAACATTCGAAATGGACAAGGGAGTGGAACAGGTGGCTGGACAGGCGGAGCAAGAAGATGTTGTTTCCAAAGAGCAGCAAAGATTCTTTGTTGCAACTCTCTTTCTTTGATAAGGTTCAAAGCCGAGCTCGATGGTCGAAACACGTTCAGCTTGGGGACTGTAATGAAGGAAAAGTTAGAGCCGCAGTTTGGGATTGGAAATGTCCCAGATAAAAGAAAAAGAAAAAGAAAAAAAGGAGTTGCTAATGCTAAAGTGAAAGAAAGAAGAGAAGAGGAAGAGGAAGAGGAAGAGGAAGTGAGTGTTCTGGAGGCGGAATCGCTGCATATTGCTCTTGCACATCCTCAGTGCGTAACACTATTTGGCTGGAGTGAATGTTGGACAGGGAGGCAGGATCATCCTTCGTCCATGACTGTGATTCATTTGCTGGTGGCAGGTTGCACACAACATGAGAGAACTGATCCAAAGTCAGTTGAGGCAGTGATGACACAGCAGGGTGAAATGATGTGCATCACATTGAAAAAAGGGAAGTCTGCTTGAGAGAAGAAAAAGATGGTGAAGGAGTGATGTTGTTCGAAGAAGAAATGGAGGAGGAGGAAGAGCGTGAAGAAGACAAAGAAGGAGAATATTATATCAGCCAAGAAGAAAATATGTGCAGATAACTTCATTTGTCAGAGCAGTGCAAATGACAACAATTACAGCAAACATAATGAAGAATGCAAAGAGGGGGAAGAAAGCGATGAGGGGGAAGAAGAAGAAGAAGAAGGAATTGCAGCATCAACAGAATTATAATCTTCAGAGAATCATTTCAAAACGAAATTCGTCGTTTCTCTCCTGACATGCTCTGACACAAAGCCAAAAATGGCAAACAGGCTGTTTCACACAGATGACAGCCAGCCAGAAATATTCTTCGTTTGGCAATTGTTTTGAGAAGGAGAAGATTCAACAGCAAGACAATGCGGCTCAAATGCATTTGGCGTTTCGGCTGAAGAGAAAGCAGAAAATGGAGGAGGATGAATTCATGGCGCGGGGAAAAGAAGGTGAAGACAAAGAAGAAGATGAAGAAATATAAAAATTAGTCGAATTCGATGAAGAAGAAACACTTGCAGAAGGTGATGAAGGTGATGAAGGCGGAGAAGAAAAGAAGAAAAGGAAAGAGAAGAAGAAGAAGGTGATGAAGATAATGATAAAGAAGGAAATAAAATTATTTCATATGCTTAGGTCGTGGAAAGAAAAACGTGACGAAAAAGTCGAAGAAAGAAAAGCAGATAAAGAAAGTGAAGAGGATGAAGAAGAAGGTGATGAAGGTGACGAAGGTGATGAAGGTGATAATCAAAAGTGGGGGAAAAAATACACAATTTCATATCATTTGGAGGTGTATATGGAAACATGATGTCAATGAGATAGATAAGGCTGACAAAAACAATGAGGATGAAGAAGAAGGGGGAGAATAGACGAAAAAGCAGAAGAAGACGATGAAGACAATGAAGTCGATGTTATCGAAATCTCAAATAACGGATATTTTCTGGTCGAAGATGGCTTCAAAAAAAAAAAAAACCTTGTTCTCTACTCTTGTGGATATTGCTTCGATGACATAAGGCTAAGGCGAGTATTAAAATATTCAAAGTCCATTTTGCCTGTAATTTTCCTCCAGCTGCCTGTATTACGCCAAACTGTCCGTTTTTCTCGTTTTTTCGCCTCTCAAGCCAAGCAATCAAATTCAGTTCCATCGCTCCCCCAGGTCTATAAAGTCAATGTCTTTCCATTCTTATCCCAAGAAAGGCACCTTGCTCTGCTCCAACTGCCTCCAATGTCCCTTTTCAGTCATTTGCCTCAATCTCCCCAACAATGCTTTTTCTGAAAATGTCCTCTTTCTCTTTTTAAAAAACGCTCCCTTTTCATTGAATTTGGTTATTCTTCCTTTTTGCCTTGAATATCTTCCAACCCCGTTGATTTCTGCTCCATCAAAATTCATTCTTCATCGCATTTCTATCCATCGCGCATGTTGAGTCCAAAATGAGTGAAATAAATGTTTATGATAAAATATATTCTGGCTCTAATATATTTGTAAGATAGCATTTTGCCCTCTTTCTTGCTGTTCCCGTCTGCAAAGAATAAATCGTCATTTGATATAAATCTTCTGAATCACGACTTTGGAGAGGTTACGGATGGAAATATCTTCACAATCAACAGAAAAACAAAAAATACATACATTGAAAATTCTTCATTTCCATCGAAAATGTTGTTGCTCCACACCATTCTATCAATCAAAATGAATAATTTCAGTTTCCCTCAAAATAAAACTGTTGCTGTCTCATCTGCCATATCACAAAAAAATAATTCACTCATCCCAGCTGGAATGTTTGACGTCTTGATTTCTCATTCTGTTGTGCAGTTTTTTTATCATTTAACTTCATTTGATCATTTTCCATAACAGATTGGAGAGATTGATGAATGAACGATGGCTCAATTTGAAGTATTTTGGTTGAAAGGGCAGAGGCTGGAAGAGAAATGGGGACAGGGGATTGTTTGTGGGGCAGCTCAACAACCTTGCCAATTCTTGTTGTTTGAGTGCCAAATGAGCAGAAAAGAAATTGATTTCTGTTTTTATGGCAGCTGTCTGGTGCTCATGATGAACATGAGATAATTAGAGGGAGAAAATGTCGACAATGTATTTATTTATCATTCAGCACTGGATTGCAACATATCCTGCCAATCTCCTGAATAAATGGTATTTTATTGAAAAGTGAATAAAAAGGAATAAAATCACCAAATCTTGTTTTGGTCATGGCACAACCTTGTTACTCTTTTATCCAATTCTATCAATCTTCTCATGTTGGACAACGTCTGGTGTCATCTTTCAATTTTATTGTGAAATCCGATGCAGATACAAATGGATAATTTTCATCCATCGAAATTCACTTTTTCCTTCGTGAGTCATATTCGCTTTCCATATTTTCAAACGTTTTTTCTTCTTCTTCATATTCTCCAATACTCGATCTGGGAAATTGGACCAACATCCCTCAACATCCCAAAGAGACTGAACAAGATGATTATCTGGCGTTTGAAAGGAATTTGTCTTCACCTGAAATCTCTCTTTTTCTGCCATTCTATCATCTTCTTCTTCTTCTGTTTCTATTTGATATCTTCATCAACATTGTTGGGAAAGAGCCCATCTGATCCCAAGATAATATATCAATGAGAATGAGCAGGATTGTTTTTTATCAGACCTTTTTGTTGATGGAAGGAAATATCACAAAACCTTTGGTTTTTGAATTGGAGTCAGCAAGGTTAGAAACGCAAGCACTTTGGCAACAATCAGGGTTGTGAGTCCATGGAAAGGGAAAGGAAAAAGAGAGAATGCGAAACGCTAGAAATGAGGAGAGGAATTATTTTGAATCTGTTTGTGAATGAAGCCTTGCACGAAGCAGAAGGAAAGACAGGATGGATTTTTTTTGAGAGGGATTGTCAAAGAAGTTCTTTGAACTGAACAAGGATCGAATTGACAGTTGGTGTGCCTGAGTGAATTTTGAGCAGGATACACATTCTTTGGCCTTCTCATAAGTTTCAATTCATATGTGTTCCATTTGGAATGAGAGATGGTTTTGAATATATTTGAGGATATGGAAAGATGAATTTTTTGATAGAAATGGTGGGGCTGGTTCATGCAGTTTGTTTTCTTTTGCAATCAGACATCTGGGGAAATGGGAAGGATGCATCGGTGGAGAATGGAGAAATAGAAAGGTTTTTGAGGGTGATGGAGGAATGAGATGTCTCGTTCAGAACGAGTTGGGAGAAGGGAGCAGAGGGAAATGAAGGTGAAAGAGCAAGGAGGAATGGCGGATGAAACTCAGTTTGTGAGGGGAAGAGAAAGAAGTGAAAATTGATTTATTAATCAATTTTTTATATGAGTTGTTGTTTGTCTTGTGGTGTGGCTGCTCATCAACGATCACTTTGGAAAATGTGTGTGGAGGAGGTTGCATTGTCTTTGGTATTCCCTTTTGATATTTGTGTTTTGGGGGAATGTGTGCCTGTGAATGAGCAAAAAGAGGGGGGCTGGATGTTGTTGGGAGTGATGGAGATGTGTCTGGTTTGCAATGAGGAAGAGGAAGAGGAAGAGGAAGGCGATGGAAGGGGCAGTTGGGAGTCTGTTTCGAGAGGTCTTTGGAAGGGAGTTGGAAAGAAGAAAAACAGAGAGGCAGGGATTGAGATGGAATGGAAAGTTGGGTGAAGAAGACGAAAGGTGAGGAGAGAATGGTGTGGCTGGGCAAATGAAACGGGGTGAGGAGTGTTTGTGGGTGCGATGATTCCACGCTCAGCAAGGTTGTTGGCAATGTTGATGGTTGTGATGGATGCTGTGTGTTTTGGAGCCGAAAGGATGGGGAAAGCAGACAGAAGAAATGAGAGAGGATGGTGAGTGGCAGGCAGTTGTTGGAGGGGGGTGAGGATGAAGCGGAGGAAAGGATGCAAGATGGGCATATGCCCCATGGAGCAGATGTGTTTGTTGAGTGAGGTTGAGGGGCAGTTGTGTTTTTGGAAGGGAGAAGAAAGAAGAGGGAGATGGAGAACATATGGAGGGTGTGGAGCTTGTTGGAACAAGAGAAGGAAGGTAAAGGAAAGGGAGGCATTTGAATTGTGATATGCATGAAGGTATTGAAAATGTCTTTCAAAATTCACAAAAAAATTATTTTGTAATTTTTCAGAGAGATTTCAAACACTTTATTTTCTGTTTATTTCTCATTCGCATTGTTGGTTTCTTTTTCGCTCAGTTCCACTCAAAACATATTATTTTATTTGTATGTTTGTGTGGCATTCCCCTGTGTGAAAAAATGCAAGGGAATCAACACACATTATTGTCTTTGTGAAGGAGCCAGGGCAAATGAATTCTTTTGTGAAGGCTGAGAAAATGGATTTGGGGGAGCCTGGACACACAGAAACCAGGGGAAATGGCATTTTTCTGTTTGATAAATATTATAATAAATTCATATTTATAATTTTATAAAAAAGTTTTTTTTCAAATAGATTGATGAACTGGTTTATGCAATCAGATCAAATGAAAACAGAAAAAGCTGAAAGCGTGTTGAGAGAAGTTTTGCAGCCAGGAACAGACATAGCACATGGCATACCCTGAGGGGTGTGATTCGATCCTTGGGGTGGTACGGGTGCTGAGCCTCTGGGGTGTCTGGGAAATGGGGCAGCGATTAATCGGCCAGATGGCTGTGCCTGCACATGGAACATGTTTGTGATGCCTCTTTCTATGCGCTGTGCCTGCATAGTGTTGTGAGTCAGCTATATGAATGGGCTTGTGGGGCAGCTTGGTGCCGGTGGGTGTTGTTGTTTGTTTTCAGAATGTTATCTAATCTGCCAGGGTGGTGGAGGTGTGTCATTTTGTTTGCCTCTCGAGGGAGCTGTTGATGTGTTGCACCTTTTTTATTTCTATTTTTCCGTATTTTATTTCTCAGCAGGGCGCAGCTGGGGATGTTTCGCCACAGAAGAATTTTTCGATGATCCGGGTTCCTGGGTGGGTCAAAACAGCGGGGAAGGCGATGAGAGCAAAAGAAACAGCGATTGGGAGGGGTGCAGCGTGGAGACGATGGGCTGTGGCAGAATTTTGTTTTTTCACCTCAAAGGCAGTTATTGGCTGTTGTGGCAGTGCCAGCACAAATACGGATGATTTTATTGGATGCTCTCCTTCAGACCTGGGATTTGCCGTTATTTCATCCAGCAAAAATATTTCGACTCCAACTGTCCACTTGCCACACTGAACAGCATCGTTGAAATTGAAGAAAGAGAATTTGTCCCAATCACACTCACTGTCTTCCCTCTCCCAACAACAGAAATCTTCTTTTCCCCAACATTGATCGTCGCCCCTTCGCTCACATGCTTCCCATCCAGCAACGTGATTGTCGAGCTCAGCTGCGCCATGCTTGACCCCACTGCATGCCCCACTGTCTTGCACGGTGCAGACTCACTCATCCCACACAGATTGTTTGTGTCATCTCCACTCACCCCAACATATATTGTTTTGTCCTTCAACCATCCCTTCTTTTCTGTATGCTGATACGTCCAACTGCTTGATTGCACATATCTATAACACACTCTTGTATCATTGTTATTCGTTGTATACGATTCGTAGAATGGGTTATTCGATGAAAAGAGATTATAATAATCTTGAAAATACACATCGTGGCCATATGGAGTAGAATTACTGCAACTGCAATCATGGAAGAAGAGAAAATAGCAATAAATGTTGTTGGCCGGGGCTGTTGTTTGAGACGTATAAAAGTACAATCCTCCGCCATACGACACTGCTGAGCAAGAAATAAATTGGAGGCTCCGCATTTTGAATGCAGATGGAACATTGTAACAAAACATCCCCCCTCCGCTGGTGCTCGAAAGTGTACATGAAGTGAATGAGCACTCAAACACACAAGCACTCTCTCCATTGCCGTTTTCTGTTCCAATACAGGCAGATCCAGAAACATTAAAATAATCGAGATAAAGTCCTCCTCCGCGATTACTTGCATTACATTTCTGGAACTCGCACCCACTGATCCTGACACACGAAGTAATGTCATATGCATGAATTCCTCCTCCACGATAATTTTTTGCTGTACATGCATTGAATGAATTGTTCTCAATATTTATTGAATAGATCGAACGACACAAAATTCCTCCCCCAGCATAATATGCATAGCAATCATTGAACGAACAAAATTTCACTGAAAGTGTTCCTGATGACAAGCCATACATGAAAATAGCTCCACCATTTGAAGTTCCATTACTAATGGATGTCGATGTTCCATTTGCTTTTGACTCATTCCACACACACCAAGTGAACGAATTCGTCCCATTGTCTGCTATTTGCTGTCTCGCTGGCTTCGACGGATTCCCTTCACTCCCATTGACAACAACATTCTGAGACCGATAGCATCCAGCAAATGAGGTGTTCGAGGCAGCCATGACTGAGACGTTAGAAAAGACAAAAAGAGAGCGCGATGCAAGAGATATGACGAGCAATGGAAGAACGGAGCTGAAGGAATGCAAAAAGAAGAGAAATGCGACTCGCCCTCCCGAAAGCACTGCCTCCTTCTTCTCTTTTTTTTTTTTATCATTGTTGTTGAATGAATTGTTATGTTTCTAAAGATTTTGTTGTTAAAATAATAAGACAGTTGATGTTGTTGAAAGGCATTAGTGGTATTTTTTTAATTCTTTTAATTCAAAGCAAATTTGAGAGTTTCATAAGCTAAATGCCAATGTCCAAGATGCATTCATTCTTTTCTTTGAATGCATGTTTGGAATCAAAATCATTGTTTTCCTTTTATTTTATTCATTAAATATGAAAGTGAATGAAATGATGAAGATATTTTGGATAAACAACAATTGTTTTTAGTTCTTTTTTTGTTTTGTTTTTATTGAATTATTTGAAATGTGTATTGATTGAATATTTGCATCAACTCGAAATGAATAATTTTCATTGATTCGTTTCATTTTCACTTGGTATTTTTTAAAAAAACATGTATTTAAAAGATGTTGTTATTATTATTATTCAATATTTCCATAAAAAAATCATAACTTTAAACACATTTGTTTTTTTGTTTTTATTTATTTTCGAAAAAGATAGTTATTAAAATCGCAATGGAACGTTTGTAACACTTGGCCAGAATACATTTCTTCAAACAAATCTTTTTTTTCACAATATTCAAACACTCATAAATTCACAAATGAGCCTTTTCACCATTTATTATTCAGAAGAAATACAAATGAAATATTTTCATTTAAAAAATGTTCTTTAGGAATTCGGTTCGTCGAATGAATATTTCAAACAAAACAGTATTCGATATTCAATTTCTTTTCTCTTTAAGAGGAAGATAATTTGAAATTTGATTTTCTTGTTAATAATTTCTTATTTTTCAACAAAATTCTCTTGACCCTTCACAAAATAAAACTGTCATTGTCCATGTTGATGATTTATTTATTTCAGAATTGATTTCTCACCTCTTATCTTAATTCATTTGTTTGTTTGTTCAGTAATTTGATTGTCAAAAATCCAGTTTCTTTCAAATTATTATTGATCATTTGTTGTTGTCATTTACTGATTTGAGATTTGGGTAATTCCTTTTTGACATCACACTTTTTCTATCATAAGAATTCGTTTCGATAAATCAATTTGATGATCCTGAAGATGAAACCAAGCAGAACTATTGATGAGTTTCTATTTGTTTTCAGATTGTTGTTTTTCAGTTGTTTTCAATGATTCAATAATTGATCATTTCAATCCACTGAACATTTCATTGCAATCTGTTAGACCCAATGATAGAATGTTGGTTATTATTGGAGAACAGAATTTTCATTTTTGATTTCAAAAATACTCACCCATTTTCAAGAGTTAATCTCAAAATCCAATTTCATTTTGACATTCATTTTGAAATTTGATGAGAATCATCAACTATTTAGTGTTTTATTTTGAACAATTTTTCAACAGTTTTTTCCTTTTATGAATGAACTGGAACATCTTTTTAAAAAATATTTTCTTTATTAATGCTTTATGTATCATATGGATTCTTTTTGAAATCATTAGAGTGGAGAACTTATTTCATTTATTTTTGACTAAAAATAACAAACGTTTATTATCACTCACACACAATGATACACATATTAATGAATTTTGTTTTTCATTGAAAAATATAAAATTAAATGTGTTATTTGAAGTGATGTTAATAGATATTTAATATAAGTTTTTTTAATGAAATCAATATTCAAAAAAAAAAAGAAAAAGAAAAGAGAAATTGGAATTTCATTTAAACGTTAAAAACAAATATCCAAATGATCACTCAGAAAAATACAAAAAGAAATATTTTAGAAAAAGAAGATGTTCCAGTTCATTCATAAAAGGAAAAAACTGTTGAAAAATTGTTCAAAATAAAACACTAAATAGTTGATGATTCTCATCAAATTTCAAAATGAATGTCAAAATGAAATTGGATTTTGAGATTAACTCTTGAAAATGGGTGAGTATTTTTGAAATCAAAAATGAAAATTCTGTTCTCCAATAATAACCAACATTCTATCATTGGGTCTAACAGATTGCAATGAAATGTTCAGTGGATTGAAATGATCAGTTATTGAATCATTGAAAATAACTGAAAGACAACAATCTGAAAACAAATAAAAACTCATCAATAGTTCTGCTTGGTTTCATCTTCATGCTCTTCAAATTGATTTATCGAAACGAATTCTTATGATTGAAAAAGTGTGATGTCAAAAAGAAATCACCCAAATCTCAAATCAACAAACGATAATGATGACAACGATAAATGATAATTTGAAAGAGACTGGATTTTGATTAGAAAAGAAAACTTCCATTCAATTTCTTCTCTTCTTGTTGAGAGAGATGCCACTTTATGGGTCATGTCACTTGAAGTGATAAAAGGGCACGACGACATGTGCTGATCTCAAGATATCTTGCGCCATAAAAAACCATATTGGCGCGAGAAGAGAAAAAACATAAAAAGGGGTGGGTAACAAACAGGGGTGGGCAAAGAGAAGAAATTGAATGTTTGTTTTCTTTTCTAATTAAAATGCATAACATTTTCATTGTCAAGAAAACTTCCATTCAATTTCTTCTCTTCTTGTTGAGAGAAAAACTTAGTTGGAAGCTGTTGCTTTACAATCTGGACTTCGACCGAAGGAGCGGAAATCATATGTCTTGGACTCTCTTTTGGCCTGTGCCCTTGTGCGAATAATGAAAAAGTCCTTTTCTTCTGGTCTGTGCTGTTCACTGTTCAATGCATCTCGGGTTCTATCATCGTCTCCTTGAGTTTGCAACTTCTTTCCTTTTGTCCTTTTCCTCCTGACAGTCTTCGTTTTCACCTCTGCCACAAACTCCTCCATGGAAGCATCCACTTCTTCACTCTTTAATTCCTCTTCTGAAAGAGTTCCTTCATTGGCTTGTTCTCTTTTTTCTTCCTCTTCATCACTAACTATCGGACTATCATCCCTCCCGCAGTCACCAGTCTTCTGTTCCTTCATTGTTCCAGCAATTACTTGTGCCATTGACGATGCCAAATTAGTCCTGAAATAGTGCTTAACAAGAGTGTTTGTCTTCGGCGATAGCCTTGCAAACTTAGCAACCTGTGAAGGCGGGATTCCTGCCATTGTTAATGTTGACAATGTTGCTGCCTTTAAAGAGTACGGCCTGAATCTCTGAGGAACTCCTGCTAGCTTCATTGCCTCCTTAGCTAACTTGCGGATACACGAGGCAGTCGGCGGCTCGAATGTTGCAGTATTGAGCAGAAGTTTGTTGCTGTTCTGTTTTTGTTTTACCAGGAAATACAAATCCCTAATTGCTGAAGCTGGACAAATAAGTGGGAGATCGGGAAGAAAAGGAACTGCAATCTCTGAACGTGTGTGTGATGTTTTCAACACTGTGTCCAAATATACACCTTCCTCTTCAAACCGAGAGTTTTCCATGTTGACGCGCTCCAGTTCTGTAAATCTGCAGGCAGAGAAGAGCATTGTTAATGTGATAACCTTCATTGTCAATGTCTTGAAAGATAACTTGTTGTTTGGGCCTAACTCGGTGAAGTATTTTAACAAAATATTCGGATTCCAAATCTCTGGAACCATCTTCTTTCTTGATGTGTCGTTTCTTCGGAATGCACGAAATAAAATCCTGATGATAGCGATGTCTCCCAATGCAGTGTTGAAAGCAAGAACTGAATAAAATGACACTGCTGCCCTTACCATCTGTATAACAGAAACCTTGAATCCTCTATTCTTCATCGTTAAAAATACATCCGCGCATTTAACGGTCCAGTCCGGCAAGTTGTCTGGAATATGTCCATGGGCACACTTCTTCCACTGATCTGAAAAGTGCGCGAAACAGAATAAATACCACTCCCATGTTGTCTTTGCAATTCCAACCTTCCATTCCTTTGCGAGCTCCAAAGAAACACCCCTTTCATGAAGCGCATGCAGCCACTGGGCTTCACCTCTCTTCTTGATGGATTCAGCAGAATTGCTTTCAACTTCCCTGGAGGAAGGCAGGCTCCCGTTTTCTTCATCAATGGTCATTATCGAAGAATCTTGGAGCTGTAATTCAATTCCAAGCTGTAATAATTGCTCGTTCGAAGAAGGATGTCCCAATTCTGACCCTTACAGCTCAGCAGGAAAATTATCGCTCGAGCTTTCTCCATCTGAGCCTTTCGTATTACCATCGGAATCAGAGGTGTCGGTGGATGAGCTAGAACACACTCGTTGTTCCAAGGAACTGTCAATCCATCTTCTGCAATTGGACTGCCTACTCCACACCATCTTTCCACTTTGTGATTGTGTTCCGATGCAAAAGCATCGAGAGTCGGTCTCACTTTCAACTGTGCAAGAAACTCTTCGAGTGCTTCGTCCTTTATTTCGTAATCGCCTGCCCTTTCCAATCGAGACAGCGCATCCGCTCTGTGGTTCTTTCTTCCTGGAAGATGTTGTGCTCTTATTATCAGATTCCTTGCCTCCGTCCATTTCCATATCTTGCGTAGCACTGGCCGAAGATTCTTCCCTGCACTCCAACGATTTATGTTGAAAACCACTGAGCTGTTGTCCGATCGCAGCAACAGCTGGGATATTTTGTTTTCTTGAATTGTCTGCGAAAAATGGCGAAGCGCTTGCAAAACAGCTAGTTGTTCTCTGAAGTTGGACGATTGGCGACAGGCATTGTTGGGGAACTTGGCGTGCCAATCCATAATGTTGTTGTTCACTCTGAATGTTGCACACCATGCTGTTTCCGCAGCATCTGTCGTTAACACAGCCTGGGGAATAAACACTGGTTGTAATGGTCTCTGTCGATTCCGGCTCAATATCCATTGCCACTCCTGAATCTCCCTCAACACTGAAGCATTCATCCTCATCACACCGCTCCATCCGTATGTCTTCACGTTCCTCTGTAGGAGACGATGATGAGCTGCAAGGTGAAGTGACGCATCCTGGTGTACGAATCTTACTGCGCTGAGCTTTCCAATTGCTGAGGCAAAATCCTTTATTCGAACTGTTTTGGCTCTTATTGCCTTCACTCTCCATTGACTCAGCATCGCTTTGAGAGATCCCAACCTCTCCTCGCACAATTGAACCGTGAATGCTTCCGTGTCCCATGCAAACCCCAGAAAAGTGAACTTTCTCCTCGGGGTTGTTGAACATTTGTCCTTGTTGATAATCAAGCCCAGATTTTCCAAAAATCGAATCACCTCGCTTGTGATTTCTTTCAACATGTTGAAATCTTGATGCAGGAGAATCAGATCGTCCAAGTATGATATCACTCTCACGTTCCATTTTCTTTTGATTTCCGTTGTGACTTTCCTCATGACTTTTGTGAAATACCTTGGAGCATCTGTGTAGCCGAACGGCATGCCGTTGAAAGCATAATCGATGCCTTCGAACCTGAACGTAAGATAAGGTCTGAGTTCGTTTGAAACAGGAATTAGATAATAGGCTTGAGATAAATCCATTGTCACCGCGAAGTCGTTCATGCTTATTAATTTTTCGACAGTTCTTTCGTTCTCGCATTTGAAATGAGATTTCGTCATTGCAGCGTTTAGTATTCGGCAATCCAAAATCTGCCTCCAGGCTCCGGACTTCTTCCGAATGAGGAAAATATTGTTCCGAAATTTCACATCTTTGGGAGGAATTCTGCTCACAATCCCTGTTTCCAGCTGCTCCTTCAATTCCTTTCGAAAAGCAATTTTTTGGTTCATGCTCATTTGCGCTGCTCCGTCCATGATTTTCCTCTTTTCCAAACAATCTCTTGCCCTGCGATTGCGCCAATGAGCCTGGACTCCATTTTTGATTAATTTTCCTCCGTCTATTTTTCTCCATTCTTGTATATAGTCCGCTGTCCGACCTCCTATCTTTCCAGCTTTTAAAGTCCTTCTCGTCTGAGCTTGCTCTAATTCTTCTGCAGTCCCGCGGTTCGTCCTGTTGTGTTTTTCTTCCAATAATCTCTCCTTGGTCCTGCGCTCTTGAACGTCGACGACCGGGGACTTCCTTGAAAAAAGCGTTTTCTTCCAGATATTTGTGATGTCGGATGATATTTTTTGGAGAAGAATCCTTTTGGAGAAGAATAAATATATGAAGATCCCTGCTGCATCTTCTGCTCCTTTGAAAGCTCTTCCAAAATCTGTTCCTGACGCTTTGTTAGCAGGCCTCCTGATGGTTCCGAGTCCATCTTTTCCGCCGCGCGAAAACCGAATCTTCCTTCGATTCTGCACTTCCTCGCTTCATGAAGTGCTTGAGAAACTATTAGTATTGCATCCTTGATCATCTGTTCGCGGCTCTCTTTCTCGTCGCTCTTGATTTGAATAGACATTAGTAACGCCTTGAATGCTGGATATAAAAATTTTTCAACCCGTTCGCCTGCTTTATCCAAAGCATCCCTGTACCAAAAAGATGTTTTGCTTGCTGCTGGGGGTGATGCTTGTAATACCGGGCTGAAGTCCTGTTCGTTGTAACAAGTCGCAATATCTTCCACAATTGCCTTAGAAATTCTGACATCAAACAGAGAGGTTGTTGGCTCAACACCAAATATTGATTTGAACAAATCATCAATAGATAGAGAATCTGAAGCTTGATGAACGATAGGCGAAGGTTGAAGCTCTAATTCAGCGTGAGAAAAGATATTCGAAGAAGCTGTTGGTATCTGTGAGCTACTGCATTGGGAACTCGTTGGCCCACTGATTTGCATAGCAGAACCAGAAGAAGGTGCGAGCCCGGCTTGCAATGGAGTTTGCGGGGTGCTAAACATTTTTGATCACGAAAAGTGACATGACTCATAAAGTGGCATCTCTCTCAACAAGAAGAGAAGAAATTGAATGGAAGTTTTCTTTTCTAATCAAAATCCAGTCTCTTTCAAATTATCATTTATCGTTGTCATCATTATCGTTTGTTGATTTGAGATTTGGGTGATTTCTTTTTGACATCACACTTTTTCAATCATAAGAATTCGTTTCGATAAATCAATTTGAATAGCATGAAGATGAAACCAAACAGAACCATTGATGAGTTTCTATTTGTTTTCAGATTGTTGTTTTTCAGTTGTTTTCAATGATTCAATAATTGATCATTTCAATCCACTGAACATTTCATTGCAATCTGTTAGACCCAATGATAGAATGTTGGTTATTATTGGAGAACAGAATTTTCATTTTTGATTTCAAAAATACTCACCCATTTTCAAGAGTTAATCTCAAAACACAAATTCATTTTGACTTTTGTTTTGAAATTTGAGGTTATTGATGGACTGTTTTTCATATTTGATATTGCACAATGATTCAACAATTTTTTAATCTTTATGAATGAACTGAAACGTCTTTTTCTTTAATGTTTCTTTTTGTATTTTCTTGATTGATAATATGAATTAATCTTGAAATCATTGGAGTAAAGAGCTTATTTCATTTATATTTGATTAAGAATTATATTCGTTTATTATTGTAAAAATTCAATGATACACATATTAATGGATTTTGTTTTGCATTAAAGAAAAAAAATACATGTGCTATTTGAAGTGATGTTAATCGTTATTTCAATTCAGTTTTTTTAATGAAATCAATATTCAAAAAAAAAAAAAAAAGAAAAGAGAAATTGGAATTTCATTTAAACGTTAAAAACAAATATCCAAATGATCACTCAGAAAAATACAAAAAGAAATATTTTAGAAAAAGAAGATGTTCCAGTTCATTCATAAAAGGAAAAAACTGTTGAAAAATTGTTCAAAATAAAACACTAAATAGTTGATGATTCTCATCAAATTTCAAAATGAATGTCAAAATGAAATTGGATTTTGAGATTAACTCTTGAAAATGGGTGAGTATTTTTGAAATCAAAAATGAAAATTCTGTTCTCCAATAATAACCAACATTCTATCATTGGGTCTAACAAATGGCAATGAAATGTTCAGTGGATTGAAATGATCAATTATTGAATCATTGAAAACAACTGAAAAACAACAATCTGAAAACAAATAAAAACTCATCAATGGTTCTGTTTGGTTTCATCTTCAGGATCATCAAATTGATTTATCGAAATGAATTCTTATGATAGAAAAAGTGTGATGTCAAAAAGGAATCACCCAAATCTCAAATCAACAAACGATAATGATGACAATAATAAATGATAATTTGAAAGAGGCCAAATTTTGACAATCAAATTACTGAATAAATAAACAAGACAAGACAAGACAAGACAAGACAAGATAAGATAAGATAAGAGGTGAGAAATCAATTCTGAAATAAATAAATCATCAACATGGACAATGACAGTTTTATTTTGTGAAGGGTCAAGAGAATTTTGTTGAAAAATTAAAAGTTATTAACAAGAAAATCAAATTTCAAAATATCTTTGATTTTAAGAGAAAAGAAATTGAATATCGAATCCTATTTTGTTTGAAACATTCATTCAACAAATTGAATGTCAAAAGAACATATTTTTATGAAAATATTTCATTTGTATTTCTTCTGAATAATAAACGGTGAAAAGGCTCATTTGTGAATTTATGAGTATTTGAATATTGTGAAAAAAAAGATTTGTTTGAAGAAATGATATTCTGGCCAAGTGTTACAAATGTTCCGTTGCTATTTAAATAACTATTTTTTTTCGAAAATAAATAAAAACAAAAGACAAATTTGTTCAAAGTTATTTCCTTTTTATGGAAATATTGAATATTAAAATAATAATAATAACATCTTTTAAATATATGTTTTTTTCAAAAAATATCAAGTGAAAATGAAACGAATCAATGAAAATTATTCATTTCGAGTTGATGCAAATATTCAACCAATGCACATTTCAAATAATTCAATAAAAACAAAACAAAAAAAGAACTAAAAACAATTGTTGTTTATCCAAAATATCTTCATCATTTCATTCACTTTCATATTCAATAAATAAAATAAAGGAAACAATAAACATTAATTCCAAACGTGCCTTCAAAGAAAAGAATGAATGCATCTTGGCCATCTGCATTTAGCTTATGAATCCCTCAATTTTGAATTAAAAAAAAAAAAAAAAATTATTTGACAAGTGCTGACAATGCCTTTCAACAACATCAACTGTCTTATTTTTTTTTTCAACAATAAAATCTTGACAAAAATGACAATCCTTTCAACAACAATGATAAAAATAAAAAGAGGAGGAGAAAGCGCTTTCGGAGGAAAAGTTGCATTTCTCTTCTTTTTGCATTTCTTCAGCGCCATTCTTCCATTGCTCGTCATATCCCTTGCGTCACGCTCTCTATTGGTCTTTTCTAACGTCTCAGCTAAACTATTGGATTCTTCATCTATAATCAATTTCCTTTATGAAACCTTCTGCCTTCGCTGGACAGCCCTTCGTCTTCGTTGGCTACCTCAAATACCTCGTTTGTCAGGTGCTATCGGTCTCAGAATGTTGCAATCAGTGGAAGTGAAGGGAATCCATCGAAACCAGGGAGACAGCAGATAGCAGACAATGGGGCGAATTCATTCACTTGGTGTGTGTGGAATGGGTCAAAAACCACTGGAACAAGTGGTTCTTATTCGGATGGGATATCGAGTGGAGGGGCGATTAACATGTATAATCTGGGATCGGGAACGCTTTCAGTGAAATTTTGTTCCTTCAATGATTGCTATGCGCATTATGGCGGTGGTGGTATTATGTGCCGTGAGATCAGTTCAATAAATATTGAGAACAATTCGTTCAATGCTTGTATCGCAAAAAATTATTATGGAGGAGGAATGTATGCTTATTCGATTTCGTCATGCGTCAGGATCAGTGGGTGCAAATTCCAGAAATGTTCTGCAAAATATAATGGAGGAGGACTTTATCTCGATTATTTTAATGTTTCTGGATCTTCCTGCATTGGAACAGAAAACGGCAAAGGAGAGAGCGCTTGTGTGTTTGAGTGCTCATTCACTTCATGTACACTTTCGAGCACCAGCGGAGGGGGGATGTTTTGTTACAATGTTCCATCTGCATTCAAAATGCGGAGCCTCCAATTTATTTCTTGCTCAGCAGTGTCGTATGGCGGAGGATTGTACTTTTATACGTCTCAAACAACAGCCCCGGCCAACAACATTTATTGCTATTTTCTCTTCTTCCATGATTGCAGTTGCAGTAATTCTACTCCATATGGCCACGATGTGTATTTTCAAGATTATTATAATCTCTTTTCATCGAATAACCCATTCTACGAATCGTATACAACGAATAACAATGATACAAGAGTGTGTTATAGATATGTGCAATCAAGCAGTTGGACGTATCAGCATACAGAAAAGAAGGGATGGTTGAAGGACAAAACAATATATGTTGGGGTGAGTGGAGATGACACAAACAATCTGTGTGGGATGAGTGAGTCTGCACCGTGCAAGACAGTGGGGCATGCAGTGGGGTCAAGCATGGCGCAGCTGAGCTCGACAATCACGTTGCTGAGTGGGAGGCATGTGAGTGAAGGGACAACAATCAGTGTTTGGGAAAAGGAGATTTCTGTTGTTGGGAGAGGGAAGACAGTGAGTGTGATTGGGACGAATTCTCTTTCTTCAATTTCAACGATGCTGTTCAGTGTGACGGATGGGCAGTTGGAGTCGAAACATTTTTGCTGGCTGAAATAACGGCAAATCCCAGGTCTGAAGGAGAGCGTCCAATAAAATCATCCGTATTTGCGCTGGCGCTGCCACAGCTGCCAATAACTGCATTTGAGATGAAAAAACAAAATTCTGCTGCAGCTCCTCGTCTCCCGCCGCACCCCTCCCAGTCCCTGTTTCTTTTGCTTTCATCCCCTTCTCCGCTGTTTTGGCAAGCCCAGGCGCCCGGATCATCGAAAAATTCTTCTGTTGCGAAACATCCCCAGCTGCGCCCTGCTGAGAAATAAAATACGGAAAAATAGAAATAAAAAAAGGTGTAACACGTTAACGGCTCCCTCGAGAGGCAAGCAAAATGGCACACCTCCACCAGCCTGGCAGATTAGATAACATTCTGAAAGGAAACAACGCCACCCACCGGCACCAGACTGCCCCACAAGCCCACTCATGCAACCCCACCACAACATTTTGCAGGCACAGCGCATAGAAAGAGGCATCACAAACATGCTCCATGTGCAGGCACAGCCATCTGGCCGATAAATCGCTGCCCCATTTCCCAGACACCCCAGAGGCTCAGCACCCGTACCACCCCAAGGATCGAATCACATCCCTCAGAGGATGCCGTGCACCGTGTTTGCTTCAGGCTGCAAAACTTCTCTCAACACGCTTTCCGCTTTTTTCTGTTTTCATTTGATCTGATTGCATAAACCAATTCCTCAATCAATTTGAAAAATGAATTTTTTTTGTAATTGTAAATATATTTTGAATAATATTTATCAAACAGAAAAATGCCATTTCCCCTGGTTTCTGTGTGTCCAGGCTCCCCCAAATCCATTTTCTCAGCCTTCACAAAAGAATTCATTTGCCCTGGCTCCTTCACAAAGGCAATAATGTGTATTCATTCCCTTGCATTTTTTCACACAGGGGAATGTCACGCAAACAGACAGATATAAATATGTTTTGAATGAAACTGAGCGAAAAAGAAATCAACAATGTGAATGAAAACAAAACAGAGAATAATGTGCTTGAAATTTATCTGAAAAATTACAAGATATTTTTTTTTGTGAATTTTCAAGGATATTCTCAATCCCTTCATGCATATCACAATTCAAATACCTCCCTTTCCTTCACCTTCCTTCTCTTGTTCCAACAAGCTCCACACCCTCCATATGCTCTCCATCTCCCTCTTCTTTCTTCTCCCTTCCAAATACACAACTGCCCCTCAACCTCTCTCAACAAACACATCTGCTCCATGGGGCATATGCCCATCAAGCATCCTTTCCTCCGCTTCATCCTCACCCCCCTCCAACAACTGCCTGCCACTCACCATCCCCTCTCATTTCTTCTGTCTGCTTCTCTCATCCTTTCTGCTCCAAAACACACAGCATCCATCACAACCATCAACATTGCCAACAACCTTGCTGAGCGTGGAGTCATCACACCCACAAACACTCCTCACCCCGTTTCATTTGCCCAGCCACACCATTCTCTCCTCACCTTTCGTCTTCTTCACCCAACTTTCCATTCCATCTCAATCCCTGCCTCTCTGTTTTTCTTCTTTCCAACTCCCTTCCAAAGACCCCTCCAAGCAGACTGCCAACTGCCCCTTCCATCACCTTCCTCTTCCTCTTCTTCTTCCTCATTGCAAAGCAACACATCTCCATCACTCCCAACAACATCCAGCCCCCCTCTTTTTGCTCATTCACAGACACACATTCCCCAAAAAACACAAATATCAAAAGGGAATGCCAAAGGCAATGCAACCTCCTCCGCACACATTTTCCAACGTGATCGTTGATGAGCAGCCACACCACAAGGCTGGCAATAACTCATATAAAAAAAGGATTTATTAAGCAATTTTCACTTCTTTCTCTTCCCCTCACAAACTGAGTTTCATCCGCCATTCCTCCTTGCTCTTTCACCTTCATTTCCCTCTGCTCCCTTCTCCCAACTCGTTCTGAACGAGACATCTCATTCCTCCATCACCCTCAAAAACCTTTCTATTTCTCCATTCTCCACAAATGTTTCCTTCCATTTCCCCAGATGTCTGATTGCAAAAGAAAACAAACTGCATGAACCAGCCCCACCATTTCTATCAAAAAATTCATCTTTCCATATCCTTAAATATATTCAAAACCATCACTCATTCCAAATGGAACACATATATGAATTGAGACATATGAGAAGAACAAAGAATGCAAATCCTGCTCAAAATCCACTCAGACACGTCAACTGACAATTCAATCCTTATTCGGTTCACAGAACTTCTTTGACAATCCCAATCAAAAAATATCCATCTTGTTGTCTTTCCTTCTGATTCAAATAAGACTTCATATGCACTGATTCAAAATAATTCCTCTGCTCATTTTTCGACTTATAATTCTTCTTTTCTTTCCATCCCTTTCCATGGACTCACAACCATGATGATCACCAAAGTGCTTGCGTTTCTAACCTTGCTGACTCCAATTCAAAAACCAAGAGCTTTGTGATATTTCCTTCCATCAACAAAAAGGTCTGATAAAAAACAATCCTACTCATTCTGATTGTTTGATTTTCACACTGGACTCAGATGAATCTTCTCAACAATGTTGATGAAGATAACAAATAGAAGCAGAAGAAGAAGAAGATGATAGAATGGCAGAAAAAGAGAGATTTCAGGGCAAGATAAATGCCTTTCTAACACAAGAAAATCATCTTGTTTTATCTCTTTGGGTGGTTGAGGGATGTTGATCCAATTTCCCAGATCGAGTATTGGAGAATATGAAGAAGAAGAAAACACGTTTGAAAACATGGAAAGCGAAGATGATGCACAAGTGAAAAAGTGAATTTTGATGGATAAAAATTATCCACTTGTATCTGCATCGGATTTCACAATAAAATTGAAAGATGACACCAATATGAGAAGAATGACAGAATTGTTCTAAAGAGCAACAATGTTGTGAAATGAACAAAACAAGATTTGGTGATTTTTTTCCTTTTCCTTCACTTTTCAACAAAAAACCATTTATTCAGGGGATTGGCAGGATATGTCGCAATCCAGGTGCTGAATGATAAATAAATACATTGTTGACATTTTCTCCCTCTAATTATCTCATGCTCATCATGAGCACCAGACAGCTGCCAAAAGTTTGAAATCAATTTCTTTTCTGCTCATTTGGCACACAAATAACAAGAATTGGCAAGGTTATTGAGCTGCCCCACAAACAATCCCCTGTCCCCATTTCTCTTCCAGCCTCTGCCCTTTCAACCAAAATACTTCAAATTGAATCCTCTTTCATTCATCAAACTCTCTAATCTGTTATGGCAAATGATCAAAGTTTAATGATAAAAAAGCTGTTCAACGGAATGAGAAATCAAGATGTCAAACATTCCAGCTGGAATAAATGAATTATTTCCAGAGATATGGCAGATGAGACAACAACAATTTTATTTTGAGGGAAGCTGGAATTATTCATTTTGATTGATGGAATGGTGTGGAGCAACAACATTTTCGATGGAAATGAAGAATTTTCAATGTATGCATTTTATATTATTCTATTGATTGTGAAGATATTTCCATCCATATCCTCTCCTAAGTCGTGATTCAGACAAATTATTTAAAATGGACAATTTATTCCATGCAGAGCAGAACAGCGAGGAAGTGAGCCAAATATTTTCTTACAAATATATTAGAGCCAGAATATATTTTATCATAAACATTTATTTCACTCATTTTGGACTCAACATGCGCGATGGATAGAAATACGATGAATAATGAAAATTAATAGAGCAGAAATCAACGGGGTTGGAAGATGCCAAAGCTAAAAAGGAAGAATGTACAAACTCTATGAAAAGGGAACATATTTTGAAGATGAAGAGGACATTTTCAAAATAATTTTGTTGGAAAGATTGGAGTAGATGACTGAAACAGGACATTGGAGGCAGCTGCAGCAGAACAAGGAGCCTTTCTTTGGAGTTGAAGGACAGAGCATTAATTTTATGGACCGAGGAAAGGGGTAGAATGGCACTTGAGTGCTTGGATTGCTAGTCGAAAATAAGAGAAAGTCTGTTGGTTTGGTGTGATGCAATCAGCTTGGGGTGGATAACAGACAAAATGGACTTTGGGTCATTTTTCTATTACCTTTGCCATTACGTCATCGAGATTGTTATGTTGAGGATATCTTTCAACTGAAGATATCGTTCATATGAAATCTCCATCGCATCTTCGTCTTCAACAACGCCTTCATCATCTTCTTCATTTTCATCGTCTTCTTCGTATCTTCTTCGTCGTCTTCGTCTTCTTCTATGTCTTGACCTTCAACACCAAGAAATATGAAATTAATTTCCCCTCTATTTTTGTTCATCATTTTCTTCACCTTCTTTGCCATGTTCAGTCTTGTCTTCTTCATCCACTTCTATATCATATTTTCCATCATCATCTTCATCTTCTAATTCTTCTTCACCCAGCACCTTCTCATTCACCTTCATCTTCTCCCTTCTCCTTCTCCTTCTCCTTCAGCGAACTGACTGAGTGACATGTTCATCTGAATGAGGGTGCCAGTTCTGGGAGTGTTTGCAGGGCTGGTTCACATCCAGTCGATTTGGGGTTGAATGTGGAGCATGTTTCATTTGGTGTCAGCAGCCATTCACAGCCGCTTTTTGGGGAAGAGGGGAGGAAATGAATGAGATGGTGAGGATGTGGGAGGGATAAGGCAAGAGACCGATTGCATTCACATCATCGCTTTCCTTTTTGTCAGCTGTTCAACAATCTTCATCGTCATCGTGATCTTCTTCTTCTTTTGCTTCTGTCTGCAGCCTCTGGGCAATGAGGCATTTTTGAGGAATGGAGATGAAAGAGGTGGGCAATGCAGGGCATTGGTGGAGCGAGAGATGGAAATGGCAGTTTGTGTTGCTTGGAGCAGAGAGCGAGATGAATGAGAGAGAAGAGAAGGAAAAGATGAGGAGGAAGCAGAGAGAAAAGAAGTGATGTTCATTTCTGTCTTCTCTTTTCCGATGAGGACAGCCACCCGCTGTGCAGCATCTGCTTTCCTCGTTCAGCATTGAGCACTCAGCAAACCGGGTGAAGCTGCACGTCATCTCTTCTCTTCTCCTCTGCCACACCGACACCACGCCGACTCTGCAGTCACATCCATCGGGTGGTGTCTGAAGAACACGGACAGCTCCCCTTTGCCAAGCGATGACAGCACAGCAGCAGCAGCGGCGACGAAGGCAGATTGTGCATGGGGCAGCTGTGGAGCGGTTTCCGCAGGAGCGACTGGCCAAGCATCTCCGACACGATGTTCGCCTCCTCCGCCGCGTTATCTCTTGTCAAGATGGCCTCGCGCAGCTGGTCATTGCCCTCGATCTTGTCGGAAGATGGAACATCGGGCTGTGTGTTGGCAGCACAGCCACTTTGTTTGGTGTGTCATGAAAGGGCGAGAGGACTTTCAGGAGAAGACTGCTTCGATGTGAGAAGCCATTTATCAGAGAGGAGATGGAGCGGAGAAGCGATGGGAAGGGGAATGGTGAGGACAGGCTGTGTGGAGGATGAGAAGGGAAAGAGGAGGGGAAGGAATTTCTGGAAGAGGGCGAGAAAGATGAATGAAAGGAGAGGGGTGTTGTTTTCGGAGAATATTGTGAGGTGGATGGAGGAGGACGATAGCAAAGACAAGAAAATGAGAGCAGCCATCACTCTGGAATTGTGAGGGGAAAGGGGAGGGCAATGGCGAAGAAAAGGCAGAGGAATGAGCAGTGGATGGCCGGGTGTGGTGATTTGGATGGAAGGATCAGGCACAACGTTTGGGAATGAGATTTTGTGAAGAGTTTGAAGTGAGCAGTGGAAATGGGATGTTTTGGGGGATGTTCAAGATCTTATGAAATATGATTGAATTGCGAAAAGAATTGTTTGTCACATGATTTATTCGCCTTCTTCAATTTGAACTTCCTCATGTTCCTCATTTTCTTCATCTTCCTCATTTTCTTCTTCACCGTCATTATCTCCATTGTCACCATCATGTTTTCGTTTGCACCACCCAACAAATGAAAGTGTTTTTATGTGAAATCTTCTTCTTGGTTATTGTCATTTTTGCCTTCATAGCCTTCGACAAGTCTGAGTTCTCCCTCTAATTCATCTGCTTCTTCATCTTCATCTTCCCCTTCGATATTTTTAAGAAAAGGGTTTGTAGAGATTATTTGAGAAGAAGCAACAAGAAGTTGGACTTTGGCTGTTTATTTTTTTTGAGGAATTAGAGGCGAAATGAAAATAGTGCAGATGGGTTTTGCTGGTAGAAAGGGACGATATTTGGAAGAAAAGAAGAAAGTTTGCTAAGATCATTCGCATAAAAGTCATAGGTTTGTTTTTTTAATTATAATTTTTCATATATTGTTTTTTTATGAAACTAGGTATTTTGAATGGGTATTCAATGGAAATGAATGAACATGGAAAAAGAGCATATTTGGCGCCTTTAAGAAATCTGGAGATAATAATTGGAGAGTGTTTGGCGGAATGAGAAGGAGCAAAAATTGAAGCGAATAGAAGAGGAGGCCTTTGATGGTTTTGGAAGGCGTATCTGGTGAATCTTATTTAAAGAGAAAAGAGGGAAATAGAAGTTGATGATGTAGCAGAAGAAGAAATTTGGCAAATAATTGAAAAGAAAAATATGTTTATAAGAAATTCGAATGAAAGAGATGATTTGAATGAAAAGGAAGAAAAAATGAAAAATGAAAATAGAAATTTGAGGGATGATTGAAGATGAGTCAAGAGAAAGGAAAAGAGAAAGAAAAGGAAGAAAGAAAAAGAAGAAGAAGAAGGAAAAGAAAACGATTGCGATGGAAATGACAACATCGATGAAAATGAAGGAGGAGAAATGGAAGGATCGATCAGACAAGATGCACACGCAGAGGACAGCCGCAAGTTGTTGATTGTCAATTCTTTGCAATTCAGAAGATGTTTGTGCTGTGCTGAAGAAGCAGATGCTGCTGATGCATGACAAGACATTGACTCCTCTCCCCCTCCCTCGCTCTGCCGTGCCATTGGCTTGCGAAACAGCTCCACACGCTGCCCGTTCCCCAGCAGCACCCCCAAAGCAGATTGGCCGACCAACCTCGTTCGCTCTGCAGCTGCCTCCACGAGCTGCACCAGCATCATCACCATCCGGAACAGCACCCACAGCCGACTGCACCAGCATCAACACTTCGATTCAGCCCTGCCCCCGTTGACACACACGAAAGCACCTGCACCTGATCGTCCAGCGCAGGCTGACTGTCTTCACAACTGAGCTGTTCTGTGACAGGAAAAGAGGAGATCTGCAGCTGGCAGCATCACACACATCTGGATGCATCAGGCACAGTGTGAAGAAATCGTTGGTCTGGAACACCTTCAGCACCGATGCAAACGATGGCAGAAAGCACCTAGACAGATGGGATGCATCTCAGAAGAATTGTTGCGACAGCGCCTGTGGCGTCTGTGGATAGCACACACACAGAAGAGATTCCATCTCTGAATTTGTGATACACCTAATATCGTTGACGAAGAAATCAATGCATCCCCAGAACATATGGCATCATACAGCTCCATTATCGTCTCCTTTCATCATTTTTTCTTCTGCCCAGTTGTTATTCAGCAGAATCCCCAGAGACACAGACGCATCTGCCACTCCCATCTTTGACTGTATCTTCTCGAACTCCACCAAAAAACATCTTGATCTTCTTCTCCGCTCCTCTTTCAAGCACGATATCAAAGAACAAGAAGAGCGACAGCTTGTCTTCGTTGAACTCCTCCCTCACAAACCTCCCAAACAGCCACATCTCTGCAATGTTCCACTAGAATAGCTTCTCCCCCGTGGATCATCACCTTCCTGATTGCCTCGCTCTTCTTCTGATTCTTAATCGCCTCCTCGAATAGCGCCTTCTGCTCTCAGATCGTCTGCTCCTTCACTTTCGGAAGTTCCATCAGCATCTTCATTTTCCTTCTCCGTCTCGTTCGTCTTCTGCTGCGCCGTTGCGTCTGCTCTTCCACCACCTCCTCCACCTCCGCTGTTTGCTTCTCCCACAACACTCACCCCGCTCCCCACTTTTGCAACAACCTCCTTCCCATTCAGGTCTGGCCCAAGCATCACAGCACTTCCATTTTTGTTGATCTCTGTTAACTTCTCCTGGCACTTTTCACAAAGCCCCAACGGCAGAATCAACAAAGCCAAAGATGGAACAATTCCATTATACGCACAAATTAATGAAGAAGATATGGCAATTGTAACCACCGACCAGCTAGTTTCCACTTGCCATCCACGCTCACCACTCCTCCTTGCTGTGCCTAGCACTTCTTCTCCTTCACCTGCTTCACCTGCTTCACCTCTGTGTTGTGCTTCTCGCTCAGCTCCAGAATCTTCCTCTGATTCATCCAGATGATCTTGCCCTTCTCCTGCAGCTGCTCTGCCAACCCGCTCATCCGCTTCGCCTCCTTTTCCTTTCCAACTTCTTCTTCTTCTTCTTCTTCTTCTTATCTTTCTTCCAGCAAATTCGGCACAATCGCTGCAGGCGACAGAACCACATCTTCCTTCATCAGCCCCTCTGCCCCACCGCCTCCAGCGCCTTCTCCGCAAACTCTCCCACTTCATTCACTGCAACCTTTCGCCTCCTCATTTTGTTGACCAGCTTCATCACTCTGCATGCCTCGATTGCTTCTATCGGTTCTTTAGCCATTCAATGGCCGATGAAGCCAGCGATGGATCAGGCGGATTGCAGATTGGCAGGAACGCAACCACGTCTACTGCTGTTAATAACTGCTTCTTCGACGACTTCTTTCTCGGCAAGTCCTCAAGAAACGGGAGCATAGCCAGAAGTGGAATGGAAAGCATCACACATTGAGCGGACACAGCACGTTCTGTTCAGCTGGGCGCAGCAAGCCAACATTGAAACCTCGGAGTGCTTTCAGCAGTGAGTGAAGTGATTGAAGTGATTGCGAAGATGAAAGCGACAACAACCCGGCTGCCTCGGGCACGTCAATCCTTAGCCACCTCACGTTGTGGTGCAGTTTTTTGTCTTTAATGTGAGATGCAGCCACAGCCGATTCATCTGAAGGGTCGACTGCGGGTGCCAATTATGATGATGGCCATTCGTCTCCTTTGCTCCTCCGCTGCATGAAAGGCGAAGCGGCGTGGCGTGATGTTTCAGATGTTTCAGATGAAGAAGAATGAGATGAAAGAAAATTGAATATTAGATTTTTGAGGGATGTTTGAAGATGAGTTAAGAGAAAGGGAAGAAAGATGAAAGGAGAAAGAGGTTTTGGTAAAAAATAGAGGTGATTAGCTTTTGTGAGGAAGAATACAGATAATTTGGAGAAAATTCTAAAAAGAAGATGGGGATAGGCTCCAGAATATTTATCTTAATGGACGGAGGTTGCAAAATGTTTTGTTTTTGCCGGAGATGAGGGAAGGGATGAGGAAGCAAGGAATGCAGCGATTCTTTGAGAAAAGTGGGCGAGAGAAAAGGAAAACAAAGGTATGACATTTTTATTGGTGATATTATTTGACCTATTTTTAATATGATTTATTGTTTTTCTTTTTATTTGTTTGAACAAAATTGTTTTTGCTGGCGTTTTCGTAAAACTTCAAGGGAGTGAAATTACATCAAACGATAGAAAGTGAAGGTCAATGGTGGAATTAGCTTGGGAAAGAGCTTTATAGGATCATAGTTATAAAAAGGAATTGGCAGCGAAGGTCTGTTATATTTTTTTTATGAGATTCATTACATATGCAGCAGAAAGAGGGAGGGAAAGGGTTGTAGAATAATTTGAGTTTTTGATGAAAATTGTATTGAGAGGGATGGTGCAGACGAGAAGTGGGAGAGAGGTGAAGGAAGAGGAAGTGAAGGAAGAGAAGAAAAAAGAGAAGAAGAAAGTGAAGGAGGAGGGAGTGTATTGGTGAGCGAGTCAGATTTCTCATCTTTTTGTGTGTCTTCAGCCCCGTTTCTGGCACCTCCATTGACACGCCTTGTATCTCTCACCCAGCTGACCTTCTTCAACATCTCGACAAATCCACTGAAAACAACACATCTGGCTGAAGGGCCGAGCCAAACCTCGTTTCTGATGAGTGGATGCGCATTTTCATCGGTGTGGGATGTTTATGATGGGGGCATTGTCCCCTCGCTCAACAGCCCCTCATCTTCCCTGGATGCCTCGAACACCTCGTTTGTCGGATGCTATCGATCACAGAATGTTGAAGTCAGCGGGAGTGAAGGGAATCCGTCGAAGCCAGGGAGACAGCAGATAGCAGACAATGGGACGAATTCGTTCACTTGGTGTGTATGGAATGGGTCAAATACAACTGGAACAAACTCTGGTTATTCTTATGGAGATTCAAATGGTGGAGCAATTTACATGTATAGCAAGACATCAGGAACACTTTCAGTGAAATTTTGTTCGTTCAATGATTGCTATGCATATTATGCTGGGGGAGGAATTATGTGCCGTTCGATCAGTTCAATAAATATTGAGAACAATTCATTCAATGCATGCACTGCTCAAAAAGATTACGGAGGAGGGATGTATACTTATTCGATTTCGTCATGTGTCAGGATCAGTGGGTGCGAGTTCCAGAATTGTAAAGCAAGTGCTTATGGAGGAGGACTTTATCTTAATTCTTTTAATGTTTCTGGATCTGGCTGTATTGGAACAGAAAGTGGCAAAGGAGAGAGTGCTTGTGTGTTTGAGTGCTCATTCACTTTGTGCTCTGTTTCAGGTTCTTATGGCGGAGGGATGCGATGTTATGGCGTTCCAGCTGCATTCAAAATGAGGAGCCTCCAATTTATTTCGTGCTCAGCAGTGTCATATGGCGGAGGATTTTGGTTTAATCCAAACCAACAAACAGCTCCAAGCAACAACCTTTATTGCTATTTCTTCTTCTTCCACGATTGCAGTTGCAGTAATTCCACTCCATATGGCCACGATGTGTATTTTGTAGATAATAAGAATCTCTTTTCATCGAATAACCCGTTCTACGAATCGTACACAACGAATAGTGATGAGAAGAGAGTGTGCTACAGCGGAAATAGCCTTCAACATACAGAAAAGATGTGGTGGCTGAGCGTAGGGATGAAGGATCGGTATGTTGGGGTGAATGGGAATGATTCGAGCAATCTGTGTGGGATGAGTGAGTCTGCCCCGTGCAAGACGGTGGGGCATGCAGTGAGTTCGAGCATGGCGCAGCTGAGCTCGACAATCACGTTGCTGGATGGGAAGCATGTGAGTGAAGGGGCGACAATCATTGTTGGGGAAAAGAAGATAATAATAACAGGGAAAGGGAAGACAGTGAGTGTGATTGGGACAAGTGCGCTTTCTTCGCCTGCAACTACTCTGTTCAGCATATCTTCTGGTCAACTGGAGGTGGGGCATGTGGGGATCGATCACAACGCGACAAGAAGCCCATCACCAAGTGTGTTTGTGGTGTCGCTGGGGAGCGGGGCTCTTTCGCTGGAGGATGTTGTGATCGACTCTTCGACATCAGGAGGGAGTGGAATCTCGTCATCTGTGTTTGAAGTGGCTCTGAAGCAATTGAAGGCGATTGATGTGGAGGTTGAAAACATGAAAATGAGCCGACTTCTGATTGTTGAACCATCATCAACAGGACAACATTGGGAGAAAATTGGTTATCAAATGTTTTGTTTTGTGTTCATGGCACGCTGACTGAAGAGAGAGAGAAAATAGAAATTCTGAGATTAACTTTTTATTATCTTTTTTATTAAAGTATCAGGTGATGGAGTGTTATTTTTTTATTGAGAGTGCATGGCTTAACGGAAACGATTATTTTTTAATGAAAATGGTTTGTTGATAAAACTTTTGTGGATGCATGAAAAGATGGAATAAATGAAAAAGCCACCAAAAACAATGATTTTATCATAAATTATTAATGAATTCAAATATTTGTTTTTTTTTAAAACAAATTATTCAAAAAATGATTGTTATTTGAACATTCTGATAAAAAAGTTTCAAAATATTTGAAAATAGAAACAAAAATCGAAAATGCTTTAATTATCAAGAATATTGTATTTATCAACAGTTATGATATATCAGTCACTTTAGATTGCAATGATAATAAAATTATCATAGATTTATATATGAGTTGCTTTTGTTTTCTGATGATTAAAAATCATGAACACCACAGATAATCTTGTTTCAATGAGTGTATTATTGTGAAGTTATTAAATATATTCGAAGTCTGAAAATCAAATTATTTTCATTCATTTTTTGAAAAGAATAAACTTGAGATAGGAGAAGGATCAGTGTCAAATTATTTATTGGGATCTGTATTTTTCTTCAAAAATTTGTTCAAACAAACATTTGTTCACAAATGGGTGATTATTCTTGAAATCAAACAATCTTTCTGGGAGTGAATTATTTCCATTATTCACTTTTCAATGAAGTTATTTGTATTGAATTGAAATTGACACAATGAATGGTGATGAACAATAAATGTGATATTTTTTCCTTATTGAAAGTCAATTGATGTTGTTTTCCACAAATCATTAAAAATCTGAATTGATTGACAGAACGTGTCTGATCTACAAAAAATAGAATAGCCTGGACAATACCTTCCTCAAGCAAATGAATCATTGTTGGAATAGTATCAATAATATATCTTTTGAAAAAGACATTTGATCTTGAAACACTCTTCTCTTGCTGTTTTCTCAATGATAATTAGTTGTTGAGTCTTTTCATCTCAAACAAACATTTTGAAACATTTTTCTTCTTGATCCTTATTCCTTATTTTCAGATGTCTCAACAAAAGTTGAGAAAGCAGTAAATTGGGAAAGAATTAGAATAACGAACTGAAGAGGAAAGATGGATGGGCATTATTATTTATGGAAAGATACATGTATATATATAAATTTTAAAAATACTTGTTGTGAATATTTAAAATCTTCTTTGTTCCTAAATATTCAAATGTCTCAATTAATCAGCAAAAACATAAAATTATTCCAAAAATGAAAATGATTTCAATTCACATTTTGAATATTGAAATGAATATTTGTTTTTTTTTGTAAAAAATGCCCATCCCTCTTTCCTCTTCAGTTTGTTGTTCCAATTCTTTCCCAATTTACTGCTTTCTCAACTTTTGTTGAGACATCTGAAAATAAGGAATAAGGATCAAGAAGAAAAATGTTTCAAAATGTTTGTTTGAGATGAAAAGACTCAACAACTAATTATCATTGAGAAAACAGCAAGAGAAGAGTGTTTCAAGATCAAATGTCTTTTTCAAAAGATATATTATTGATACTATTCCAACAATGATTCATTTGCTTGAGGAAGGTATTGTCCAGGCTATTCTATTTTTTGTAGATCAGACACGTTCTGTCAATCAATTCAGATTTTTAATGATTTGTGGAAAACAACATCAATTGACTTTCAATAAGGAAAAAATATCACATTTATTGTTCATCACCATTCATTGTGTCAATTTCAATTCAATACAAATAACTTCATTGAAAAGTGAATAATGGAAATAATTCACTCCCAGAAAGATTGTTTGATTTCAAGAATAATCACCCATTTGTGAACAAATGTTTGTTTGAACAAATTTTTGAAGAAAAATACAGATCCCAATAAATAATTTGACACTGATCCTTCTCCTATCTCAAGTTTATTCTTTTCAAAAAATGAATGAAAATAATTTGATTTTCAGACTTCGAATATATTTAATAACTTCACAATAATACACTCATTGAAACAAGATTATCTGTGGTGTTCATGATTTTTAATCATCAGAAAACAAAAGCAACTCATATATAAATCTATGATAATTTTATTATCATTGCAATCTAAAGTGACTGATATATCATAACTGTTGATAAATACAATATTCTTGATAATTAAAGCATTTTCGATTTTTGTTTCTATTTTCAAATATTTTGAAACTTTTTTATCAGAATGTTCAAATAACAATCATTTTTTGAATAATTTGTTTTAAAAAAAAACAAATATTTGAATTCATTAATAATTTATGATAAAATCATTGTTTTTGGTGGCTTTTTCATTTATTCCATCTTTTCATGCATCCACAAAAGTTTTATCAACAAACCATTTTCATTAAAAAATAATCGTTTCCGTTAAGCCATGCACTCTCAATAAAAAATAACACTCCATCACCTGATACTTTAATAAAAAGATAATAAAAAGTTAATCTCAGAATTTCTATTTTCTCTCTCTTCAGTCAGCGTGCCATGAACACAAAACAAAACATTTGATAACCAATTTTCTCCCAATGTTGTCCTGTTGATGATGGTTCAACAATCAGAAGTCGGCTCATTTTCATGTTTTCAACCTCCACATCAATCGCCTTCAATTGCTTCAGAGCCACTTCAAACACAGATGACGAGATTCCACTCCCTCCTGATGTCGAAGAGTCGATCACAACATCCTCCAGCGAAAGAGCCCCGCTCCCCAGCGACACCACAAACACACTTGGTGATGGGCTTCTTGTCGCGTTGTGATCGATCCCCACATGCCCCACCTCCAGTTGACCAGAAGATATGCTGAACAGAGTAGTTGCAGGCGAAGAAAGCGCACTTGTCCCAATCACACTCACTGTCTTCCCTTTCCCTGTTATTATTATCTTCTTTTCCCCAACAATGATTGTCGCCCCTTCACTCACATGCTTCCCATCCAGCAACGTGATTGTCGAGCTCAGCTGCGCCATGCTCGAACTCACTGCATGCCCCACCGTCTTGCACGGGGCAGACTCACTCATCCCACACAGATTGCTCGAATCATTCCCATTCACCCCAACATACCGATCCTTCATCCCTACGCTCAGCCACCACATCTTTTCTGTATGTTGAAGGCTATTTCCGCTGTAGCACACTCTCTTCTCATCACTATTCGTTGTGTACGATTCGTAGAACGGGTTATTCGATGAAAAGAGATTCTTATTATCTACAAAATACACATCGTGGCCATATGGAGTGGAATTACTGCAACTGCAATCGTGGAAGAAGAAGAAATAGCAATAAAGGTTGTTGCTTGGAGCTGTTTGTTGGTTTGGATTAAACCAAAATCCTCCGCCATATGACACTGCTGAGCACGAAATAAATTGGAGGCTCCTCATTTTGAATGCAGCTGGAACGCCATAACATCGCATCCCTCCGCCATAAGAACCTGAAACAGAGCACAAAGTGAATGAGCACTCAAACACACAAGCACTCTCTCCTTTGCCACTTTCTGTTCCAATACAGCCAGATCCAGAAACATTAAAAGAATTAAGATAAAGTCCTCCTCCATAAGCACTTGCTTTACAATTCTGGAACTCGCACCCACTGATCCTGACACATGACGAAATCGAATAAGTATACATCCCTCCTCCGTAATCTTTTTGAGCAGTGCATGCATTGAATGAATTGTTCTCAATATTTATTGAACTGATCGAACGGCACATAATTCCTCCCCCAGCATAATATGCATAGCAATCATTGAACGAACAAAATTTCACTGAAAGTGTTCCTGATGTCTTGCTATACATGTAAATTGCTCCACCATTTGAATCTCCATAAGAATAACCAGAGTTTGTTCCAGTTGTATTTGACCCATTCCACACACACCAAGTGAACGAATTTGCCCCATTGTCTGTAATCTGCTGTCTCGCAGGTTTCGACGGATTCCCTTCACTCCCGCTGACTTCAACATTCTGTGATCGATAGCATCCGACAAACGAGGTGTTCGAGGCATCCAGGGAAGATGAGGGGCTGTTGAGCGAGGGGACAATGCCCCCATCATAAACATCCCACACCGATGAAAATGCGCATCCACTCATCAGAAACGAGGTTTGGCTCGGCCCTTCAGCCAGATGTGTTGTTTTCAGTGGATTTGTCGAGATGTTGAAGAAGGTCAGCTGGGTGAGAGATACAAGGCGTGTCAATGGAGGTGCCAGAAACGGGGCTGAAGACACACAAAAAGATGAGAAATCTGACTCGCTCACCAATACACTCCCTCCTCCTTCACTTTCTTCTTCTCTTTTTTCTTCTCTTCCTTCACTTCCTCTTCCTTCACCTCTCTCCCACTTCTCGTCTGCACCATCCCTCTCAATACAATTTTCATCAAAAACTCAAATTATTCTACAACCCTTTCCCTCCCTCTTTCTGCTGCATATGTAATGAATCTCATAAAAAAAATATAACAGACCTTCGCTGCCAATTCCTTTTTATAACTATGATCCTATAAAGCTCTTTCCCAAGCTAATTCCACCATTGACCTTCACTTTCTATCGTTTGATGTAATTTCACTCCCTTGAAGTTTTACGAAAACGCCAGCAAAAACAATTTTGTTCAAACAAATAAAAAGAAAAAACAATAAATCATATTAAAAATAGGTCAAATAATATCACCAATAAAAATGTCATACCTTTGTTTTCCTTTTCTCTCGCCCACTTTTCTCAAAGAATCGCTGCATTCCTTGCTTCCTCATCCCTTCCCTCATCTCCGGCAAAAACAAAACATTTTGCAACCTCCGTCCATTAAGATAAATATTCTGGAGCCTATCCCCATCTTCTTTTTAGAATTTTCTCCAAATTATCTGTATTCTTCCTCACAAAAGCTAATCACCTCTATTTTTTACCAAAACCTCTTTCTCCTTTCATCTTTCTTCCCTTTCTCTTAACTCATCTTCAAACATCCCTCAAAAATCTAATATTCAATTTTCTTTCATCTCATTCTTCTTCATCTGAAACATCTGAAACATCACGCCACGCCGCTTCGCCTTTCATGCAGCGGAGGAGCAAAGGAGACGAATGGCCATCATCATAATTGGCACCCGCAGTCGACCCTTCAGATGAATCGGCTGTGGCTGCATCTCACATTAAAGACAAAAAACTGCACCACAACGTGAGGTGGCTAAGGATTGACGTGCCCGAGGCAGCCGGGTTGTTGTCGCTTTCATCTTCGCAATCACTTCAATCACTTCACTCACTGCTGAAAGCACTCCGAGGTTTCAATGTTGGCTTGCTGCGCCCAGCTGAACAGAACGTGCTGTGTCCGCTCAATGTGTGATGCTTTCCATTCCACTTCTGGCTATGCTCCCGTTTCTTGAGGACTTGCCGAGAAAGAAGTCGTCGAAGAAGCAGTTATTAACAGCAGTAGACGTGGTTGCGTTCCTGCCAATCTGCAATCCGCCTGATCCATCGCTGGCTTCATCGGCCATTGAATGGCTAAAGAACCGATAGAAGCAATCGAGGCATGCAGAGTGATGAAGCTGGTCAACAAAATGAGGAGGCGAAAGGTTGCAGTGAATGAAGTGGGAGAGTTTGCGGAGAAGGCGCTGGAGGCGGTGGGGCAGAGGGGCTGATGAAGGAAGATGTGGTTCTGTCGCCTGCAGCGATTGTGCCGAATTTGCTGGAAGAAAGATAAGAAGAAGAAGAAGAAGAAGAAGAAGTTGGAAAGGAAAAGGAGGCGAAGCGGATGAGCGGGTTGGCAGAGCAGCTGCAGGAGAAGGGCAAGATCATCTGGATGAATCAGAGGAAGATTCTGGAGCTGAGCGAGAAGCACAACACAGAGGTGAAGCAGGTGAAGCAGGTGAAGGAGAAGAAGTGCTAGGCACAGCAAGGAGGAGTGGTGAGCGTGGATGGCAAGTGGAAACTAGCTGGTCGGTGGTTACAATTGCCATATCTTCTTCATTAATTTGTGCGTATAATGGAATTGTTCCATCTTTGGCTTTGTTGATTCTGCCGTTGGGGCTTTGTGAAAAGTGCCAGGAGAAGTTAACAGAGATCAACAAAAATGGAAGTGCTGTGATGCTTGGGCCAGACCTGAATGGGAAGGAGGTTGTTGCAAAAGTGGGGAGCGGGGTGAGTGTTGTGGGAGAAGCAAACAGCGGAGGTGGAGGAGGTGGTGGAAGAGCAGACGCAACGGCGCAGCAGAAGACGAACGAGACGGAGAAGGAAAATGAAGATGCTGATGGAACTTCCGAAAGTGAAGGAGCAGACGATCTGAGAGCAGAAGGCGCTATTCGAGGAGGCGATTAAGAATCAGAAGAAGAGCGAGGCAATCAGGAAGGTGATGATCCACGGGGGAGAAGCTATTCTAGTGGAACATTGCAGAGATGTGGCTGTTTGGGAGGTTTGTGAGGGAGGAGTTCAACGAAGACAAGCTGTCGCTCTTCTTGTTCTTTGATATCGTGCTTGAAAGAGGAGCGGAGAAGAAGATCAAGATGTTTTTTGGTGGAGTTCGAGAAGATACAGTCAAAGATGGGAGTGGCAGATGCGTCTGTGTCTCTGGGGATTCTGCTGAATAACAACTGGGCAGAAGAAAAAATGATGAAAGGAGACGATAATGGAGCTGTATGATGCCATATGTTCTGGGGATGCATTGATTTCTTCGTCAACGATATTAGGTGTATCACAAATTCAGAGATGGAATCTCTTCTGTGTGTGTGCTATCCACAGACGCCACAGGCGCTGTCGCAACAATTCTTCTGAGATGCATCCCATCTGTCTAGGTGCTTTCTGCCATCGTTTGCATCGGTGCTGAAGGTGTTCCAGACCAACGATTTCTTCACACTGTGCCTGATGCATCCAGATGTGTGTGATGCTGCCAGCTGCAGATCTCCTCTTTTCCTGTCACAGAACAGCTCAGTTGTGAAGACAGTCAGCCTGCGCTGGACGATCAGGTGCAGGTGCTTTCGTGTGTGTCAACGGGGGCAGGGCTGAATCGAAGTGTTGATGCTGGTGCAGTCGGCTGTGGGTGCTGTTCCGGATGGTGATGATGCTGGTGCAGCTCGTGGAGGCAGCTGCAGAGCGAACGAGGTTGGTCGGCCAATCTGCTTTGGGGGTGCTGCTGGGGAACGGGCAGCGTGTGGAGCTGTTTCGCAAGCCAATGGCACGGCAGAGCGAGGGAGGGGGAGAGGAGTCAATGTCTTGTCATGCATCAGCAGCATCTGCTTCTTCAGCACAGCACAAACATCTTCTGAATTGCAAAGAATTGACAATCAACAACTTGCGGCTGTCCTCTGCGTGTGCATCTTGTCTGATCGATCCTTCCATTTCTCCTCCTTCATTTTCATCGATGTTGTCATTTCCATCGCAATCGTTTTCTTTTCCTTCTTCTTCTTCTTTTTCTTTCTTCCTTTTCTTTCTCTTTTCCTTTCTCTTGACTCATCTTCAATCATCCCTCAAATTTCTATTTTCATTTTTCATTTTTTCTTCCTTTTCATTCAAATCATCTCTTTCATTCGAATTTCTTATAAACATATTTTTCTTTTCAATTATTTGCCAAATTTCTTCTTCTGCTACATCATCAACTTCTATTTCCCTCTTTTCTCTTTAAATAAGATTCACCAGATACGCCTTCCAAAACCATCAAAGGCCTCCTCTTCTATTCGCTTCAATTTTTGCTCCTTCTCATTCCGCCAAACACTCTCCAATTATTATCTCCAGATTTCTTAAAGGCGCCAAATATGCTCTTTTTCCATGTTCATTCATTTCCATTGAATACCCATTCAAAATACCTAGTTTCATAAAAAAACAATATATGAAAAATTATAATTAAAAAAACAAACCTATGACTTTTATGCGAATGATCTTAGCAAACTTTCTTCTTTTCTTCCAAATATCGTCCCTTTCTACCAGCAAAACCCATCTGCACTATTTTCATTTCGCCTCTAATTCCTCAAAAAAATAAACAGCCAAAGTCCAACTTCTTGTTGCTTCTTCTCAAATAATCTCTACAAACCCTTTTCTTAAAAATATCGAAGGGGAAGATGAAGATGAAGAAGCAGATGAATTAGAGGGAGAACTCAGACTTGTCGAAGGCTATGAAGGCAAAAATGACAATAACCAAGAAGAAGATTTCACATAAAAACACTTTCATTTGTTGGGTGGTGCAAACGAAAACATGATGGTGACAATGGAGATAATGACGGTGAAGAAGAAAATGAGGAAGATGAAGAAAATGAGGAACATGAGGAAGTTCAAATTGAAGAAGGCGAATAAATCATGTGACAAACAATTCTTTTCGCAATTCAATCATATTTCATAAGATCTTGAACATCCCCCAAAACATCCCATTTCCACTGCTCACTTCAAACTCTTCACAAAATCTCATTCCCAAACGTTGTGCCTGATCCTTCCATCCAAATCACCACACCCGGCCATCCACTGCTCATTCCTCTGCCTTTTCTTCGCCATTGCCCTCCCCTTTCCCCTCACAATTCCAGAGTGATGGCTGCTCTCATTTTCTTGTCTTTGCTATCGTCCTCCTCCATCCACCTCACAATATTCTCCGAAAACAACACCCCTCTCCTTTCATTCATCTTTCTCGCCCTCTTCCAGAAATTCCTTCCCCTCCTCTTTCCCTTCTCATCCTCCACACAGCCTGTCCTCACCATTCCCCTTCCCATCGCTTCTCCGCTCCATCTCCTCTCTGATAAATGGCTTCTCACATCGAAGCAGTCTTCTCCTGAAAGTCCTCTCGCCCTTTCATGACACACCAAACAAAGTGGCTGTGCTGCCAACACACAGCCCGATGTTCCATCTTCCGACAAGATCGAGGGCAATGACCAGCTGCGCGAGGCCATCTTGACAAGAGATAACGCGGCGGAGGAGGCGAACATCGTGTCGGAGATGCTTGGCCAGTCGCTCCTGCGGAAACCGCTCCACAGCTGCCCCATGCACAATCTGCCTTCGTCGCCGCTGCTGCTGCTGTGCTGTCATCGCTTGGCAAAGGGGAGCTGTCCGTGTTCTTCAGACACCACCCGATGGATGTGACTGCAGAGTCGGCGTGGTGTCGGTGTGGCAGAGGAGAAGAGAAGAGATGACGTGCAGCTTCACCCGGTTTGCTGAGTGCTGAATGATGAACGAGGAAGGCAGATGCTGCACAGCGGGTGGCTGTCCTCATCGGAAAAGAGAAGACAGAAATGAACATCACTTCTTTTCTCTCTGCTTCCTCCTCATCTTTTCCTTCTCTTCTCTCTCATTCATCTCGCTCTCTGCTCCAAGCAACACAAACTGCCATTTCCATCTCTCGCTCCACCAATGCCCTGCATTGCCCACCTCTTTCATCTCCATTCCTCAAAAATGCCTCATTGCCCAGAGGCTGCAGACAGAAGCAAAAGAAGAAGAAGATCACGATGACGATGAAGATTGTTGAACAGCTGACAAAAAGGAAAGCGATGATGTGAATGCAATCGGTCTCTTGCCTTATCCCTCCCACATCCTCACCATCTCATTCATTTCCTCCCCTCTTCCCCAAAAAGCGGCTGTGAATGGCTGCTGGTACCAAATGAAACATGCTCCACATTCAACCCCAAATCGACTGGATGTGAACCAGCCCTGCAAACACTCCCAGAACTGACACCCTCATTCAGATGGACATGTCACTCAGTCGGCTCGCCGAAGGAGAAGGAGAAGGAGAAGGGAGAAGATGAAGGTGAATGAAAATGATGTGGTTGTGTTGGTGAAGGTGTTGGGAGTCGAATCGGAAGATGAAGATGATGATGGAAAATATGATATAGAAGTGGATGAAGAAGACAAGACTGAACATGGCGAAGAAGGTGAAGAAAATGATGAACAAAAATCAGGGGAAAAAATAATTTCGTATTTCTCGGTGTTGAAGGTCAAGACATAGAAGAAGACGAAGACGACGAAGAAGATACGAAGAAGACGATGAAAATGAAGAAGATGATGAAGGCGTTGTTGAAGACGAAGATGCGATGGAGATTTCATATGAACGATATCTTCAGTTGAAAGATATCCTCAACATAACAATCTCGATGACGTAATGGCAAAGGTAATAGAAAAATGACCCAAAGTCCATTTTGTCTGTTATCCACCCCAAGCTGATTGCATCACACCAAACCAACAGACTTTCTCTTATTTTCGACTAGCAATCCAAGCACTCAAGTGCCATTCTACCCCTTTCCTCGGTCCATAAAATTAATGCTCTGTCCTTCAACTCCAAAGAAAGGCTCCTTGTTCTGCTGCAGCTGCCTCCAATGTCCTGTTTCAGTCATCTACTCCAATCTTTCCAACAAAATTATTTTGAAAATGTCCTCTTCATCTTCAAAATATGTTCCCTTTTCATAGAGTTTGTACATTCTTCCTTTTTAGCTTTGGCATCTTCCAACCCCGTTGATTTCTGCTCTATTAATTTTCATTATTCATCGTATTTCTATCCATCGCGCATGTTGAGTCCAAAATGAGTGAAATAAATGTTTATGATAAAATATATTCTGGCTCTAATATATTTGTAAGAAAATATTTGGCTCACTTCCTCGCTGTTCTGCTCTGCATGGAATAAATTGTCCATTTTAAATAATTTGTCTGAATCACGACTTAGGAGAGGATATGGATGGAAATATCTTCACAATCAATAGAATAATATAAAATGCATACATTGAAAATTCTTCATTTCCATCGAAAATGTCATGGCTTGACAGTTCTCCAACAATCAAAAAGAATAATTCCAGCTTCCCTCATAATAAAATTGTTGTTGTCTCATCTGCCATATCTCTGGAAATAATTCACTCGTCCCAGCTGGAATGTTTGACGTCTTGATTTCTCATTCTGTTGTGCAGTTTTTTTATCATTTAACTTCATTTGATCATTTTCCATAACAGATTGGAGAGATTGATGAATGAAAGAGGATTCAATTTGAAGTATTTTGGTTGAAAGGGCAGAGGCTGGAAGAGAAATGGGGACATGGGATTGTTTGTGGGGCAGCTCAACAACCTTGCCAATTCTTGTTGTTTGAGTGCCAAATGAGCAGAAAAGGAAGAAATTTCAAACTTTATGGCCGCTGTCTGGTGCTCGTGATGAGCATGAGATAATTAGAGGGAGAAAATATCGACAATGTATTTATTTATCATTCAGCACCTGGATTGCAACATATCCTGCCAATCCCCTGAATGAATGGTATTTTGTTGAAAAGTGAAAGAAAAAGAATAACAATGTCAAATCTTGTTTTGTTCATTTCACAACATTGTTGCACTTTTGATCATGTGCTTTATTCTTCTCATATGGAGCAACATCTGAAACCATCTTTCAATTTCATTGTGAAATCCAACATAGATACAAATGGATAATTTTCGTTTATCAAAATTATCTCTTTCACTTGTGCATCATCTTCGCTTTCCATATTTTCAAACGTTTTTTCATCTTCTTCTTATTCTCCAATACTCAATCTGGGAAATTGGATCAACATCCCTCAACATCCCAAAGAGACTGAACAAGATGATTATCTAGCGTTTGAAAGGAATTTGTCTTTGCCTGAAATGCCATTTGACAGACCTTGGAGTGTCTCTTTTTCTGTCATTCTATCATCTTCTTCTTCTTCTGTTTCTATTTGATATCTTCATCAACATTGTTGGGAAAGAGCCCATCTGATCCCAAGATAATATATCAATGAGAATGAGCAGGATTGTTTTTTATCAGACCTTTTTGTTGATGGAAGGAAATATCACAAAACCTTTGGTTTTTGAATTGGAGTCAGCAAGGTTAGAAACGCAAGCACTTTGGCAACAATCAGGGTTGTGAGTCCATGGAAAGGGAAAGGAAAAAGAGAGAATGCGAAACGCTAGAAATGAACAGAGGAATTATTTTGAATCTGTTTGTGTATGAAGCCTTGCATGAAGCAGAAGGAAAGACAACAAGATGGATATTTTTTGAGAGGGATTGTCAAAGAAATTCTTTGAACTGAACAAGGATTGAAATATCAGTTGGAGTGCGTGATTGGATTTTGAGCAGGATATGCATTCTTTGTCCATCTCACAAGTCTTAATGCAATTATGTTCCATTTTGAATAAGTTTTGGTTTTGAATATATTTGAGGATATGGTGAGACACTTTTCCTGATAGAAATGGTGGGGCTGGTTCATGCAGTTTGTTTTCTTTTGCAATCAGACATCTGGGGAAATGGAAGGAAACATTTGTGGAGAATGGAGAAATAGAAAGGTTTTTGAGGGTGATGGAGGAATGAGATGTCTCGTTCAGAACGAGTTGGGAGAAGGGAGCAGAGGGAAATGAAGGTGAAAGAGCAAGGAGGAATGGCGGATGAAACTCAGTTTGTGAGGGGAAGAGAAAGAAGTGAAAATTGATTTATTAATCAATTTTTTATATGAGTTGTTGTTTGCCTTGTGATGTGGCTGTTCTTCATCGATCACGTTGGAAAATGTTTGTGGAAGAGGTTGCATTGCCTTTGGCATTCCCTTTTGATATTTGTGTTATTTGGGGAATGTGTGTCTGTGAATGAGCAAAAAGAGGGGGAATGGATGTTGTTGGGAGTGATTGAGATGTGTCTGTTTTGCAATGAGGAAGAGGAAGAGGAAGAGGAAGGCGATGGAAGGGGCAGTTGGCAGTCTGCTTGGAGGGGTCTTTGGAAGGGAGTTGGAAAGAAGAAAAGCAGAGAGGGAGGGGATTGAGATGGAATGGAAAGTTGGGTGAAGAAGACGAAAGGTGAGGAGAGGATGGTGTGGCTGGGCAAATGAAATGGGGTGAGGAGTGTTTGTGGGTGTGATGACTCCACGCTCAGCAAGGTTGTTGGCAATGTTGATGGTTGTGATGGATGCTGTGTGTTTTGGAGCAGAAAGGATGAGAGAAGCAGACAGAAGAAATGAGAGGGGATGGTGAGTGGCAGGCAGTTGTTGGAGGGGGGTGAGGATGAAGCTGAAGAAAGGATGCTGGATGGGCATATGGCTGATGGAGCAGATGTGTTTGTTGAGAGAGGTTGAGGGGCAGTTGTGTATTTGGAAGGGAGAAGAAAGAAGAGGGAGATGGAGAGCATATGGAGGGTGTGGATCTTGTTGGAACAAGAGAAGGAAGGTGAAGGAAAGGGAGGCATTTGAATTGTGATATGCATGAAGGGATTGAAAATGTCTTTCAAAATTCACAAAAAAATTATTTTGTAATTTTTCAGAGAGATTTCAAACACTTTATTTTCTGTTTATTTCTCATTCGCATTGTTGGTTTCTTTTTCGCTCAGTTCCACTCAAAACATATTTTTTATCTGTCTGTTCGTGTGGCATTCCCCTGTATGAAAAAATATAAGGGAATGAAGACACAATATTGCCTTTGGGAAGAAGCCAGGGCAAATGAATTCAATTGCAAATGCTGAGAAAATGGATTTGGGGGAGTCTGGACACACAGAAACCAGGGGGAATGGCATTTTTCTGTTTGATAAATATTAATAATAATATATTTACAATTACAAAAAAAATTCATTTTTCAAATTGATTGAGGAATTGGTTTATGCAATCAGATCAAATGAAAACAGAAAAAAGCGGAAAGCGTGTTGAGAGAAGTTTTGCAGCCTGAAGCAAACACGGTGCACGGCATCCTCTGAGGGATGTGATTCGATCCTTGGGGTGGTACGGGTGCTGAGCCTCTGGGGTGTCTGGGAAATGGGGCAGCGATTCATCTGTGTGAGGGCGATGCCTGTGCATGGAGCATGTTTGTGATGCCTCTTTCTATGCGCTGTGCCTGCAAAATGTTGTGAGTCAGCTATATGAGCGGGCTTGTGGGGCAGTCTGGTGCCGGTGGGTGGCGTTGTTTCCTTTCAGAATGTTATCTAATCTGCCAGGCTGGTGGAGGTGTGCCATTTTGTTTGCCTCACGAGTGAGCCGTTGACGTGTTGCACCTTTTTTATTTCTATTTTTCCGTATTTTATTTCTCAACAGGGCGCAGCTGGGGATGTTTCGCAACAGAAGAATTTTTCGATGATCCGGGTTCCTGGGTGGGTCAAAACAGCGGGGAAGGCGATGAGAGCAAAAGAAACAGCGATTGGGAGGGGTGCAGCGTGGAGACGAGGGATGCAGCAGAATTTTGTTTTTTCACCTCAAAGGCAGTTATTGGAAGCTGTGGCAGCGCCAGCGCAAATACGGATGATTTTATTGGACGCTCTCCTTCAGACCTGGGATTTGCCGTTATTTCAGCCAGCAAAAATGTTTCGACTCCAACTGCCCATCCGTCACACTGAACAGCATCGTTGAAATTGAAGAAAGAGAATTCGTCCCAATCACACTCACTGTCTTCCCTCTCCCAACAACAGAAATCTCCTTTTCCCAAACACTGATTGTTGTCCCTTCACTCACATGCCTCCCACTCAGCAACGTGATTGTCGAGCTCAGCTGCGCCATGCTTGACCCCACTGCATGCCCCACTGTCTTGCACGGTGCTGCCTCACTCATCCCACACAGATTGTTTGTGTCATCTCCACTCACCCCAACATACCGATCCTTCATCCCTTCCTTCAACCATCCCTTCTTTTCTGTATGCTGATATTGCCAAGTGCCTGATAAATAATAACGGCACACTCTTTTATCATCACTATTCGTTGTGTACGATTCATGGAATGGATTGTTCGATGAGAAGAGATTCTTATTATCTACAAAATACACATCGTGGCCATATGGAGTGGAAGCGTTGCAACTGCAATCATGGAAGAAGAAGAAATAGCAATAAATGTTGTCGCCTGGAGCTTCTGATTGATATGGCCTGAAATCCAATCCTCCGCCATATGACACTGCTGAGCACGAAATAAATTGGAGGCTCCTCATTTTGAATGCTGCTGGAACATTGTAACAGCACATCCCTCCACCACTTGAATATGTTAGAGAGCACGAAGTGAATGAGCACTCAAACACACAAGCACTCTCTCCATTGCCGCTTTCTGTTCCAATGCAGGAAGATCCAGAAATATTAAAATAATCGAGATAAAGTCCTCCTCCATCATATTTTGCAGAACATTTCTGAAATTCGCAACCACCGACCCTGACACATGACGAAATCGAATAAGCATACATCCCTCCTCCATAATAATTTTTTGCTGTACATGCATTGAATGAGTTGTTCTCGATCTTGATTGAATTAATTGTATGACACATAATTCCTCCTCCATAAGCATACGCATAACAATCATTGAACGAACAAAATTTCGCTGAAAGTGTTCCCGATGACAGACCGTATATGTAAATCGCCCCTCCATTTGAAGCACCATTACTGGTGGATGTCGATGTTCCATTTGCTTTTGACTCATTCCACTCGCACCAAGTGAATGAATTCGTCCCATTTTCTGTAATCTGTTGTCTCGCTGGCTTCGACGGATTCCCTTCACTCCCATTGACTACAACATTCTGAGACCGATAGCATCCAGCAAATGAGGTGTTCGAGGCAGCCAATGACTGAGATATTAGAAAAGACAAAAAGAGAGCGCGATGCAAGGGATATGATGGGCAATAGAAGAACGGATCTGAAAAAATGCAAAAAGAAGAGAAATGCGACTCGCCCGCCTTAAATGCCTTCTTCTTCTTCTTCTTCTTCTTCTTCTTCTTCTTCTTCTTCTTCTTCTTCTTCTTCTTCTTCTTCTTCTTCTTCTTCTTCTTCTTCTTCTTCTTCTTCTTCTTCTTCTTCTTCTTCTTCTTTATCTTCTTTATCTTCTTCTCTTTTTATTTTTATTTATTATTTTTATCATTGTTGTTGAATGAATTGTCATTTTTGTCAAGATTTTATTGTTAAAATAATAAGGCAGTTGATGTTGTTGAAACACATTGGTGGTATTTTTTAATTCTTTCAATTCAAGGCAAATTAGAGAGTTTCAAAAGCTAAATGCCAATGGCCAAGATACGTTCATTCTTTCCTTTGAAGGCACATTTGGAATCAAAATTATTGTTTTGCTTTTATTTATGTAACATGAAAGTGAATGAAATGATGAAGATATTTTTGATAAACAACAATCGTTTTTTTGTTCATTTGTGTTTTGTTTTTATTGAATTATGTGAAATGCGTATTGGTTGAATATTTGCAGCAACTCTACGTGAATAATTTTCATTGGCTCGTTTCATTTTCATTTGATACACCAAAAATAATTCTAATTCGAAAAAGAATAATTCAATTTCGAAAATGATTATTTCAATTTCGAAATTCATTAAAAACTGAAATTTTTAATTTTTCTCGAGAATGGATTTCAGAAAAGTTCAAGTTATTTTTTAACCAATCAAATTCTATTACTCATAGAAAACTGTTTTTTTTTTATTGCAACATTCAATAAATCAATTTTTTCAATTTTTTTTTTTCATTTTCGAAAATCATCACTCAAATAATAATAATTTAATAAAAATTTATTCTATTGAATAACCAAATAAAAATTTAAAAAATTTAATCACGATTATTGAATTATTTCTTCACAATAATGTGATTGTTTCATTGGCAAAATTTTGAATAATATCGGTTTTAAACATGAAAATGTATTTCTTTCCTTTTCAAATTAACTTCAATCAATAAATCTTCATTCAAAATGAAAGAAAATTTTTTTATGAAAATGCATCATTTTTCAAATATTGATAAACAAAATTTGCTGATGAGATAAAAATTTAAAGAATTTAAAACCCCAAACACAAGTTATTCACTCCACAAATCAAAAAAAATTACGTTTCGAAATTGAATTATTAATTTCCGAATTCGAATTATTAATTTTCGATTTTGAATTATTAATTCCGAAATCGAATTATTTTTTTTCGAATTTGAATTATTTTTTTTCGAATTTGAATTATTTTTGGTGTATTTTTTTAAAAAATTACATTAATTTATGAAATATTATTATTATTATTTAATATTCAATGTTTCCATAAAAAGGAAATAACTCTGAACACATTTGTCTTTTGTTTTTATATATTTTCGTAAAAGACAGTTATTTAAATAGCAACGGAACGTTTGTAACACTTGGCCAGAATATCGATTCTTCAGATAAATCTATTTTTCTTTTTTTTTCAATATTCAAACACTCTTAATTTTTCAGATGAGCATTTTCACCGTTTATTATTCAGAAGAAATACAAATGACATATTTTCATTAAAAAATGTTCTTTAGACATTCGGTTTGTCGAATGAATGTTTTAAACAAAATAGGATTCGATATTCAATTTCTTTTCTCTTGAAGTGAAAGATAATTTGAAATTTGATTTTCTTGTAAATTAACAATTTTTTATTTTTTCAACAAAATCTATTGACACTTCACATGATAAAACTGTTATTGTCCATGTTGATGATATATTTATTCAGAATTGATTTCTCACCTCTTGTCTTATTTGTTTGTTTGTTTGTTTGTTTCTTCAGTAATTTGATTGTCAAAAATCCAGTCTCTTTCAAATTATTATTGATCGTTTATCGTTGTCATCATTATCATTTGTTGATTTGAGATTTGGGTGATTCCTTTTTGACATCACACTTTTTCTATCATAAGAATTCGTTTCGATAAATCAATTTGAAGAGCATGAAGATGAAACCAAGCAGAACTATTGATGAGTTTTTATTTGTTTTCAGATTGTTGTCTTTCAGTTATTTTCAATGATTCAATAACTGATCATTTCAATCCACTGAACATTTCATTGCAATCTGTTAGACCCAATGATAGAATGTTGGTTATTATTGGAGAACAGAATTTTCATTTTTGATTTCAAAAATACTCACCCATTTTCAAGAGTTAATCTCAAAACACAAATTCATTTTGACTTTTGTTTTGAAATTTGATGAGAATCATCAACTATTTTGTATTCTTGTTTGCACCATGTTTCAACAGTTTTTTTTTCTTTATGAATGAACTGAAACATCTTTTTCAAAAAGAAAAATGTTCTTTTAAATATTTTCTAGATTGATCATTTAAATAAATTTTGAAACCATCTGAGTAGAAAACATATTTCATTTATTTTTTATGAAGAATTTTTTCATATATTGTCACAATAATTCTATGATACGCTTTTTGATGAACTTTCATTTGCATTGGTTAAAAATAAAACACATGTGAAATTTCGAGTGATGTTAATCGTTATTTCATATAAGTTTTTTTTTAATGAAATCAATATTCAAAAAAAAAATAAATGAAATATGTTTTCTACTCAGATGGTTTCAAAATTTATTTAAATGATCAATCTAGAAAATATTTAAAAGAACATTTTTCTTTTTGAAAAAGATGTTTCAGTTCATTCATAAAGAAAAAAAAACTGTTGAAACATGGTGCAAACAAGAATACAAAATAGTTGATGATTCTCATCAAATTTCAAAACAAAAGTCAAAATGAATTTGTGTTTTGAGATTAACTCTTGAAAATGGGTGAGTATTTTTGAAATCAAAAATGAAAATTCTGTTCTCCAATAATAACCAACATTCTATCATTGGGTCTAACAGATTGCAATGAAATGTTCAGTGGATTGAAATGATCAGTTATTGAATCATTGAAAATAACTGAAAGACAACAATCTGAAAACAAATAAAAACTCATCAATAGTTCTGCTTGGTTTCATCTTCATGCTCTTCAAATTGATTTATCGAAACGAATTCTTATGATAGAAAAAGTGTGATGTCAAAAAGGAATCACCCAAATCTCAAATCAACAAATGATAATGATGACAACGATAAACGATCAATAATAATTTGAAAGAGACTGGATTTTTGACAATCAAATTACTGAAGAAACAAACAAACAAACAAACAAATAAGACAAGAGGTGAGAAATCAATTCTGAATAAATATATCATCAACATGGACAATAACAGTTTTATCATGTGAAGTGTCAATAGATTTTGTTGAAAAAATAAAAAATTGTTAATTTACAAGAAAATCAAATTTCAAATTATCTTTCACTTCAAGAGAAAAGAAATTGAATATCGAATCCTATTTTGTTTAAAACATTCATTCGACAAACCGAATGTCTAAAGAACATTTTTTAATGAAAATATGTCATTTGTATTTCTTCTGAATAATAAACGGTGAAAATGCTCATCTGAAAAATTAAGAGTGTTTGAATATTGAAAAAAAAAGAAAAATAGATTTATCTGAAGAATCGATATTCTGGCCAAGTGTTACAAACGTTCCGTTGCTATTTAAATAACTGTCTTTTACGAAAATATATAAAAACAAAAGACAAATGTGTTCAGAGTTATTTCCTTTTTATGGAAACATTGAATATTAAATAATAATAATAATATTTCATAAATTAATGTAATTTTTTAAAAAAATACACCAAAAATAATTCAAATTCGAAAAAAAATAATTCAAATTCGAAAAAAAATAATTCGATTTCGGAATTAATAATTCAAAATCGAAAATTAATAATTCGAATTCGGAAATTAATAATTCAATTTCGAAACGTAATTTTTTTTGATTTGTGGAGTGAATAACTTGTGTTTGGGGTTTTAAATTCTTTAAATTTTTATCTCATCAGCAAATTTTGTTTATCAATATTTGAAAAATGATGCATTTTCATAAAAAAATTTTCTTTCATTTTGAATGAAGATTTATTGATTGAAGTTAATTTGAAAAGGAAAGAAATACATTTTCATGTTTAAAACCGATATTATTCAAAATTTTGCCAATGAAACAATCACATTATTGTGAAGAAATAATTCAATAATCGTGATTAAATTTTTTAAATTTTTATTTGGTTATTCAATAGAATAAATTTTTATTAAATTATTATTATTTGAGTGATGATTTTCGAAAATGAAAAAAAAAAATTGAAAAAATTGATTTATTGAATGTTGCAATAAAAAAAAAACAGTTTTCTATGAGTAATAGAATTTGATTGGTTAAAAAATAACTTGAACTTTTCTGAAATCCATTCTCGAGAAAAATTAAAAATTTCAGTTTTTAATGAATTTCGAAATTGAAATAATCATTTTCGAAATTGAATTATTCTTTTTCGAATTAGAATTATTTTTGGTGTATCAAATGAAAATGAAACGAGCCAATGAAAATTATTCACGTAGAGTTGCTGCAAATATTCAACCAATACGCATTTCACATAATTCAATAAAAACAAAACACAAATGAACAAAAAAACGATTGTTGTTTATCAAAAATATCTTCATCATTTCATTCACTTTCATGTTACATAAATAAAAGCAAAACAATAATTTTGATTCCAAATGTGCCTTCAAAGGAAAGAATGAACGTATCTTGGCCATTGGCATTTAGCTTTTGAAACTCTCTAATTTGCCTTGAATTGAAAGAATTAAAAAATACCACCAATGTGTTTCAACAACATCAACTGCCTTATTATTTTAACAATAAAATCTTGACAAAAATGACAATTCATTCAACAACAATGATAAAAATAATAAATAAAAATAAAAAGAGAAGAAGATAAAGAAGATAAAGAAGAAGAAGAAGAAGAAGAAGAAGAAGAAGAAGAAGAAGAAGAAGAAGAAGAAGAAGAAGAAGAAGAAGAAGAAGAAGAAGAAGAAGAAGAAGAAGAAGAAGAAGAAGAAGAAGAAGAAGAAGAAGAAGAAGAAGAAGAAGAAGAAGAAGAAGAAGAAGAAGAAGAAGAAGAAGAAGAAGAAGAAGAAGAAGAAGGCATTTAAGGCGGGCGAGTCGCATTTCTCTTCTTTTTGCATTTTTTCAGATCCGTTCTTCTATTGCCCATCATATCCCTTGCATCGCGCTCTCTTTTTGTCTTTTCTAATATCTCAGTCATTGGCTGCCTCGAACACCTCATTTGCTGGATGCTATCGGTCTCAGAATGTTGTAGTCAATGGGAGTGAAGGGAATCCGTCGAAGCCAGCGAGACAACAGATTACAGAAAATGGGACGAATTCATTCACTTGGTGCGAGTGGAATGAGTCAAAAGCAAATGGAACATCGACATCCACCAGTAATGGTGCTTCAAATGGAGGGGCGATTTACATATACGGTCTGTCATCGGGAACACTTTCAGCGAAATTTTGTTCGTTCAATGATTGTTATGCGTATGCTTATGGAGGAGGAATTATGTGTCATACAATTAATTCAATCAAGATCGAGAACAACTCATTCAATGCATGTACAGCAAAAAATTATTATGGAGGAGGGATGTATGCTTATTCGATTTCGTCATGTGTCAGGGTCGGTGGTTGCGAATTTCAGAAATGTTCTGCAAAATATGATGGAGGAGGACTTTATCTCGATTATTTTAATATTTCTGGATCTTCCTGCATTGGAACAGAAAGCGGCAATGGAGAGAGTGCTTGTGTGTTTGAGTGCTCATTCACTTCGTGCTCTCTAACATATTCAAGTGGTGGAGGGATGTGCTGTTACAATGTTCCAGCAGCATTCAAAATGAGGAGCCTCCAATTTATTTCGTGCTCAGCAGTGTCATATGGCGGAGGATTGGATTTCAGGCCATATCAATCAGAAGCTCCAGGCGACAACATTTATTGCTATTTCTTCTTCTTCCATGATTGCAGTTGCAACGCTTCCACTCCATATGGCCACGATGTGTATTTTGTAGATAATAAGAATCTCTTCTCATCGAACAATCCATTCCATGAATCGTACACAACGAATAGTGATGATAAAAGAGTGTGCCGTTATTATTTATCAGGCACTTGGCAATATCAGCATACAGAAAAGAAGGGATGGTTGAAGGAAGGGATGAAGGATCGGTATGTTGGGGTGAGTGGAGATGACACAAACAATCTGTGTGGGATGAGCGAGTCTGCACCTTGCAAGACGGTGGGGCATGCAGTGAGTTCGAGCATGGCGCAGCTGAGCTCGACAATCACGTTGCTGAGTGGGAGGCATGCGAGTGAAGGTGCAACGATCAGTGTTGGGGAAAAGAAAATTTCAGTTGTTGGGAAAGGGAAGACAGTGAGTGTGATTGGGACGAGTGCGCTTTCTTCGCCTGCAACTACTCTGTTTAGCATATCATCTGGCCAACTGGAGGTGGGGCATGTGGGGATCGACCACAACGCGACAAGAAGCTCATCGCCGAGTGTGTTTGTGGTGTCTGTGGGGAGCGGGACTCTTTCACTGGAGGATGTTTTGATCAACTCTTCGACATCAGGAGGGAGTGGAATGACGAAGTGCGTGTTTGAAGTGGAGCTGAGGCAGCTGAAAACGATTGATGTGGAGATAGAAAATATGAAAGTGAGCCAACTTCTGTTTGTCGAACCATCATCAGTAGGATTGGCATTGGGAGAAAATTATTTATTGTTTATTTTGTTTTGACTGCATAACGCGCTGACTGAAGAGAGAGAGAAAATAGAAATTCTGAGATTAACTTTTTTATTATCTTTTTTGTTGAAATGACAAGCAATAAAAAATTATTTTATTAATCAAGAATGCGTAAACTTTACGAATTAGATTATTTTTTTATGAATATGATTTGTTGTAAAACTTTTGTAGAAGCATATAAAACGGAATAAATTAAAAAAAAAATGATAAAATTATTAATTATGAATGAATACAAATATCTGTTTTTTAACAAATTATTCCAAAAAATGATATATTTTCGAGCGTTCTGCACATTAATTATTCTGAGTTTATGAAAATAACAGAAACATCGAAAAAGTTATAATTATTAAAAAAAAAAAAAGAATTTATCAACAATCACGATTTATCAGTCACTTTAGATTTCAATGACAATAAAATTATCATAGATTTATAAATGAGTTGCTTTTGTTTTCTGATAATTGTGAATGATGAACACCACAGATAATCTTGTTTCAATGAGTGTATTATTGTGAAGTTATTTAATATATTCAAACTCTGAAAAACAAATTATTTTCATTTTTTATAAAAAAAATAATTTAAAAGATAAGAGAAGAAATTGTGTCAAATCATTTACAGGGATCTGTATAATTTTTATAATATTGTTCAAATAGAAATTTGTTCACAAATGGGTGATTATTCTTGAAATCAAACAATTTATCTGGGAGTGATATTTTCCATTATTTGCTTTTCAATGAAATTATTTGTGTTGAATTGAAATTGACACAAAGAATGGTGATGAACAATAAATGTGATGTTTTCTCCTTTCAGAGAGTCAATTGATGTTGTTTTCCAAAAATCATTAAAAATCTGAATTGATTGACAGAACGTGTCTGATCTCAAAAAATAGAATAACTTTGAGTGGCATAATCATCAAAACAATGAATCATTGTTGGAATGGTTTCTATAATTTATCTTTTGAAAAAGACATTTCATCTTGAAACACTCATCTCTTGCTCATTTCTCAATGATTATTAGTTGTTGAGTCTTTTCATCTCAAACAAATATTTAGAAATATTTTTCTTCTTGATCCGTATTCCTTCTTTTCAGATGACTCAACTTTTGTTCAAAAAGCGGTGAATTGGGAAAGAATTGGAATGACAAACTGAAGGGGAAAGAGGGATGAGCATTATTCTTTTTGAAAAGAAACAAATATCCACTTAAATTTATAAAATGGGAGAAAATTTTAGAAAAATCACCACAGATCAAAAAAAAGATACCATTATAATTTTATTCAAAATAATTTCTTCCTTCAAAATACTTCAAGTTACATTTTTCGATGAATAAATTTTCATTTGAATCCACCATGATTATGTTTGAAAACCGATATAAAAATGAAATTTTTGTTACATTTTTTGATCAAAATAAATTCTGTTTTTATTGAAACAAACGAATGCAAGAAGATATTGATTTTTGAAGAAAACCTGCTCATCGAATTTTCAAAGGACAGAGTGCTTTTCCAAAGAACTGCAATTAAAGTGTGTTTCTATTGATTCAAATTACTTATTTTTTGCATTTTGTTTATTTCAGATGGTTTGATTTATTTATCTTTGAACATTTGTCTTTATCATTAATTTTTATTGCATAAAAACAAACTTTAGTGATGAATTCAAGCATTTTCCACCAAAAATCTGCAAAGCAAACATGAAAATTTACAAAAACAATCAACTTGAAAGTTCGAATTAATCATCATCTTCTTCCTTTTCCTCATCGTCAATTTTTTATGAATGGAGTTGGCGGAGATTATTTGAGTGGTAGCAGAATTGGGTTTTGGCTATTTATTTTGTTTGAGAAAGCAGAAGATAAGCGAAGACGAGAAAGATGAATTTTGTTGGCAGAAAGGAACGATATTTGGAGGAGAAGAAGAAAATCAGTGAAGAATGATCATCATTAAAAGAATAGGTTTGCCTTTTTTTATTACGATTTTTCATATATTTTATTTTTTTTTTTATGAAACGAGGATTTTTTTTAACGAGTGTTCAATGCCAATGAATGAACAAGGAATATGGAAAGAAAGCATATTTGGCGCCTTTAAGAAATCTGGAGATAATAATTGGAGGGCGTTTGCTGGAACGAGAAGGAACAAAAATTGAAGCGTATAGAAGAGAAGGCCTTTGATGGTTCTGGAAGACATATACGACGAATCTTGTTAAAAGCAAAAAGAGAGAGCAGAAAAATTGATGATGCAGCAGAAGAAGAAATTTGGCAAATGATTGAGAAGAAGCAGACCTTTTTAAGAAATATGAATGAAAGAGATAATTTGAATGAAAAGGAAGAAAAAAATGAAAAATGAAAATAGAAATTTGAGGGATGTTTGAAGAAGAGCAAAGAGAAAAAAGATAAAGAAAGAAAAAGAAGATGAATACAAAAAAGATGACAGCTGTGATGGAAATGACAATGCTTACATAAATGAACGTGGAGAAATCAAAGAAACAATTTCGCTCAATGCACACTCAATGTTCAGCAGCATGCTGTTGAAAACAATCTCTTTCAGATTGAACCAATTTTAGCTACACAAAAGAACATGACATAGATAAAACTATGCAAGATATCGGCTTCTTCCTCTCTCTCTATTCCAAACAATCGCCTTGTGAAGTTTCATTTCTGACTGCCCGTTACTCAGCGGAAATTTGAAATGAATGGCCCCTTCCACCTCGTTCATTCACAGCTGCAGTCCTACCAACTCCGCAGCCAGCCTCACTTTTTTGAACAGCGCCAGCCACCTTTCTTTCTTCCTCATCTCCAACTGCACCGCATCCACCCGCCTTTTCACCCCTGCCTCCGCTGACGTCTGCGAAAGCACAAGCACCTGCTCATCCAGCTCCTTCACCTGAACAACCAGCCACTCCACCTTCTCTTCACACGACTCCTTCATTATCTTCTGCTCCTGCTTCTTTTTTAAGCAAGCTCCATCTGCTGGTTAACAATAACCTTCCTGAAAAGCACCTTCTGCACGCTTGTAGTCTGCTCCTGCATTATTACAGCGAAGTCAACATCGTTTCCCACTTCATTTTGCTAATCTTCTGCAGTTCAATTGCATCTGCTCTTCCACCACCGCAAACACTCTTTCCCTCGCCGATGTTTGCTCCTCCCACAACATTCACCTTGTCCCCAACTATCACAACAACCTCATTTCCATTGATGTCCTGCCTAAGCATAAAAGCACTGCCATTACAGATTTTCGCTGCAAACTTCTCCTACACATTTTCACACAGACCCTGCAGCAGAATTACTGAAACAGAAGACTGAACCTCCCCACCTCCCGCAGATGACAACGAAGAAGGCGTGGCAAGCGATGCCCCTGCCCCTGACCCTGCTCCCTCGCTGTCCTCACTCACCACTCCGCCCTGCTGCGTCCGCCGCTTCTTCTCCTTCTCAATGCCCACATCAATCAGCTCCGCCTTCTCCTTCATCGTTGACAGCTTCTCATACAGCTCTTTCAACACTGCGTTGCACTTGTTGCTTTGCTTCAAAATCTTCTTCTTCTTTATCCGGACTATTTAATCTCACTCATACAGCTGCTCGACCAGCCAGCTCATTCCCTTCGCACAATAAAACTTCATCATCCATCCTCACCCACTCTTTTTCCAGCCACTTCCCCATAATCTCTCACGCTTCGCATGCTGCAACACCCCGTCTGTCAATTTGTTGTTTTGTTTCACCACGTCATGCCTCAACAGCCTATGTCGAGGCACAAACAGCGTTTTTGCAGACGAGGGAAAAGAAGCATCATTCAGACTGAAGATCGAAGTGAAATCGTTCTCATCAACTGTTTTAAAAATCCATGTGATTCTTCGTCACTGCGGATAGCGACGTCTTATCTACGAAATCGGATCCACCATCTGAATTAAAAGCATATCCCGCCAAATATCATTTCACTCGTGTGCGTGCACACCTATGCGGCAGATCATTTCTATTCTCAATAAAACCACGTTATTACTGTTGCTCTCAACTCAATAGTTTGTTTCAATTTGCATTCATTCCTTCAAATTCAAACATCATAATTATTAAGTTCCTTACAGAATCCTAATTTTATCTTTACCAAATTAATAACACTGGAATGATCAATGAATTTGAATTGTTGATTCAACACAAAAATAAAAATGAACTAAGTATTTCAATTATTAAAAATATAACTGTTTTGCTTTTATATACGTTGATCATTAATTGTTTTTCATTAAATGTGCAAATTAGTTCTTTCCAAATCATTATTTTGTATTTTAGGATTCAGTGAAAGTGAAAATGTTGATTAATTGTTAAATCAAACATTTTAAAATATCCGAATATAAAGCTTAATGAAAATTAATTCATTTGCAAAATAAGATTTTATTGATAATTATTGTTATAACTCAAATAAAACATTAGTGAAACTTGCTTTATTGCAAAGGTTACAAAGTAAAATTAAAGATAAACTCATAACAGTTTTATTTCTTCAAATAACACAAATAAACATCAATTATTGAAATATATATATGATGTCAATAATAAAAATTGTTTTAAGAAAAATTTCAAACGCTTATGTTTGAAAAAAATGAGTGAATAAATTCAAAGAGAAATAATTACGGTAAACGAAAATTTTCTTTGTTTTTTTGTGGGATTGATCAGGCTAAAAAAAAGTGACTTTTCAAAAATTTTCACCCAAATGTGAAATGATAATTTTTAATATTCATTGTTTCAAACTATTCAAATATCACAATTAATCAGCAAAAATATTCTATTATTCCACATATGAAAATGATTTCATAACACATTTTCAAAATAGAAATGAACATTTGTTTCTTTTCAAAAAGAATAATGCTCATCCCTCTTTCCCCTTCAGTTTGTCATTCCAATTCTTTCCCAATTCACCGCTTTTTGAACAAAAGTTGAGTCATCTGAAAAGAAGGAATACGGATCAAGAAGAAAAATATTTCTAAATATTTGTTTGAGATGAAAAGACTCAACAACTAATAATCATTGAGAAATGAGCAAGAGATGAGTGTTTCAAGATGAAATGTCTTTTTCAAAAGATAAATTATAGAAACCATTCCAACAATGATTCATTGTTTTGATGATTATGCCACTCAAAGTTATTCTATTTTTTGAGATCAGACACGTTCTGTCAATCAATTCAGATTTTTAATGATTTTTGGAAAACAACATCAATTGACTCTCTGAAAGGAGAAAACATCACATTTATTGTTCATCACCATTCTTTGTGTCAATTTCAATTCAACACAAATAATTTCATTGAAAAGCAAATAATGGAAAATATCACTCCCAGATAAATTGTTTGATTTCAAGAATAATCACCCATTTGTGAACAAATTTCTATTTGAACAATATTATAAAAATTATACAGATCCCTGTAAATGATTTGACACAATTTCTTCTCTTATCTTTTAAATTATTTTTTTTATAAAAAATGAAAATAATTTGTTTTTCAGAGTTTGAATATATTAAATAACTTCACAATAATACACTCATTGAAACAAGATTATCTGTGGTGTTCATCATTCACAATTATCAGAAAACAAAAGCAACTCATTTATAAATCTATGATAATTTTATTGTCATTGAAATCTAAAGTGACTGATAAATCGTGATTGTTGATAAATTCTTTTTTTTTTTTTAATAATTATAACTTTTTCGATGTTTCTGTTATTTTCATAAACTCAGAATAATTAATGTGCAGAACGCTCGAAAATATATCATTTTTTGGAATAATTTGTTAAAAAACAGATATTTGTATTCATTCATAATTAATAATTTTATCATTTTTTTTTTTTAATTTATTCCGTTTTATATGCTTCTACAAAAGTTTTACAACAAATCATATTCATAAAAAAATAATCTAATTCGTAAAGTTTACGCATTCTTGATTAATAAAATAATTTTTTATTGCTTGTCATTTCAACAAAAAAGATAATAAAAAAGTTAATCTCAGAATTTCTATTTTCTCTCTCTCTTCAGTCAGCGCGTTATGCAGTCAAAACAAAATAAACAATAAATAATTTTCTCCCAATGCCAATCCTACTGATGATGGTTCGACAAACAGAAGTTGGCTCACTTTCATATTTTCTATCTCCACATCAATCGTTTTCAGCTGCCTCAGCTCCACTTCAAACACGCACTTCGTCATTCCACTCCCTCCTGATGTCGAAGAGTTGATCAAAACATCCTCCAGTGAAAGAGTCCCGCTCCCCACAGACACCACAAACACACTCGGCGATGAGCTTCTTGTCGCGTTGTGGTCGATCCCCACATGCCCCACCTCCAGTTGGCCAGATGATATGCTAAACAGAGTAGTTGCAGGCGAAGAAAGCGCACTCGTCCCAATCACACTCACTGTCTTTCCTCTCCCCACAATTGATATCTTCTTTTCCCCAACAATGATTGTCGCCCCTTCACTCACATGCTTCCCATCCAGCAACGTGATTGTCGAGCTCAGCTGCGCCATGCTCGAACTCACTGCATGCCCCACCGTCTTGCAAGGTGCAGACTCGCTCATCCCACACAAATTGTTTGTGTCATTTCCACCCACCCCAACAAATCTATCCTTCATCCCTTCCTTCAGCCAGTCCTTCTTTTCTGTGTGCTGATATTGCCAACCGCCCGAATAATATTCATAGCACACTCTCTTCTCATTGCTATTCGTTGTATATGATTCATAAAAAGGGTTGTTTGATGAAAAGAGATTGTAATAATCTGAAAAATACACATCGTGGCCATATGGAGTGGAGGCGTTGCAACTACAATTGTGGAAGAAGAAGAAATAGCAATAAAGGTTGTTGCTTGGAGCTGTTTGTTGGTTTGGATAAAATCTCATCCCTCCGCCATATGACACTGCTGAGCACGAAATAAACTGGAGGCTCCTCATTTTGAATGCTGCTGGAACATTGTAACAATACATCCCTCCACCATTCGAATTTGTTATGGAGCATGAAGTGAATAAACACTCAAACACACAAGCGCTTTCCCCGTTCCCACTTTCTGTTCCAATACATGAAGATCCAGAAACCTTAAAAGTGTAAAGATAAAGGCCTCCTCCACATTCTTTTGCTGTGCATTTCTGGAACTCGCACCCACTGATCCTGACGCACGAAGTAATGTCATATGCATGAATTCCTCCTCCACGATAATTTTTTGCTGTACATGCATTGAATGAATTGTTCTCAATATTTATTGAACTGATCGAACGGCACATAATTCCTCCCCCAGCATAATATGCATAGCAATCATTGAACGAACAAAATTTCACTGAAAGTGTTCCTGATGACAAGCCATACATGAAAATAGCTCCACCATTTGAAGTTCCATTACTAATGGATGTCGATGTTCCATTTGCTTTTGACCCATTCCACACACACCAAGTGAATGAATTCGTCCCATTGTCTGCTATCTGCTGTCTCCCTGGTTTCGATGGATTCCCCTCGCTCCCGCTGATTGCGACATTCCCTGATCGATAGCATCCGACAAACGAGGTATTCGAGGCATCCAGGGATGATGAAGGGCTGTTGAGCGAGGGAACAATGCCCCCATCATACACATCCCACACCGATGAAAACTCACACCCACTCATCAGAAACGAGGTTTGACTCAGCCCTTCACCCAGATGTGTTGTTTTCGATGGATTTGTGGAGATGTTGAAGAAGGTCAGTTTGGAAAGAGATACAAGGCGTGTCAGGGGAGGTGCCAGAAATGGGGCTGAAGACACACAAAAAGATGAGAAATTCGACTCACTCACCAATACACTCCCACCTCCTTCACTTTCTTCTCTTTTTTCTTCTCTTCCTTCACTTCCTCTTCCTTCACCTCTCTCCCACTTCTCGTCTGCACCATCCCTCTCAATACAATTTTCATCAAAAACTCAAATTATTCTACAACCCTTTCCCTCCCTCTTTCTGCTGCATATGTTATGAATCTCATAAAAAAAATATAACAGACCTTCGCTGCCAATTCCTTTTTATAACTATGATCCTATAAAGCTCTTTCCCAAGCTGATTCTGCTGATTGACCTTCACTTTCTATCATTTGATGTTGTTCTGCTTTTCCTCGCTGTTTTTGGAAGATGCGCGCAAAATACTTTATTTCAAGAAAATAAAAAGAAAAATCAATAAATCATATTAAAAATAGGTCAAATAATATCACCAATAAAAATATCATACCTTTGTTTTCCTTTTCTCTTGCCAACTTTTCTCAAAGAATCGCTGCATTCCTTGCTTCCTCATCCCTTCCATCATCTCCAACAAAAACAAAACATACTGCAATCTCCATCCATAAAGATGCTCTTTTTGATAGTGTTCTTGAGGATATTCCCATCTCCTTTTTTGAATAATTCTTTGTTGAACTGACTTTCCTCTATTTTTCTCCAAAATCTCTTTTCTCTTTTTTCTTCTTCATGTCCTCCCTCAATTCATATCACCATCTCATTCCCTTCTTTCTGCTCTTCTTCCAATGCTCCAAAAAAAAAATATTCATTCTTCCAATCCCTCTTGTTTTCCTTCTTCATCTCTTTTTCTTTTCCCTATCTTCTGCTCCAACTTCCGCTTCTTCTTCTTCTTCTCGGGTTTTTGTCATATTTCTTCTTCTGCTGTGTCATCAATTTTTCTGTTCTCTCTTTTTTTAGTTTTTACAAGATTCATCGCAAATACCTTCCAAAAACATTCATGAAAATCATCTTCATTTCATTTTCTCTGGTTTATCCCATTCATCATCCTCCAATTGTTATGTCCCGATTTCTTCAAATACATCCATTATCTTCTCTTTCCATGCTCCATTCACACATCCCTTTTGATTGTTCTTCCAAAACTTCTAATATGATAATAACGACAAGAACACATGAAATAAAACAATATTATGAAATACAAAAAAGATAAAATATCAAAGAAAAATATAAATAAAAAAATAAGATATCACACAAAAGATGAAATGCCAAATACCTTTTCCCTTTCCCAATCATCTGCTGCATCATCATCATCTTCTTCTTCTTCTGCTTCTGCTTCTGCTGCTGCTGCTTCAATAAATTATTCATTGAGCATATGCCATTCACCCATCTCATCAATCTTCTGCTCTCTCTTCTGTCTCTTCCCCTCCTTCTTTCCAAAATGTCTTGTAAATCTCGCAAATCCCTTCTTTTCCCATTCATTCTTTTGTTTCTCCTCCACCTCATTTCTCATTACTTCCCTTCATTTATTATATCCTTATTTCTTTTAATGCATCCAACATCCTCTCTTTCCATGTTCCATGCTCATTCATTGGCATTGAACATTCTTGCAAAAATCCTAATTTCTTTTAAAAAATAATATTTGAAAAATCATAATTTAAAAAAATATAAATACACACCGTTATAATGATCATTCTTCACCGACTTCATTCTCCTCCCCCAAATAATGCTCCATTCTGCCTATAAATTCCATCTTTCCAGCCTTCGCTTCCCTTCTGCTTCCTTTAAAAAATTAGTCAAAGCCCAACTTTTCATTATTCTTTCGCTCAAATAACTCAACCAGCTCCATTCTATAAAAAAAAAACTGGTATAGAAGAATATTCCATCTGATTAACACGTCTCACCCCTTTTCTCTGCATTGCCTTCTTCTTCTCCACATTTCCCCTCAAAGCAACAACATCACATCACCACACCCATATCCCAGTCCATCCATTCTCCCTCTCCACAAAAACCAAACAACTCTGCCCACAATCCACCTTCTCCAACTTTCATAACAAACGATTGCAAAATCCCTTCTCCTTCACTTCCAACATCCCCTTCTCCAAATATCCTTTTCCCAATCAAAAATATAAATGCCTCCAATATTTTGCCTCTTTCTATTGCTAGACACTCTCTCATGGTAAACCCCTCATCTCGCTCCATCCCTGTCGCACCCCTGTCTCCACACCCCCAATGCAAAGCGCCAACACTGATGTTCCTTCTTCCTGCCTTCCTCCGCCTCAGCTTCCATCCCTTGCCCCGCAATCGCCTGGCGCGGCCAAAGGGTCCATCCAATAATTTATATAAAAATATAAAAAATTTTCTTTCATTTTTCTTCTTCTTCATCCCATCTTCCCTCTCTAATTATGCACACACTCACAAAAACTCTTCTTCTTGTTCCACCTCACATGAACCCCCTCTCTATCAGTGCATGAGAAAAAATAATATCCCTTTTCCATTTCTTCTCCATTTCCAATCCATCTCTAATCCTCCCCTCCAATAAGCATATTCCATTCACTCCACCCTTCTTATCTTCCCTCTCACCCCACCTCCTCCACATCAAATTCCATTTCTCCAGCAATAAACACGACATCCACGCCTTCCCAATGACAAAAATCGAAAAAACAATCTCTCAGCGCTTCATCCCAATCTATCCCCCACACATCCATTTTGCCTCTTAAACCTCACAAAAATACCTCTTTCTCCCCCAAAAAACATCCTTTTGTCGTTCCTTTCCCCTTCAAGACATCCTGCTTTCCCCTCAAAAAGCATATCTTCTCTCCAAACTCCATAAACCCATCCTCCCTCTCTTCTGACTTGTCCATATGCCCATTCAGCCACAATAAATCCAGTTGGGCTTTCTTTTCTTTTATCATCCCAAATCTGTCGTGAGCACAATCAAATAGAATCTTATGACAGAAGATTTGACTTGGCCACACGAAGAATGAAAGGCTTGCATTCAAAAAAGGTGGCAGATGGAGCAGATGAGTTGAATACAGCCCTGAAGCAGAATGAAGACAAAAGCAATATCATTTTTGAAGGAAGAGAGTGTCATTCATTTTTGGTTGTTGGAAATGATGATGATGATGATGATGAATGGTTTTGTCAAAATAACTGGAAATGGGGTGAATGAAATGAACTTTATTGTTTGTGTGTGTTCGTTGAAGAATTTCAATATTAATGTTATTCTTCTCTTTTGCTGCCTGTCTGGGTGTGATGATGTTGTCTGAAATGGACAAAGGAGGTGTTTGTTTGCTGAGAGGAGGAAGAATGAAAGAGACGAGAGAGCTCAATGAATCAGAGTTTCGAGGGCAATGGCGCTGGAGAAGGGCAGGACAATCGCCTGTTTGTGAAAAAAGACTAAACAAAAAGGAGTTTATATGGAGAAGAAGAAGTGGAAGGAGGAGTAGAAGAAGAAGAAGAAGATGATGATGATGATGATGATGAAATTGCAGCAATCGTTTTATCAGCCCCATTTCCCTCTCTCAAACCACTCCCATTCTTGTCTCTCTTTCTGCTGTCTGCAATCGAGTCGAGCCAAACGGAGCCATAGGCAACACCTCCTCTTCGATCTCATACGTCCTCATAAACAGCATCTCATCCCTCTTTTCGCTTCTGTGTATTTCCGGAAACAGCTGGCCACACAACTGCAATGGCATTGTTTTGCATGTGCGAATCATCAGCAGCTTCTCGCAATGCGCCTGCGCATTCATCTTGCTGTTCTCCAAACCTTGCAGCTGCTTTGCCACCTGCTTGAACATCAGCATATGCTTCATTAGCTTCTCTCTCTCTTTCTCTTTCTCTATCTCTCTCTTTCCCCTTCAAATTCCTTCTTGCTCTGTTGTGATTGTTCTCTGCAATGCGCAAAATCATCTCGAATGCCAGTCAAATCTGCTCGCTTCCTCCTCCAGCTTCCCACCCCTCGCTCGGCCTCATGTTTCTTTCCCTCCTCTTTCCCTTTCAAAATAGCACAACCCACAGTGGAACAGAAAGGTTGTGCAGTTGATGCTGTTTCAAAACCTTTCTGCCGTTGACAGAGCACTTCGTCCATCGCTCGACACAGATGAAACATTCGAAATGGACAAGGGAGTGCAACAGGTGGCTGAACAGGCAGAGCAAGATGATGTTGTTTCCAAAGAGCAGCAACGATTGTTTGTTGCAACTCTCTTTCTTTGATAAGGCTCAAAGCCGAGCTCGATGGTTGAAATGCGTTCAGCTTGAGGACTATTATGAAGGAAAAGTTAGAACCTTGTTTGGGATTGGAAATGTCCCAGAAAAAAGAAAAAGAAAAAGAAAAAGAAAAAAAGGAGCTGCCAATGCTGAAGTGAAAGAAAGAAAAAAAGACGAAGAGGAAGTGAGTGTTCTCGAGGAGTAATCGCTGCATATTGTTCTTGCGCATCCTCAGTGCGTAATGCTATTTGACTGGAGTGAATGTTGGACAGGGAGGCTGCATCATCCTTCGTCCATGACTGTGATTCATTTTCTGGTGGCAGGTTGCACACAACATGAGAGAATTGATCCAAAGTCAGTTGAGGCAGTGATGGCACAGCAGGGTGATATGGTGTGCTTCACATTGAAAAAAGGGAAGTCTGCTTGAGAAGAAGAAAAAGACGGTGAAGAAGTGATGTTGTTGGAAGAAGAAGAAAACGAGAAGAGGAAGAAGAATAAGAAGGAGGAGAAGAAGAGGAAGAGGAAAAAAAAAGGAGAAGAGGAAAAAGAGGAATTAACAGCATCAATAGAATTATAGTCTTCAGAGAATCATTTCAAAACGAAATTCGTCGTTTCTCTCTTGGCATGCTCTGACACAAAGTCAAAAACGGCAAACAGGCTGTTTCACACAGATGACAACCAGCCAGAAATATTCTTCGTTTGACAATTGTTTCGAGAAGGAGAAGACTCAGCAGCAGGACAATGCGGATCAAATGCATTTGACGTTTCGACTGAAGAGGAAGCAGAAAATGGAGGAGGATGAATTCATGGTGCGGGGAAAAGAAGGTGAAGACAAAGAAGAAGACGAAGAAAAACAAAAATTTGTTGCATTCGACAAAGAAGAAACACTTGCAGAACGTGATGAAGGTGATGAAGGCGGAGAAGAAAAGGAAGAAAAGGAAGATGAAGAAGATAACGATAAAGAAGGAAATAAAATTATTTCATTTGCTTAGGTCGTGGAAAGAAAAACATGACGAAAATGAAGAAGAGAGAAAAGCAGATAAAGAAAGTGAAGAGGATGAAGAAGAAGGTGATGAAGGTGACGAAGGCGATGAAGCTTATAATCAAAAATGAGGAGAAAAATACACATATTCAAATCATTTGGAGGTGTATACGAAAACATGATGGGGATGAGACAGATAAGGCTGATGAAAACAATGAGGCTGAAGAAGAAGGGGGAGAATAGACGAAAAAGCAGAAGAAGACAATGAAGAAGATGAAGTCGATGAAGAAAATGAAGACGATGCTATCGAAATCTCATATGAAGGATAATTTTTGTTGGAAGATATCCTGAATATAACAACTTTGCTCTATGCCCCATCTGCAAACCCTTCGATGACACAATGCCAAAGGCGATAGCAAAATAACTCAAAGTCCATTTTGTCTGTAATTTTCCTCCAGCTGCCTGTATTACGCCAAACTGTCTGTTTTTCTCGTATTTTCGCCTCTCAAGCCAAGCAATGAAAAGCAGTTCCATCGCTCCCCCAGGTCTATAAAGTCAATGTCTTTCCATTCTTATCCCAAGAAAGGCACCTTGCTCTGCTCCAACTGCCTCCAATGTCCCTTTTCAGTCATTTGCCACAATCTCCCCAACAAAATTTTTCTGAAAATGTCCTCACCTTCTTCAAAAAAAAAAAAAAACGCTCCCTTTTCATTGAATTTGGTTATTCTTCCTTTTTGCCTTGAATATCTTCCAACCCCCTTGATTTTTGCTCCATCAAAATTCATTCTTCATCGCATTTCTGTACGTCGCGCATGTTGAGTCCATAAAAAGTTGCATAAACATTTATGATAAAATATATTCAGGCTCTAATAATATATTTGTAAGATAACATTTGGTTCGCTTCCTCGCTGTTCTGCTCTGCATGGAATAAATTGTCCATTTTAAATAATTTGCCTGAATCAAGACTTTGGAGAGGATACGGATGGAAATATCTTCACAACATATAGAACAATAAAAATTACATACATTGAAAATTCTTCATTTCCATCGAAAATGTCGCATCCTCGCAGCATTCCATCAATCAAAATGAACAATTTCAGTTTCCCTCAAAATAAAACTGTTGCTGGCTCACCTGCCATATCACTTAAAAAAATAATTCACTCATCCCAGCTGGAATGTTTGACGTCTTGATTTCTCATTCTGTTGTGCAGTTTTTTTATCATTTAACTTCATTTGATCATTTTCCATAACAGATTGGAGAGATTGATGAATGAACGATGGCTCAATTTGAAGTATTTTGGTTGAAAGGGCAGAGGCTGGAAGAGAAATGGGGACAGGGGATTGTTTGTGGGGCAGCTCAACAACCTTGCCAATTCTTGCTGTTTGAGTGCCAAATGAGCAGAAAAGATGAGAATTTTAGTCTTTCTTTCTGAAGTTTGGTGCTCGTGATGAGCATGAGATAATAAGAGGGAGAAAATATCGACAATGTATTTATTTATCATTCAGCACCTGGATTGCTTCATATCCTTCTTTTCTCCTGAATAAATGGTTTTTTTTTAATAAAGGGAAGGAAAAGGAAAGACAATGCCAAATCTTGTTCTTGTCATGTTTCATCCTTGTTGCACTTTTGAACAATTCTTTCAATCTTCTCATGTTGGACAACGTCTGGGACCATCTTTCAACTTCATTGTGAAATCCAACATAGATACAAATGGATAATTTTCATTTATCCTAATTTTCTCTTTCCCTCGTGAGTCATATTCTCTTTCCATGTTCTCAAACGTTTTTTCTTCTTCTTCATATTCGCCAACACTCGATCTGGGAAATTGGATCAACATCCCTCAACATCCTAAAAGACAGAACAATATGATTTTCTTGTGTTAGAAAGGCATTTGTCTTCGACTGAAATGCCATTTGATTACCACTTGGAGCGTCTCTTTTTCAGCCATTCTTCATCGCCATCCCCTGTTTCGATTTGTTATCTTCATCAACATTATTTAGAAAATCCATCTGAGCCCAGTGTGTGAATCAATCAATCAGAAGAAACAAGGATTGTTTATCCGTCTTTGATTTTTTGCTTGTGGAAGGAAATATGACAAAGCGCTTGGTTTTTGAATTGGAGTCATCAAGGCCAGAAACGCAAGCACTTTGGCGATCATCAGTGTTATGAGTTCATGGAAAGGGAAGTGAAAAAGAAAGAATGCAAAAGGTTAGAAATGAGAAGAGGAATAATTTTGAATCTGTTTGTGAATGAAGCCTTGCATGAAGCAAAAGGAAAGACAACAAGATGGACATTTTTTGATTGGGATTGTCAAAAAAGTTCTGTGAACTGAGCAAGGATTGAATTATCAATTGGTGTGTCTGAGTGAATTTTGAGCAGGATGCACATTCTTTGGCCATCTCATAAGTTTCAATTCATATGTGTTCCATATCGAATGAGTGATGGTTTTTTTAAACTGTATTTGAGGATATGGAAAGATGAATTTTTTGATAGAAACGGTGGGGCTGGTTCATGCAGTTTGTTTTCTTTTGCAATCAGACATCTGGGAAAACGAGAAGGATGCATTTGTGGAGAATGGAGTAGTTAGTGATTTTTGAGAGGTTGGTGGAGGAATGAGATGTCTCGTTCAGAACGAGTTGGGAGAAGGGAGCAGAGGGAAATGAAGGTGAAAGAGCAAGGTGGAATGGTGGATGAAACTCAGTTTGTGAGGGGAAGAGAAAGAAGTGAAAATTGCTTAATAAATCCTTTTTTTATATGAGTTATTGCCAGCCTTGTGGTGTGGCTGCTCATCAACGATCACGTTGGAAAATGTGTGCGGAGGAGGTTGCATTGCCTTTGGCATTCCCTTTTGATATTTGTGTTTTTTGGGGAATGTGTGTCTGTGAATGAGCAAAAAGAGGGGGGCTGGATGTTGTTGGGAGTGATGGAGATGTGTTGCTTTGCAATGAGGAAGAAGAAGAGGAAGAGGAAGGCGATGGAAGGGGCAGTTGGCAGTCTGCTTCGAGAAGTCTTTGGAAGGGAGTTGGAAAGAAGAAAAGCAGAGAGGCAGGGATTGAGATGGAATGGAAAGGGAGAAGGAGGAGGAAGAAGGAAGGTGAAGAGGAAGATGGTGTGGCTGGGCAAATGAAATGGGGTGAGGAGTGTTTGTGGGTGTGATGATTCCACGCTCAGCAAGGTTGTTGGCAATGTTGATGGAGGCGACAGATGCTGTGTGTTTCGGATCCGAAAGGATGGGGAAATGCAGACAGAAAAAATGAGAGAGGATGGTGAGTGGCAGGCAGTTGTTGGAGGGGGGTGAGGATGAAGCGGAGGAAAGGATGCTGGATGGGCATATGCCCCATGGAGCAGATGTGTTTGTTGAGTGAGGTTGAGGGGCAGTTGTATTTTTGGAAGGGAGAGAAATGAAGAGGGAGATGGAGAACATATGGAGGGTGTGGAGCTTGCTGTCACAAGAGAAGGAAGATGAAGAAAAGGAGGCATTTGAATTGTGATGTGCATGAAGGGATTGAAAATGTCTTTCAAAATTCACAAAAATAAAAAATATTTTGTTATTTCAGAGAGAGATTTCAATCTCTGTATTCTCTGTTTTGTTCTCATTCGCATTGTTGGTTTCTTTTTCGCTCAGTTCCACTCAAAACATATTATTTTATTTGTATGTTTGTGTGGCATTCCCCTGTGTGAAAAAATGCAAGGGAATCAACACACATTATTGTCTTTGTGAAGGAGCCAGGGCAAATGAATTCTTTTGAAATGGCTGAGAAATTGGATTTGGAGGAGTCTGGACACACAGAAATCAGGGGAAATGGCACTTTTCTGTTTAATAAATATTATAATAAATTCATATTTATAATTTTATAAAAAAGTTTTTTTTCAAATAGATTGATGAACTGGTTTATGCAATCAGATCAAATGAAAACAGAAAAAGCTGAAAGCGTGTTGAGAGAAGTTTTGCAGCCAGGAACAGACATAGCACATGGCATACCCTGAGGGGTGTGATTCGATCCTTGAGGTGGTACGGGTGCCGAGCCTCTGGGGTGCCTGGGAAATGAGGCAGCGATTTATCGGCCAGATGGCTGTGCCTGTGCATGGAGCATGTTTGTGATGCCTCTTTCTATGCGCTGTGCCTGCAAAATGTTGTGAGTTGGCGGTATGAGTGGGCTTTTGGGGCAGCTTGGTGTCGGTGAGTGGCGTTGTTTCCTTTTACTATGTTATCTTTTCTGCAATGCTGATGGAAGTGTGCCATTTTGTTTGCCTCTCGAGGGAGCCGTTGACGTGTTGCACCTTTTTTATTTCTATTTTTTCGGATTTTATTTCTCAGCAGGGCGCAGCTGGGGATGTTTTGCAACAGAAGAATTTTTCGATGATCCGGGCACCTGGGTGAACCAATACAGCGGGGAAGGGGATGGGAGCAATGGAAACAGCGATTGGGAGGGGTGTAAGGAGAGACGATGGGCTGTGGCAGAATTTTGTTTTTTCACCTCAAAGGCAGTTATTGGCTGTTGTGGCAGTGCCAGCACAAATACGGATGATTTTATTGGATGCTCTCCTTCAGACCTGGGATTTGCCGTTATTTCATCCAGCAAAAATATTTCGACTCCAACTGTCCACTTGCCACACTGAACAGCATCGTTGAAATTGAAGAAAGAGAATTTGTCCCAATCACACTCACTGTCTTCCCTCTCCCAACAACAGAAATCTCCTTTTCCCCAACATTGATCGTCGCCCCTTCGCTCACATGCTTCCCATCCAGCAACGTGATTGTCGAGCTCAGCTGCGCCATGCTCGACCCCACTGCATGCCCCACTGTCTTGCACGGAGCTGCCTCACTCATCCCACACAGATTGTTTGCGTCATCCCCACTCGCCCCAACATATCGATCTTTCATCCCTTCCTTCAACCATCCCTTTTTTTCTGTGTGCTGATACACCCAATTACTGTCAGCATAACACACTCTCCTATTATCGCTATTCGTTGTGAACGATTCATGGAACGGATTGTTCGATGAGAAGAGATTCTTATTATCTACAAAATACACATCGTGACCATATGGAGTGGAAGCGTTGCAACTGCAGTCATGGAAGAAGAAGAAATAGCAATAAATGTTGTTGCTTGGAGCTGTTGATTGATATGGATAAAAATCCAATCCTCCGCCATTCGACACTGCTGTGCACGAAATAAACTGGAGGCTCCTCATCTTGAATGCAGCTGGAACATTTTGACAAACCATACCTCCGCCATATGAACCAGAAATTGAACATAAATTGAAACTACAGTCAAACACGCATGCACTCTCACCTTTACCGTTTTCCGATGGCATGCATTCTGACCCAGAAGCATTAAAATTATAAAGATCGATCCCCCCTCCTGTACTACTTGCTTTGCATTTCTGGAATTCGCAGCCACTGATCCTGACACATGACGAAATTGATTCAGCATACAATCCTCCTCCATAACGATTTTGAGCAGTGCATGCATTAAATGAATTGTTTTCAGCCTTGACTGAATTAATAGAAACGCAAGTAATTCCTCCCCCAGCATAATATGCATGGCAATCATTAAAAGAACAAAATTTCACTGAAAGTGTTCCCGATCCCAGGTTATACATGTAAATCGCCCCTCCATTTGAAGCACCATTACTGGTGGATGTCGATGTTCCATTTGCTTTTGACTCATTCCACTCGCACCAAGTGAATGAATTCGTCCCATTTTCTGTAATCTGTTGTCTCGCTGGCTTCGACGGATTCCCTTCACTCCCACTGATTGCAACATTCTGAGTGCGATGGCACCCGACAAATGAGGTGTTCGAGGCAGCCAATGACTGAGATGTTAGAAAAGACAAAAAGAGAGCGCGATGCAAAGGATATGACGAGTAATGGATGAATGGATGTGAAGAAATGCAAAAAGAAGAGAAATGCGACTCGCCCGCCTTAAATGCCTCCTCCTCCTTCTTCTCTTTTTTATTTTTATTTTTTATTTTTATCATTGTTGTTGAATGAATTGTCTTTTTTCTCACGATTTTATTGTTGAAAAAAAAATAATAAGACAGTTGATGTTATTGAAACACATTATCAGCACTTGTCAAATATTTTTTTTTAACTCAAAGCAAATTTTGAGAGTTTCAAAAGCTAAATGTCAATGGCCAAAATGCGTTCATTCTTTTCTTTGAAGGCATGTTTGGAATCAAAATTTATTGTTTTGCTTTTTATTTTATTTATTGAATATGAAAGTGAATGAAATGATGAAGATATTTTGGATAAACAATAATTATTTTTTTCTCTTTTTTGTTTTGTTTTTATCGAAATATTTGAAATATGTATTGGTTGAATAAATTCAGCAAATCGAAATGAAAATTATTCATTGATTCGTTTCATTTTCACTTGGTATTTTTTAAAAAAATACATTTATTTAAAAGATATTATTATTATTATTATATTCAATATTTCCAAAAAAGGAAATAACTTTGTTCAGATTTTTTTCCACAATATTCAAACACTCATAAGTTCACAGATGAGCCTTTTCGCCATTTGTTATTCAAAAGAAATACAAATGACATATTTTCATTAAAAAATGTTCTTTAGACATTCGGTTTGTCGAATGAATGTTTTAAACAAAATAGGATTCGATATTCAATTTTTTCCCCTTTGAAGTGGAAGATAATATGAAATTTGATTTTCTTGTAAATTAACAATTTTTTATTTTTTCAACAAAATCTATTGACCCTTCACAAGATAAAACCGTCAATGTCCATGTTGATGATATATTTATTTCAGAATTGATTTCTCACCTCTTATCTTATTTATTTATTTATTTGTTTGTTCAGTATTATTATTGTCAAAATCAATTCTCTTTCAAATTATCATTGATCATTGTCAAAACTATGGTTTGCTGATGTGACATATTGGTGATTTCTTTTTGACATCACACTTTTTCTATCATAAGAACTCGTTTCGATAAATCAATTTGAAGATTATGAAGATGAAACCAAGCAGAACTATTGATGAGTTTTTATTTGTTTTCAGATTGTTGTCTTTCAGTTGTTTTCAATGATTCAATAACTGATCATTTCCATCCACTGAACATTTCATTGTCATCTGTCTGACCCAATGATAGAAACTTGGTTGTTATTGGAGAACAGAATTTTTATTTTTGATTTCAAAAATACTCACCCATTTTCAAGAGTTAATCTCAAAATCCAAATTCATTTTGACTTTCATTTTGAAATTTGAGGTGACATATGGACCATTTTTCATATTGTTTTGTACAATCTTTCAACAGTCATTTTTCCTTTATGAATGAACTGAAACACCTTTTTCTTTAATGTTTCTTTTTGTATTTTTCTGAGTGATCATTTGAATTCATCTTGAAACCATCTGAGCAGAGCTCTTGTTATAAACAGTTTTTTTTCGAGTTTTATTTGTTGATTATCACTCAAATACAATTACACACATTTTGATGAACTTTCATTTGCACTGGAAATAAGAAAAATGAGATTGTTATTTGAAAATGATGTAAATCGTTATCTCAATTCAGTCATTTCAAGAAATCAATATTCAAATACAAAAGGAATGAAATATGCACTCGACTCAAATGGTTTAAAAGAGAATTCAATAGATCACTCAGAAAATTTTGATGAAAAGAATAATTTTGTAAAAGTGGTTTCAGTTTATTCATGAAGAAAAATAACTGTTGAAACATTGTGCAAAACAATATGAAAAATGGTCCATATGTCACCTCAAATTTCAAAATGAAAGTCAAAATGAATTTGGATTTTGAGATTAACTCTTGAAAATGGGTGAGTATTTTTGAAATCAAAAATAAAAATTCTGTTCTCCAATAACAACCAAGTTTCTATCATTGGGTCAGACAGATGACAATGAAATGTTCAGTGGATGGAAATGATCAGTTATTGAATCATTGAAAACAACTGAAAGACAACAATCTGAAAACAAATAAAAACTCATCAATAGTTCTGCTTGGTTTCATCTTCATAATCTTCAAATTGATTTATCGAAACGAGTTCTTATGATAGAAAAAGTGTGATGTCAAAAAGAAATCACCAATATGTCACATCAGCAAACCATAGTTTTGACAATGATCAATGATAATTTGAAAGAGAATTGATTTTGACAATAATAATACTGAACAAACAAATAAATAAATAAATAAGATAAGAGGTGAGAAATCAATTCTGAAATAAATATATCATCAACATGGACATTGACGGTTTTATCTTGTGAAGGGTCAATAGATTTTGTTGAAAAAATAAAAAATTGTTAATTTACAAGAAAATCAAATTTCATATTATCTTCCACTTCAAAGGGGAAAAAATTGAATATCGAATCCTATTTTGTTTAAAACATTCATTCGACAAACCGAATGTCTAAAGAACATTTTTTAATGAAAATATGTCATTTGTATTTCTTTTGAATAACAAATGGCGAAAAGGCTCATCTGTGAACTTATGAGTGTTTGAATATTGTGGAAAAAAAAATCTGAACAAAGTTATTTCCTTTTTTTGGAAATATTGAATATAATAATAATAATAATATCTTTTAAATAAATGTATTTTTTTAAAAAATACCAAGTGAAAATGAAACGAATCAATGAATAATTTTCATTTCGATTTGCTGAATTTATTCAACCAATACATATTTCAAATATTTCGATAAAAACAAAACAAAAAAGAGAAAAAAATAATTATTGTTTATCCAAAATATCTTCATCATTTCATTCACTTTCATATTCAATAAATAAAATAAAAAGCAAAACAATAAATTTTGATTCCAAACATGCCTTCAAAGAAAAGAATGAACGCATTTTGGCCATTGACATTTAGCTTTTGAAACTCTCAAAATTTGCTTTGAGTTAAAAAAAAATATTTGACAAGTGCTGATAATGTGTTTCAATAACATCAACTGTCTTATTATTTTTTTTTCAACAATAAAATCGTGAGAAAAAAGACAATTCATTCAACAACAATGATAAAAATAAAAAATAAAAATAAAAAGAGAAGAAGGAGGAGGAGGCATTTAAGGCGGGCGAGTCGCATTTCTCTTCTTTTTGCATTTCTTCACATCCATTCATCCATTACTCGTCATATCCTTTGCATCGCGCTCTCTTTTTGTCTTTTCTAACATCTCAGTCATTGGCTGCCTCGAACACCTCATTTGTCGGGTGCCATCGCACTCAGAATGTTGCAATCAGTGGGAGTGAAGGGAATCCGTCGAAGCCAGCGAGACAACAGATTACAGAAAATGGGACGAATTCATTCACTTGGTGCGAGTGGAATGAGTCAAAAGCAAATGGAACATCGACATCCACCAGTAATGGTGCTTCAAATGGAGGGGCGATTTACATGTATAACCTGGGATCGGGAACACTTTCAGTGAAATTTTGTTCTTTTAATGATTGCCATGCATATTATGCTGGGGGAGGAATTACTTGCGTTTCTATTAATTCAGTCAAGGCTGAAAACAATTCATTTAATGCATGCACTGCTCAAAATCGTTATGGAGGAGGATTGTATGCTGAATCAATTTCGTCATGTGTCAGGATCAGTGGCTGCGAATTCCAGAAATGCAAAGCAAGTAGTACAGGAGGGGGGATCGATCTTTATAATTTTAATGCTTCTGGGTCAGAATGCATGCCATCGGAAAACGGTAAAGGTGAGAGTGCATGCGTGTTTGACTGTAGTTTCAATTTATGTTCAATTTCTGGTTCATATGGCGGAGGTATGGTTTGTCAAAATGTTCCAGCTGCATTCAAGATGAGGAGCCTCCAGTTTATTTCGTGCACAGCAGTGTCGAATGGTGGAGGATTTTGGTTTAATCCAAGTCGATCAACAGCTCCAAGCAACAACATTTATTGTTATTTCTTCTTCTTCCATGATTGCAGTTGCAGTAATTCCACTCCATATGGGCACGATGTGTATTTTCGAGATGCTAACAATCTCTTTTCGTCATACAACCCGTTCCATGAATCGTTCACAACGAATAGCGATAATAGGAGAGTGTGTTATGCTGACAGTAATTGGGTGTATCAGCACACAGAAAAAAAGGGATGGTTGAAGGAAGGGATGAAAGATCGATATGTTGGGGCGAGTGGGGATGACGCAAACAATCTGTGTGGGATGAGTGAGGCAGCGCCGTGCAAGACAGTGGGGCATGCAGTGGGGTCGAGCATGGCGCAGCTGAGCTCGACAATCACAGTGCTGGGTGGGAAGCATGTGAGCGAAGGGGCGACGATCAGTGTTGGGGAAAAGAAGATTTCTGTTGTTGGGAGAGGGAAGACAGTGAGTGTGATTGGGACAAATTCTCTTTCTTCAATTTCAACGATGCTGTTCAGTGTGGCAAGTGGACAGTTGGAGTCGAAATATTTTTGCTGGATGAAATAACGGCAAATCCCAGGTCTGAAGGAGAGCATCCAATAAAATCATCCGTATTTGTGTTGGTGCTGCCACAGCTGCCAATAACTGCCTTTGAGGTGAAAAAACAAAATTCTGCTGCAGCTCCTCGTCTCTCCTTACACCCCTCCCAATCGCTGTTTCCATTGCTCCCATCCCCTTCCCCGCTGTATTGGTTCACCCAGGTGCCCGGATCATCGAAAAATTCTTCTGTTGCAAAACATCCCCAGCTGCGCCCTGCTGAGAAATAAAATCCGAAAAAATAGAAATAAAAAAGGTGCAACACGTCAACGGCTCCCTCGAGAGGCAAACAAAATGGCACACTTCCATCAGCATTGCAGAAAAGATAACATAGTAAAAGGAAACAACGCCACTCACCGACACCAAGCTGCCCCACAAGCCCACTCATACCGCCAACTCACAACATTTTGCAGGCACAGCGCATAGAAAGAGGCATCACAAACATGCTCCATGCACAGGCACAGCCATCTGGCCGATAAATCGCTGCCTCATTTCCCAGGCACCCCAGAGGCTCGGCACCCGTACCACCTCAAGGATCGAATCACACCCCTCAGGGTATGCCATGTGCTATGTCTGTTCCTGGCTGCAAAACTTCTCTCAACACGCTTTCAGCTTTTTCTGTTTTCATTTGATCTGATTGCATAAACCAGTTCATCAATCTATTTGAAAAAAAACTTTTTTATAAAATTATAAATATGAATTTATTATAATATTTATTAAACAGAAAAGTGCCATTTCCCCTGATTTCTGTGTGTCCAGACTCCTCCAAATCCAATTTCTCAGCCATTTCAAAAGAATTCATTTGCCCTGGCTCCTTCACAAAGACAATAATGTGTGTTGATTCCCTTGCATTTTTTCACACAGGGGAATGCCACACAAACATACAAATAAAATAATATGTTTTGAGTGGAACTGAGCGAAAAAGAAACCAACAATGCGAATGAGAACAAAACAGAGAATACAGAGATTGAAATCTCTCTCTGAAATAACAAAATATTTTTTATTTTTGTGAATTTTGAAAGACATTTTCAATCCCTTCATGCACATCACAATTCAAATGCCTCCTTTTCTTCATCTTCCTTCTCTTGTGACAGCAAGCTCCACACCCTCCATATGTTCTCCATCTCCCTCTTCATTTCTCTCCCTTCCAAAAATACAACTGCCCCTCAACCTCACTCAACAAACACATCTGCTCCATGGGGCATATGCCCATCCAGCATCCTTTCCTCCGCTTCATCCTCACCCCCTCCAACAACTGCCTGCCACTCACCATCCTCTCTCATTTTTTCTGTCTGCATTTCCCCATCCTTTCGGATCCGAAACACACAGCATCTGTCGCCTCCATCAACATTGCCAACAACCTTGCTGAGCGTGGAATCATCACACCCACAAACACTCCTCACCCCATTTCATTTGCCCAGCCACACCATCTTCCTCTTCACCTTCCTTCTTCCTCCTCCTTCTCCCTTTCCATTCCATCTCAATCCCTGCCTCTCTGCTTTTCTTCTTTCCAACTCCCTTCCAAAGACTTCTCGAAGCAGACTGCCAACTGCCCCTTCCATCGCCTTCCTCTTCCTCTTCTTCTTCCTCATTGCAAAGCAACACATCTCCATCACTCCCAACAACATCCAGCCCCCCTCTTTTTGCTCATTCACAGACACACATTCCCCAAATAACACAAATATCAAAAGGGAATGCCAAAGGCAATGCAACCTCCTCCGCACACATTTTCCAACGTGATCGTTGATGAGCAGCCACACCACAAGGCTGGCAATAACTCATATAAAAAAAGGATTTATTAAGCAATTTTCACTTCTTTCTCTTCCCCTCACAAACTGAGTTTCATCCGCCATTCCACCTTGCTCTTTCATCTTCATTTCCCTCTGCTCCCTTCTCCCAACTCGTTCTGGACGAGACATCTCATTCCTCCACCAACCTCTCAAAAATCACTAACTACTCCATTCTCCACAAATGCATCCTTCTCGTTTTCCCAGATATCTGATTGCAAAAGAAAACAAACTGCATGAACCAGCCCCACCGTTTCTATCAAAAAATTCATCTTTCCATATCCTCAAATACAGTTTAAAAAAACCATCACTCATTCGATATGGAACACATATGAATTGAAACTTATGAGATGGCCAAAGAATGTGCATCCTGCTCAAAATTCACTCAGACACACCAATTGATAATTCAATCCTTGCTCAGTTCACAGAACTTTTTTGACAATCCCAATCAAAAAATGTCCATCTTGTTGTCTTTCCTTTTGCTTCATGCAAGGCTTCATTCACAAACAGATTCAAAATTATTCCTCTTCTCATTTCTAACCTTTTGCATTCTTTCTTTTTCACTTCCCTTTCCATGAACTCATAACACTGATGATCGCCAAAGTGCTTGCGTTTCTGGCCTTGATGACTCCAATTCAAAAACCAAGCGCTTTGTCATATTTCCTTCCACAAGCAAAAAATCAAAGACGGATAAACAATCCTTGTTTCTTCTGATTGATTGATTCACACACTGGGCTCAGATGGATTTTCTAAATAATGTTGATGAAGATAACAAATCGAAACAGGGGATGGCGATGAAGAATGGCTGAAAAAGAGACGCTCCAAGTGGTAATCAAATGGCATTTCAGTCGAAGACAAATGCCTTTCTAACACAAGAAAATCATATTGTTCTGTCTTTTAGGATGTTGAGGGATGTTGATCCAATTTCCCAGATCGAGTGTTGGCGAATATGAAGAAGAAGAAAAAACGTTTGAGAACATGGAAAGAGAATATGACTCACGAGGGAAAGAGAAAATTAGGATAAATGAAAATTATCCATTTGTATCTATGTTGGATTTCACAATGAAGTTGAAAGATGGTCCCAGACGTTGTCCAACATGAGAAGATTGAAAGAATTGTTCAAAAGTGCAACAAGGATGAAACATGACAAGAACAAGATTTGGCATTGTCTTTCCTTTTCCTTCCCTTTATTAAAAAAAAACCATTTATTCAGGAGAAAAGAAGGATATGAAGCAATCCAGGTGCTGAATGATAAATAAATACATTGTCGATATTTTCTCCCTCTTATTATCTCATGCTCATCACGAGCACCAAACTTCAGAAAGAAAGACTAAAATTCTCATCTTTTCTGCTCATTTGGCACTCAAACAGCAAGAATTGGCAAGGTTGTTGAGCTGCCCCACAAACAATCCCCTGTCCCCATTTCTCTTCCAGCCTCTGCCCTTTCAACCAAAATACTTCAAATTGAGCCATCGTTCATTCATCAATCTCTCCAATCTGTTATGGAAAATGATCAAATGAAGTTAAATGATAAAAAAACTGCACAACAGAATGAGAAATCAAGACGTCAAACATTCCAGCTGGGATGAGTGAATTATTTTTTTAAGTGATATGGCAGGTGAGCCAGCAACAGTTTTATTTTGAGGGAAACTGAAATTGTTCATTTTGATTGATGGAATGCTGCGAGGATGCGACATTTTCGATGGAAATGAAGAATTTTCAATGTATGTAATTTTTATTGTTCTATATGTTGTGAAGATATTTCCATCCGTATCCTCTCCAAAGTCTTGATTCAGGCAAATTATTTAAAATGGACAATTTATTCCATGCAGAGCAGAACAGCGAGGAAGCGAACCAAATGTTATCTTACAAATATATTATTAGAGCCTGAATATATTTTATCATAAATGTTTATGCAACTTTTTATGGACTCAACATGCGCGACGTACAGAAATGCGATGAAGAATGAATTTTGATGGAGCAAAAATCAAGGGGGTTGGAAGATGCCAAAGCTAAAAAGGAAGTCTAATAGATTTGCCTTAATAGGGAACCCTTTTGAAGATGAAGAGGACATTTTCAAAAAAATGCATTGTTAGAAAAATTGAGTCAGATGACTGAAACAGGAGATTGAAATCAGTTGGAGCAGAACAAGGCGCATTTCTTGGGATGAGAAGGGCAAGACATTGATTTTATGGGCTGAGGAGAGGGATAGAATGGCATTTGATTGCTTGGCTTGAGAGCCGTAAATACGAGAAAAACAGGCATTTTGGCACAACACAGACACCTGAGGAAAATTACAGGCAAAACGGATTTGAGTCATTTTACTATCGCCTATGGCATTACGTCATCGAGATTGCTACGTTGAGGATATTTCTCAACAGAAAGTACTGACGACTGAACTGGACATTATCTTCATTGTGTTATTCACTTTCATCTCTTCTTTTTCTTCTTCTTCTTCTTTGCAGTTGTCTTCAACACCGAGAAATACGAAATTATTTTTTCCCCTGATTTTTGTTCATCATTTTCTTCACCTTCTTCGCCTTCTTCGCCATATTCAGTCTTGTCTTCTTCATCCACTTCTATCTCATTTTTTCCATCATCATCTTCATCTTCCGATTCTTCTTCACCCAGCACCTTTACCAACACCACCACATCCTTCTCATTCTCCTTCTGCGAGCCGACTGAGCGAAATGTTCATCTGAATGAGGGTGCCAGTTCTGGGAGTGTTTGCAGGGCTGGTTCACATCCAGTCGATTTGGGGTTGAATGTGGAGCATGTTTCATTTGGTACCAGCAGCCATTCACAGCCGCTTTTTGGGGAAGAGGGGAGGAAATGAATGAGATGGTGAGGATGTGGGAGGGATAAGGCAAGAGACCGATTGCATTCACATCATCGCTTTCCTTTTTGTCAGCTGTTCAACCATCTTCATCGTCATCATCTTCTTCTTCTTTTGCTTCTGTCTGCAACGAGTGGGCAATGAGGTATTTTTGAGGAATGGAGATGAAAGAGGTGAGCAATGCAGGGCATTGGTGGAGCCAGAGATGGAAATGGCAGTTTGTGTTGCTTGGAGCAGAGAGCGAGATGAATGAGAGAGAAGAGAAGAAAGAGAAGGAAGAGAAGAAAAAGAAGAGGAAGAAGCAAAGGGGAAAGAAGTGATGTTCATTTCTGTCTTCTCTTTTCCGATGAGGTCAGCCACCCGCTGTGCAGCACCTGCCTTCCTCGTTCAGCATTGAGCTCTCAGCAAACCGAGTGAAGCTGCACATCATCTCTTTTCTTCTCTTCTCTTCTTCTCTGCTACACCGACGCCACAGTCACATCCATCGAGTGGTGTCTGAAGAACACGGGGAGCTCCCCTTTGCCAAGCGATGGCAGCACAGCAGCAGCGGTAGCGGCAGATTGTGCATGGGGTAGCTGTGGAGCGGTTTCCGCAGGAGCGACTGGTCAAGCATCTCCGGCACGATGTTCGCCTCCTCTGCAGCGTTATCTCTTGTCAGGATGGTCTCGCGCAGCTGGTCATTGCCCTCGATCTTGCCGGGAGATGGAACATCGGGCTGTGTGTTGGCAGCACAGCCACTTTGTTTAGCGTGTCTTGAAAGGGCGAGAGGACTTCAGGAGAAGACTGCTGCGATGGGAGAAGTCATTCATCAGAGAAGCGACGGAGCGGAGAAGCGATGGAACAGAGGGGTGGAGAGGACAGGCTGTGTGGAGGATGAGAAGGGAAAGAGGAGGGGAAGGAATTTCTGGAAGAGGGCGAGAAAGATGAATAAAAGGAGAGGGGTGTTGTTTTCGGAGAATATTGTGAGGTGGATGGAGGAGGAGAATAACAAAGACAAGAAACTGAGAGCAGCCATCACTCTGGAATTGTGAGGGGAAAGGGGAGGGCGATGGCGAAGAAAAGGCAGAGGAATGAGCAGTGGATGGCCGGGCGTGGTGATTTGGATGGAAGGATCAGGCACGACATTCGGGAATGAGATTTTGTGAAGAGTTTGAAGTGAGCTGTGGAAATGGGATGTTTTGGGGGATGTTCAAGATCTTATGAAATATGATTGAATTGCGAAAAGAATTGTTTGTCACACCATTTATTCGCCTTCTTCAATTTGAATTACCTTTTCTTCCTCATTTTCTTCTTCATCTTCATTATCTCCATTATCACCATCATGTTTTCGTTTGCACCATCTCAACAAATGAAGGTGTTTTTATGTGAAATCTAGATTATTATCATTTTTGCCTTCATAACCTTCGACAAGTCTGAGTTCTCCCTTTTATTTGATTCCTTCTTCTTCTTCATCTTCCCCTTCGATATTTTTAAGAAAAGGGTTTGTGGAGATTATTTGAGAAGAAGCAACAAGAAGTTGGGCTTTGGCTGATTTCTTTTGAGGAATTAGAGGCAAAGTGAAGACGGGACAGATGTGTTTTGTTGGCTGAAAAGAACGATATTTGGGGGAGGAGAATCAAGTCAGTGAAGAGCAATCGCTATTAAAGGTATTGGTTTGATTTTTTTATTACGATTATTCGTTTATTATTATTATTATTTAATGAAATTAGGTTTTTTTGAACGAGTGTTTAATGTCAAAGCACGCTATGGAATGTGGAAAGATGGGGATGTTGGATGCATTGAAAGAAATCAGGATATAATAAATGAAGGGAAGTAATGAGAAATGAGGTGGAGGAGAAATAAAAGAATGAATGGGAAAAGAAGGGATTTGCGAGATTGACAAGACATTTTGGAAAGAAGGAGGGGAAGAGACAGAAGAGAGAGCAGAAGATTGATGAGATGGGTGAATGGCATATGCTCAATGAATAATTTATTGAAGCAGCAGCAGCAGAAGCAGAAGCAGAAGAAGAAGAAGATGATGATGATGCAGCAGATGATTGGGAAAGGGAAAAGGTATTTGGCATTTCATCTTTTGTGTGATATCTTATTTTTTTATTTATATTTTTCTTTGATATTTTATCTTTTTTGTATTTCATAATATTGTTTTATTTCATGTGTTCTTGTCGTTATTATCATATTAGAAGTTTTGGAAGAACAATCAAAAGGGATGTGTGAATGGAGCATGGAAAGAGAAGATAATGGATGTATTTGAAGAAATCGGGACATAACAATTGGAGGATGATGAATGGGATAAACCAGAGAAAATGAAATGAAGATGATTTTCATGAATGTTTTTGGAAGGTATTTGCGATGAGTCTTGTAAAAACTAAAAAAAGAGAGAACAGAAAAATTGATGATACAGCAGAAGAAGAAATATGACAAAAATTCGAAAAGAAGAAAAAGAAGCTGAAGTTGGAGCAGAAGATAGGGAAAAGAAAAAGAGATGAAGAAGGAAAACAAGAGGGATTGGAAGAATGAATATTTTTTTTTTGGAGCATTGGAAGAAGAGCAGAAAGAAGGGAATGAGATGGTGATATGAATTGAGGGAGGACATGAAGAAGAAAAAAGAGAAAAGAGATTTTGGAGAAAAATAGAGGAAAGTCAGTTCAACAAAGAATTATTCAAAAAAGGAGATGGGAATATCCTCAAGAACACTATCAAAAAGAGCATCTTTATGGATGGAGATTGCAGTATGTTTTGTTTTTGTTGGAGATGATGGAAGGGATGAGGAAGCAAGGAATGCAGCGATTCTTTGAGAAAAGTTGGCAAGAGAAAAGGAAAACAAAGGTATGATATTTTTATTAATTATATAATTCGACCTGTTTTTTATATGATTTATTGTTTTTTCTTTTTATTTTGTTTGAACAAAATTGTTTTTGCTTGCGTTTTCTAAAACAGCGAGGAAAAGCAGAATAAGATCAGACGATAGAAAGTGAAGGGCAATGAGCAGAATCAGCTTGGGAAAGAGCTTTGTAGGATTATTAATAATAAAAAGGCATTGGCAGCGAAGGTCTGTTATATTTTTTTTATGAGATCCATAACATATGCAGCAGAAAGAGACAAGAAAAGGGATTTGGGCATATTTTTGGTTACCAAGGAATATCACATTGAAGAAATGAAGGAAGAGAGAGAGGAGGACAGCGAGGAGGTGAAGGAAGAGATGGAGAAGGAAGAGGAGAAGGAAGAGAAGAAGAAAGCGAAAGAGGAGGGAGTGTATTGGTGAGTGAGTCCGATTTCTCATCTTTTTGTGTGTCTTCAGCCCCGTTTCTGGCGCCTCCCTTGACACGCCTTGTATCTCTCACCCAGCTGACCTTCTTCAACATCTCGACAAATCCACTGAAAACAACACATCTGGCTGAAGGGCCGAGCCAAACCTCGTTTCTGATGAGTGGATGCGCATTTTCATCGGTGTGGGATGTTTATGATGGGGGCATTGTCCCCTCGCTCAACAGCCCCTCATCTTCCCTGGATGCCTCGAACACCTCGTTTGTCGGATGCTATCGATCACAGAATGTTGAAGTCAGCGGGAGTGAAGGGAATCCGTCGAAGCCAGGGAGACAGCAGATAGCAGACAATGGGACGAATTCGTTCACTTGGTGTGTGTGGAATGGGTCAAATACAACTGGGACAACTAATTCTTATACAGATGGGATATCGAGTGGAGGGGCGATTAACATGTATAACCTGGGATCGGGAACACTTTCAGTGAAATTTTGTTCGTTCAATGATTGCTATGCGCATTATGCTGGGGGAGGAATTTTGTGTCGTTCGATCTATTCAATAAATATTGAGAACAACTCATTCAATGCATGTACTGCAAAAAATAATTATGGAGGAGGGATGTATGCCTATTCCATTTCAACATGTGTCAGGATCAGTGGTTGCGAATTTCAGAAATGTTCTGCAAAATATGATGGAGGAGGCCTTTATCTCGAAAATTTTAATGTTTCTGGATCTTCATGTATTGGAACGGAAAGCGACAATGGAGAGAGCGCTTGTGTGTTTGAGTGCTCATTCACTTCGTGCTCGCTCACAAGTTATAATGGCGGAGGGATGTATTGTTACAATGTTCCATCTGCATTCAAAATGAGGGGCCTCCAGTTTATTTCATGCAGCGCATTATCATATGGCGGAGGATTGTGTTTAGATCCAAGACAGTCAACAGCTCCAAGCAACAACCTTTATTGCTATTTCTTCTTCTTCCATGATTGCAGATGCAGTAGTTCTACTCCATATGGCCACGATGTAATGTATTACGATTATTACAACCATTTTCAAACATCAAATAATCCGTTCTTTGAATCATATACAACGAATAGTGATGGAAAAAGATTGTGTTATGCTTATTTGCAATCAAGCAGTTATGTGTTTCAGCATACAGAAAAAAAGGAATGGTTGAAGGAAGGGATGAAGGATAGATTTGTTGGAGTGGGTGGGAACGACGCAAACAATCTGTGTGGGATGAGTGAGGCAGCACCTTGCAAGACAGTGGGGCATGCAGTGGGGTCGAGCATGGCGCAGTTGAGCTCGACAATCACAGTGCTGAGTGGAAGGCATGTGAGCGAAGGGGCGACAATCATTGTTGGGGAAAAGAAGATATCAATTGTGGGGAGAGGAAAGACAGTGAGTGTGATTGGGACGAGTGCGCTTTCTTCGCCTGCAACTACTCTGTTTAGCATATCATCTGGCCAACTGGAGGTGGGGCATGTGGGGATCGACCACAACGCGACAAGAAGCTCATCGCCGAGTGTGTTTGTGGTGTCTGTGGGGAGCGGGACTCTTTCACTGGAGGATGTTTTGATCAACTCTTCGACATCAGGAGGGAGTGGAATGACGAAGTGCGTGTTTGAAGTGGAGCTGAGGCAGCTGAAAACGATTGATGTGGAGATTGAAAACATGAAAATATCACAGCCTCTTTTCGCTGAACCATCATCAGTAGGATTGGCATTGGGAGAAAATTGTTTGTTGTTTATTTTGTTCTGACTGCACAACGCACAAACTGAAGCGAGAAAATAATTGAAATTCTGAGATTAACTTTTTATTATCATTTTTATTGAAATGACAAGCAATAAAGAGTTAATTTTTTAATCAAGAGTGCATACTCTTTACGAAAAAGAATTTTTTTTATGAAAATGATTTGTTGATAAATATTTTGTAGGGGAATGAAAAGATGGAATAAATGAAAAAACCCACCAAAATCAATGAAAAAATTGTTAATTATGAATGAATACAAATATCTGTTTTTTTGAACAAAATACACCAAAAATGATTGTTATTTGACATTCTGATTAAAAAGTTTCAAAATATTTGAAAATAGAAACAAAAATTGAAAATGCTTTATTTATTAAGAATATTGTTTTTATCAACAATCATGATTTTTCAGTCACTTTGGATTGCGATGATAATAAAATTATCATAGATTTAAAATGAGTTGCCTCATTCTTCTGATGATTATAAATCATGAACACCACAAATCATCTTGTTTCAATGAGTGCATTATGTGAATTAATATGAAAAATTTGAATACAAAAACAAAGCATTTTTATTCATTTTTTGATAAGAACAATTTTGAAGATAAGAGGATGATAAGTGTCAAATTATTTATGGGGATCTGTGTTTTTTTTTCAAAATTTTGTTCACAAATAGGTAATTGTTTTTGAAATCAAACATTCTTTCTGGGAGTGATATTTTCCATTATTCACTTTTCAATGAAGTTATTTGTACTGAATTGAAATGAGCACAGAGATTTGTGATGAATAATAAATGTGATATTTTCTTTTTTCAGAGAGTCTATTTATGTTGTTTTCCAAAAATCATTAAAAATCTGAATTGGTTGACAGAACGTGTCTGATCTCAAAAAATAGAATAATCTGGACAATACCTTCCTCAAGCAAATGAATCATTGTTGGAATGGTTTCTATAATTTATCTTTTGAAAAAGACATTTCATCTTGAAACACTCATCTCTTGCTGATATCTCAATGATTATTAGTTGTTGAGTCTTTTCATCTCAAACTAATATTTTGAAATATTTTTCTTCTTTATTCCTATTTCTTATTTTCAGATGACTCAACTTTTGTTCAAAAAGTGGTGAATTGGGAATGAATTGGAATAACAAAGTGAAGAGGAAAGAGGGATGTGCATTATTCTTTTTGAAAAGAATAAAAATTTAATCACAATTTCGAAAATGAAAAATGAAAATTTTAAATATTCCTTGTTCCTTAAAATTCAAACATCACAATTAATCAGCAGAATCATTCTATTATTTCTTCGCAAATGAAAATGATTTCATTTCTCATTTTCTTTCAACAAAAATGAATATTTGTTTCTTTCCAAAAAGGATAATGCTTATCCCCTTTTCCTCATCAGTTTATTATTCCATTTCTTTCCCAATTCACCACTTTTTGAACAAAAGTTGAGTCATCTGAAAATAAGAAATAGGAATAAAGAAGAAAAATATTTCAAAATATTAGTTTGAGATGAAAAGACTCAACAACTAATAATCATTGAGATATCAGCAAGAGATGAGTGTTTCAAGATGAAATGTCTTTTTCAAAAGATAAATTATAGAAACCATTCCAACAATGATTCATTTGCTTGAGGAAGGTATTGTCCAGATTATTCTATTTTTTGAGATCAGACACGTTCTGTCAACCAATTCAGATTTTTAATGATTTTTGGAAAACAACATAAATAGACTCTCTGAAAAAAGAAAATATCACATTTATTATTCATCACAAATCTCTGTGCTCATTTCAATTCAGTACAAATAACTTCATTGAAAAGTGAATAATGGAAAATATCACTCCCAGAAAGAATGTTTGATTTCAAAAACAATTACCTATTTGTGAACAAAATTTTGAAAAAAAAACACAGATCCCCATAAATAATTTGACACTTATCATCCTCTTATCTTCAAAATTGTTCTTATCAAAAAATGAATAAAAATGCTTTGTTTTTGTATTCAAATTTTTCATATTAATTCACATAATGCACTCATTGAAACAAGATGATTTGTGGTGTTCATGATTTATAATCATCAGAAGAATGAGGCAACTCATTTTAAATCTATGATAATTTTATTATCATCGCAATCCAAAGTGACTGAAAAATCATGATTGTTGATAAAAACAATATTCTTAATAAATAAAGCATTTTCAATTTTTGTTTCTATTTTCAAATATTTTGAAACTTTTTAATCAGAATGTCAAATAACAATCATTTTTGGTGTATTTTGTTCAAAAAAACAGATATTTGTATTCATTCATAATTAACAATTTTTTCATTGATTTTGGTGGGTTTTTTCATTTATTCCATCTTTTCATTCCCCTACAAAATATTTATCAACAAATCATTTTCATAAAAAAAATTCTTTTTCGTAAAGAGTATGCACTCTTGATTAAAAAATTAACTCTTTATTGCTTGTCATTTCAATAAAAATGATAATAAAAAGTTAATCTCAGAATTTCAATTATTTTCTCGCTTCAGTTTGTGCGTTGTGCAGTCAGAACAAAATAAACAACAAACAATTTTCTCCCAATGCCAATCCTACTGATGATGGTTCAGCGAAAAGAGGCTGTGATATTTTCATGTTTTCAATCTCCACATCAATCGTTTTCAGCTGCCTCAGCTCCACTTCAAACACGCACTTCGTCATTCCACTCCCTCCTGATGTCGAAGAGTTGATCAAAACATCCTCCAGTGAAAGAGTCCCGCTCCCCACAGACACCACAAACACACTCGGCGATGGGCTTCTTGTTGCATTGTGATCGATCCCCACATGCCCCACCTCCAGTTGGCCAGAAGATATGCTAAACAGCGTTGGCGAAGTCGAAGAAAGAGAATTCGTCCCAATCACACTCACTGTCTTCCCTCTCCCAACAACAGAAATCTCCTTTTCCCCAACATTGATCGTCGCCCCTTCGCTCACATGCCTTCCACTCAGCACTGTGATTGTCGAGCTCAACTGCGCCATGCTCGACCCCACTGCATGCCCCACTGTCTTGCAAGGTGCTGCCTCACTCATCCCACACAGATTGTTTGCGTCGTTCCCACCCACTCCAACAAATCTATCCTTCATCCCTTCCTTCAACCATTCCTTTTTTTCTGTATGCTGAAACACATAACTGCTTGATTGCAAATAAGCATAACACAATCTTTTTCCATCACTATTCGTTGTATATGATTCAAAGAACGGATTATTTGATGTTTGAAAATGGTTGTAATAATCGTAATACATTACATCGTGGCCATATGGAGTAGAACTACTGCATCTGCAATCATGGAAGAAGAAGAAATAGCAATAAAGGTTGTTGCTTGGAGCTGTTGACTGTCTTGGATCTAAACACAATCCTCCGCCATATGATAATGCGCTGCATGAAATAAACTGGAGGCCCCTCATTTTGAATGCAGATGGAACATTGTAACAATACATCCCTCCGCCATTATAACTTGTGAGCGAGCACGAAGTGAATGAGCACTCAAACACACAAGCGCTCTCTCCATTGTCGCTTTCCGTTCCAATACATGAAGATCCAGAAACATTAAAATTTTCGAGATAAAGGCCTCCTCCATCATATTTTGCAGAACATTTCTGAAATTCGCAACCACTGATCCTGACACATGTTGAAATGGAATAGGCATACATCCCTCCTCCATAATTATTTTTTGCAGTACATGCATTGAATGAGTTGTTCTCAATATTTATTGAATAGATCGAACGACACAAAATTCCTCCCCCAGCATAATGCGCATAGCAATCATTGAACGAACAAAATTTCACTGAAAGTGTTCCCGATCCCAGGTTATACATGTTAATCGCCCCTCCACTCGATATCCCATCTGTATAAGAATTAGTTGTCCCAGTTGTATTTGAGCCATTCCACACGCACCAAGTGAACGAATTTGCCCCATTGTCTGTGATCTGCTGTCTCGCTGGTTTCGATGGATTCCCTTCACTCCCATTGATTGCAACATTCCCTGATCGATAGCACCTGACAAACGAGGTGTTCGAGGCAGCCAAGGATGATGAAGGGCTGTTCAGCGAGGGGACAATGCCCCCATCATACACATCCCACACCGATGAAAATGTGCACCCACTCATCAGAAACGAGGTTTGGCTCGGCCCTTCACCCAGATGTGTTGTTTTCTGTGGATTTGTGGAGATGTTGAAGAAGGTCAGCTGGGTGAGAGAAGCAAAGTGCGACAAGATGAATGGGGCTGATGAAACACAAAAAGATTAGAAATCTGACTCATACACCAAAAATCTTAATCATCTTCTTCCTTTTTTACACAAGTCATATTTCCTATTCACATATCTCTTCCACAACTTCTTCAAAGTTTCCTCAAATTTTTATCTTCATTTTTCTTTCTCTTCTTCTCTTATTTTCATTCTTCATTTATCTTCAGTCAAATCATCTCTTTCATTCATATTTCTTATAAATATCTGCTTCTTCTCAACCATTTGCCAAATCTCTTCTTCTGCTGCATCATCAATCCCTTGATCTCATTTTCGGCTTTTAACAAGATTCGTCGTATATGTCTTCCAGAACCATCAAAGGTCTCCTCTTCTATTCGCTTCAATTTTTGCTCCTTCTCATTCCACCAAACACTCTCCAATTATTATCTCCAGATTTCTTAAAGGCGCCAAATATGCTCTTTTTCCATGTTCCTTGTTCATTCATTGGCATAAAATATACCTGATAAAATATTCTAATTTCATATAAAAAAAAAACAGACGATAAAAAGCACTAATATAAAAAAAAGCAAAACAATAACTTTTATACGAATAATCTTGGCAAACTTTCTTCTCCTCCTCCAGCTTCCCACCTCTCGCTCGACCTGATGCTTCTTTCCCTCCTCTTTCCCTTTCAAAATAGCACAACCCACAGTGGAACAGAAAGGTTGTGCAGTTGATGCTGTTTCAAAACCTTTCTGCCGTTGACAGAGCACTTCGTCCATCGCTCGACACAGATGAAACATTCGAAATGGACAAGGGAGTGCAACAGGTGGCTGAACAGGCAGAGCAAGATGATGTTGTTTCCAAAGAGCAGCAACGATTGTTTGTTGCAACTCTCTTTCTTTGATAAGGCTCAAAGCCGAGCTCGATGGTTGAAATGCGTTCAGCTTGAGGACTATTATGAAGGAAAAGTTAGAACCTTGTTTGGGATTGGAAATGTCCCAGAAAAAAGAAAAAGAAAAAGAAAAAGAAAAAAAGGAGCTGCCAATGCTGAAGTGAAAGAAAGAAAAAAAGACGAAGAGGAAGTGAGTGTTCTCGAGGAGTAATCGCTGCATATTGTTCTTGCGCATCCTCAGTGCGTAATGCTATTTGACTGGAGTGAATGTTGGACAGGGAGGCTGCATCATCCTTCGTCCATGACTGTGATTCATTTTCTGGTGGCAGGTTGCACACAACATGAGAGAATTGATCCAAAGTCAGTTGAGGCAGTGATGGCACAGCAGGGTGATATGGTGTGCTTCACATTGAAAAAAGGGAAGTCTGCTTGAGAAGAAGAAAAAGACGGTGAAGAAGTGATGTTGTTGGAAGAAGAAGAAAACGAGAAGAGGAAGAAGAATAAGAAGGAGGAGAAGAAGAGGAAGAGGAAAAAAAAAGGAGAAGAGGAAAAAGAGGAATTAACAGCATCAATAGAATTATAGTCTTCAGAGAATCATTTCAAAACGAAATTCGTCGTTTCTCTCTTGGCATGCTCTGACACAAAGTCAAAAACGGCAAACAGGCTGTTTCACACAGATGACAACCAGCCAGAAATATTCTTCGTTTGACAATTGTTTCGAGAAGGAGAAGACTCAGCAGCAGGACAATGCGGATCAAATGCATTTGACGTTTCGACTGAAGAGGAAGCAGAAAATGGAGGAGGATGAATTCATGGCGCGGGGAAAAGAAGGTGAAGACAAAGAAGAAGATGAAGAAATATAAAAATTAGTCGAATTCGATGAAGAAGAAACACTTGCAGAAGGTGATGAAGGTGATGAAGGCGGAGAAGAAAAGGAAGAAAAGGAAGATGAAGAAGATAACGATAAAGAAGGAAATAAAATTATTTCTTATGCTTGGGTCGTGGAAAGAAAAACATGACGAAAATGAAGAAGAGAGAAAAGCAGATAAAGAAAGTGAAGAGGATGAAGAAGAAGGTGATGAAGGTGACGAAGGCGATGAAGCTTATAATCAAAAATGAGGAGAAAAATACACATATTCAAATCATTTGGAGGTGTATACGAAAACATGATGGGGATGAGACAGATAAGGCTGATGAAAACAATGAGGCTGAAGAAGAAGGGGGAGAATAGACGAAAAAGCAGAAGAAGACAATGAAGAAGATGAAGTCGATGAAGAAAATGAAGACGATGCTATCGAAATCTCATATGAAGGATAATTTTTGTTGGAAGATATCCTGAATATAACAACTTTGCTCTATGCCCCATCTGCAAACCCTTCGATGACACAATGCCAAAGGCGATAGCAAAATAACTCAAAGTCCATTTTGTCTGTAATTTTCCTCCAGCTGCCTGTATTACGCCAAACTGTCTGTTTTTCTCGTATTTTCGCCTCTCAAGCCAAGCAATGAAAAGCAGTTCCATCGCTCCCCCAGGTCTATAAAGTCAATGTCTTTCCATTCTTATCCCAAGAAATGTGCCTTGCTCTGATGCAAATATCTCTAATCTCCCTGTTTCACTCATCTGCCCCAATCGCCCCAACAATGCTTTTTTTTGAAAATGTCCTCTTCCTCTTTTTAAAAAACGCTCTCTTTTCATAGAGATTGGTTGTTCTTCCTTTTTGGTCTTGGACATCTTTCGACCCCGTTGATTTCTGCTCCATCAAAATTCATTCTTCATCGCATTTCTGTACGTCGCGCATGTTGAGTCCATAAAAAGTTGCATAAATATTCATAATAAAATATATTCAGGCTCTTATAATATATTTGAAAGATAGCATTTGTCTCGCTTCCTCGCTGTTCTGTTCTGCAAAGAATAAATTGTCCATTTTAAATAATTTGCCTGAATCAAGACTTTGGAGAGGATACGGATGGAAATATCTTCACAACATATAGAACAATATAAAATACATACATTGAAAATTCTTCATTTCCATCGAAAATGTCGCATCCTCGCAGCATTCCATCAATCAAAATGAACAATTTCAGTTTCCCTCAAAATAAAACTGTTGCTGGCTCACCTGCCATATCACTTAAAAAAATAATTCACTCATCCCAGCTGGAATGTTTGACGTCTTGATTTCTCATTCTGTTGTGCAGTTTTTTTATCATTTAACTTCATTTGATCATTTTCCATAACAGATTGGAGAGATTGATGAATGAACGATGGCTCAATTTGAAGTATTTTGGTTGAAAGGGCAGAGGCTGGAAGAGAAATGGGGACAGGGGATTGTTTGTGGGGCAGCTCAACAACCTTGCCAATTCTTGCTGTTTGAGTGCCAAATGAGCAGAAAAGATGAGAATTTTAGTCTTTCTTTCTGAAGTTTGGTGCTCGTGATGAGCATGAGATAATAAGAGGGAGAAAATATCGACAATGTATTTATTTATCATTCAGCACCTGGATTGCTTCATATCCTTCTTTTCTCCTGAATAAATGGTTTTTTTTTAATAAAGGGAAGGAAAAGGAAAGACAATGCCAAATCTTGTTCTTGTCATGTTTCATCCTTGTTGCACTTTTGAACAATTCTTTCAATCTTCTCATGTTGGACAACGTCTGGGACCATCTTTCAACTTCATTGTGAAATCCAACATAGATACAAATGGATAATTTTCATTTATCCTAATTTTCTCTTTCCCTCGTGAGTCATATTCTCTTTCCATGTTCTCAAACGTTTTTTCTTCTTCTTCATATTCGCCAACACTCGATCTGGGAAATTGGATCAACATCCCTCAACATCCTAAAAGACAGAACAATATGATTTTCTTGTGTTAGAAAGGCATTTGTCTTCGACTGAAATGCCATTTGATTACCACTTGGAGCGTCTCTTTTTCAGCCATTCTTCATCGCCATCCCCTGTTTCGATTTGTTATCTTCATCAACATTATTTAGAAAATCCATCTGAGCCCAGTGTGTGAATCAATCAATCAGAAGAAACAAGGATTGTTTATCCGTCTTTGATTTTTTGCTTGTGGAAGGAAATATGACAAAGCGCTTGGTTTTTGAATTGGAGTCATCAAGGCCAGAAACGCAAGCACTTTGGCGATCATCAGTGTTATGAGTTCATGGAAAGGGAAGTGAAAAAGAAAGAATGCAAAAGGTTAGAAATGAGAAGAGGAATAATTTTGAATCTGTTTGTGAATGAAGCCTTGCATGAAGCAAAAGGAAAGACAACAAGATGGACATTTTTTGATTGGGATTGTCAAAAAAGTTCTGTGAACTGAGCAAGGATTGAATTATCAATTGGTGTGTCTGAGTGAATTTTGAGCAGGATGCACATTCTTTGGCCATCTCATAAGTTTCAATTCATATGTGTTCCATATCGAATGAGTGATGGTTTTTTTAAACTGTATTTGAGGATATGGAAAGATGAATTTTTTGATAGAAACGGTGGGGCTGGTTCATGCAGTTTGTTTTCTTTTGCAATCAGATATCTGGGAAAACGAGAAGGATGCATTTGTGGAGAATGGAGTAGTTAGTGATTTTTGAGAGGTTGGTGGAGGAATGAGATGTCTCGTCCAGAACGAGTTGGGAGAAGGGAGCAGAGGGAAATGAAGATGAAAGAGCAAGGTGGAATGGTGGATGAAACTCAGTTCGTGGGGGAAAAGAAAAAAGAATCAGTTGTGTTGTTTATCCTTCTTTTGTGAGTTATTGCCAGCCTTGTGGTGTGGCTGCTCATCAACGATCACGTAGGAAAATGTGTGCGGAGGAGGTTGCATTGCCTTTGGCATTCCCTTTTGACATTTGTGTCTTTGGGGGAATGTGTTTGTGAATGAGCAGAAGGGAGGGGCTGGATGTTGTTGGGAGTGATTGAGATGTGTCTGTTTTGCAAAAAGGATGAGGATGAGGAAGGTGATGGAAGGGGAAGTTGGCAGCCTGCTTGGAGGTGTCTTTGGAAGGGAGTTGGAAAGAAGAAAAGCAGAGGGGCAGGGGATTGGGATGGAATGGAAAGGGAGAAGGAGGAGGAAGAAGGAAGGTGAAGAGGAAGATGGTGTGGCTGGGCAAATGAAATGGGGTGAGGAGTGTTTGTGGGTGTGATGATTCCACGCTCAGCAAGGTTGTTGGCAATGTTGATGGAGGCGACAGATGCTGTGTGTTTCGGAGCCGAAAGGATGGGGAAAGCAGACAGAAGAAATGAGAGAGGATGGTGAGTGGCAGGCAGTTGTTGGAGGGGGGTGAAGATGAAGCGGAGGAAAGGATGCTGGATGGGCATATGCCCCATGGAGCAGATGTGTTTGTTGAGTGAGGTTGAGGGGCAGTTGTATTTTTGGAAGGGAGAGAAATGAAGAGGGAGATGGAGAACATATGGAGGGTGTGGAGCTTGCTGTCACAAGAGAAGGAAGATGAAGAAAAGGAGGCATTTGAATTGTGATGTGCATGAAGGGATTGAAAATGTCTTTCAAAATTCACAAAAATAAAAAATATTTTGTTATTTCAGAGAGAGATTTCAATCTCTGTATTCTCTGTTTTGTTCTCATTCGCATTGTTGGTTTCTTTTTCGCTCAGTTCCACTCAAAACATATTTATTTATCTGTCTGTTTGAATGACATTCCCCTGTGTGAAAAAATGCAAGGGAATCAACACACATTATTGTCTTTGTGAAGGAGCCAGGGCAAATGAATTCTTTTGAAATGGCTGAGAAATTGGATTTGGAGGAGTCTGGACACACAGAAATCAGGGGAAATGGCACTTTTCTGTTTAATAAATATTATAATAAATTCATATTTATAATTTTATAAAAAAGTTTTTTTTCAAATAGATTGATGAACTGGTTTATGCAATCAGATCAAATGAAAACAGAAAAAGCTGAAAGCGTGTTGAGAGAAGTTTTGCAGCCAGGAACAGACATAGCACATGGCATACCCTGAGGGGTGTGATTCGATCCTTGAGGTGGTACGGGTGCCGAGCCTCTGGGGTGCCTGGGAAATGAGGCAGCGATTTATCGGCCAGATGGCTGTGCCTGTGCATGGAGCATGTTTGTGATGCCTCTTTCTATGCGCTGTGCCTGCAAAATGTTGTGAGTTGGCGGTATGAGTGGGCTTTTGGGGCAGCTTGGTGTCGGTGAGTGGCGTTGTTTCCTTTTACTATGTTATCTTTTCTGCAATGCTGATGGAAGTGTGCCATTTTGTTTGCCTCTCGAGGGAGCCGTTGACGTGTTGCACCTTTTTTATTTCTATTTTTTCGGATTTTATTTCTCAGCAGGGCGCAGCTGGGGATGTTTTGCAACAGAAGAATTTTTCGATGATCCGGGCACCTGGGTGAACCAATACAGCGGGGAAGGGGATGGGAGCAATGGAAACAGCGATTGGGAGGGGTGTAAGGAGAGACGATGGGCTGTGGCAGAATTTTGTTTTTTCACCTCAAAGGCAGTTATTGGCTGTTGTGGCAGTGCCAGCACAAATACGGATGATTTTATTGGATGCTCTCCTTCAGACCTGGGATTTGCCGTTATTTCATCCAGCAAAAATATTTCGACTCCAACTGTCCACTTGCCACACTGAACAGCATCGTTGAAATTGAAGAAAGAGAATTTGTCCCAATCACACTCACTGTCTTCCCTCTCCCAACAACAGAAATCTCCTTTTCCCCAACATTGATCGTCGCCCCTTCGCTCACATGCTTCCCATCCAGCAACGTGATTGTCGAGCTCAGCTGCGCCATGCTCGACCCCACTGCATGCCCCACTGTCTTGCAAGGTGCTGCCTCACTCATCCCACACAGATTGTTTGCGTCGTTCCCACCCACTCCAACATACCGATCCTTCATCCCTTCCTTCAACCAATCCTTCTTTTCTGTATGCAGATATGTCCAACTGCTTCCATTATAATATCTATGGCACACTCTATAATCATTGCTATTCGTTGTATATGATTCAAAGAACGGGTTAGCCGATGAAAAAAGATTGTAATAATCTTGAAAATACACATCGTGGCCATATGGAGTGGAAGCGTTGCAACTGCAATCGTGGAAGAAGAAGAAATAGCAATAAAGGTTGTTGCTTGGAGGTGTTGATTGAACTGGCCTGAAATCCAATCCTCCGCCATATGATAATGCACTGCACGAAATAAACTGGAGGCCCCTCATTTTGAATGCAGATGGAACATATGAGCAATACATCCCTCCGCCATATTGGTTTGTCAGAGAACACGAAGTGAATAAACATTCAAACACACAAGCGCTCTCTCCATTGCTGCTTTCCGTTCCAATGCAGGAAGATCCAGAAACCTGAAAAGTTGAAAAATAAAGTCCTCCTCCCCAGCCATAAGCAGAACATTTCTGGAATTCGCACCCACTGATCCTAACGCACGAGGTTATCGAATAAGCCATAATTCCTCCCCCTTCGTCTTTTTCGGCAACACATCCATTGAATGAGCTGTTTTCGATTTTGATAGAATTGATTGAAACACACAAAATTCCTCCACCATCATAATGCGCATAGCAGTTGTTGAACGAACAAAACTTCACTGAAAGTGTTCCTGATGATAGACTATACATATTAATGGCCCCTCCATTCGAAGCCTTATCTGAATAATCATAATTTGTCCCAGTTGTATTTGAGCCATTCCACTCGCACCAAGTGAATGAATTTGCCCCATTTTCTGTAATCTGCTGTCTCGTTGGCTTCGACGGATTCCCTTCACTTCCATTGACTGCAACATTCTCAGACCGATAGCACCTGACAAACGAGGTGTTCGAGGCAGCCAATGACTGAGATATTAGAAAAGACAAAAAGATAGCGATACAAGGGATATGAAGGACAACGGATGAATGGATCTGAAAAAATGCAAAAAGAAGAGAAATGTGTCTCACCAGCCAAAAGCGCTGCCTCCTTCTTCTCTTTTTATTTTTATCATTGTTGTTGAATGAATTGTTATATTTCTCAAATTTTTATTGTTAAAATAATAAGACAGTTGATGTTATTGAAACGCATTAGTGGTATTTTTTTTTTAATTCTTTTAATTCAAAGCAAATTTTGAGAGTTTCAAAAGCTAAATGCCAATGGCCAAAACGTTCTTCCACTTTTCTTGAAAGACTCGTTTTGGAATTAAAGTTTATTGTTTCTTTTTTATTTTATTTATTGAATATGAAAGTGAATGATATGATGGAGATATTTTGGATAAACAACAATTGTTTTTTTGTTCTTTTTTGTTTTGCTTTTATCGAAATATTTGAAATATGCATTGGTTGAATATTTGCAGCAACTCGGAGTGAATAATTTTCATTGATTCGTTTCATTTTCACTTGATATTTTTTGAAAAATGCATTTGTAAATAGGATATTATTATTATTATTTTAATATTCAATATTTCCATAAAAAGGAAATAACTTTGAACAAATTTTGTTTTTTTTGTTTTTTATTTATTTTCGAAAAAGATAGTTATTTAAATAGCAACGGAATGTTTGTATCACTTGGCCAGAATATCGATTCTTCAAACAGTTCTATTTTTTTTCACAATATTCAAATACTCATAATTTCACAGATGAGCCTTTTCACCATTTATTATTCAGAAGAAATACAAATGAAATATTAGAGATATGGTATACCCGCTATGGATCCATCTCGATGAGGTCTATCAGTATTATCTATTTATGTATATCTGGTGGTTGTTATCATCTAGTGTAATAAGTTGGATAGGCAATGATAATTAGATAGAGATCATGAGGAGATTGCTGATACTCTTAGAAGTTTCTCATGATTAGATATTCAGTGATGTTCTATAAAGATGGAGTTGTTGATAGGTGTAATCGAGATATATCCATAGCGGGTATACCATATCTCCAAGAAGGAGAATTAACTAAAACATTAACCAGTGTGTCGAAGTTTGTAAATTAGTGGTGAATTTGTGTGAAAATTGATGTTTTCGTTGATGAAATACATGAGTTGAACATGTTTGTTATGTAATAACAGGTATATGTGTTGAATCTGTTGATGTGATCGTTGATGTTATCGTTGATGGTAATAACAGGTGTATGTGTCGAAGGTGGTAAATTAATGGTGAATTTGTGTGAAAATTGATGTTTTCGTTGATGAAATACATGAGTTCGCGACGAAGTTGCTCAGGAGACTTTGTCTCCGTTGAACATGTGTCGAACGTTGGTGATATCGCAAATAAAAATAATCGATTTTGTTTTTTTGTTTTATCGTAAATGGGTCGGAAGAAGATATACGCAACTGTGGAAGAAGCGAAAGAGGCTCAACAGAAACAAATTAAACAGTTTCAGGAAAAACGTAAAGAAGAAACTAAGTATTACAACGAACATGTAACTGAGAAACAGAAGAAGTTGATTAAGATATTGAGGAGAAAGGTTATCGAAAGTGATGAGCTGTTAGATGAGTTGATGGAAAAAGTTAGTGGTCATTTGACTGCACAGGGTGGACTGGGCAGTTAATGTGTTAATTAATGAAACATAACTAACTGAACACGTTTGTTGTATCGTTGATTGTTAAAAACAGTGTTCATGTTGATGTTATTGTTGATTGCCAACATCTATATTTTTACTTGAAAAAGTGGTAAATCGGTAAACCGGATACCGGGTTGTGGCAATGTCGAGATGCTTGGGGATGGGAAATGTTGAGTTAAATCTCCGAGCTTATCACCTGCACTGGGTGCATCGGGTGCACCGGGTCAAATATATTCTATAAATTATGTGGGCAAACGGGCAAACTGAGCAAAGTGGGCAAAATGAACAAATTAACGAAACATAACTGGTGGTTCACGTTCGTTGTACCGTTGATGTATCGCAACGAAGTTGCTCAGGAGACTTTGTCTCCGTATCAAACAGTGTCCACAATGGCGTTAGAGTTGATTGCCAACACCTATATTTTTTTGAACAAATGGCAGGATGGTGGATTGCCACACTGATGTTTTTCACTTGATTTGGTGTTTATTTTGGTGTAATTGGCTTGAAAATGTATCAACCCGTGTCCAGGATACCGGGTTGTGGCAATGTCGAGATGCTTGGGGAAGGGAAATGTTGAGTTAAATCTCCGTGCTGGAAGCGTGTCCAGGTGTCCAGGTGTCCAGGTGTCCAGGATAGTTTAAGTTCATCTGAAAAGAGCTGCCAACATGCCATTTCTGCCAACATGAGCAATTTACCCCTAATTTACCATGATTTTGAGGGTTTTTATTTGTTTTCGACAGTGTTGTTATTTTGCCACATTGCCCATGATATCGTCAGTGGCATTTTTCATGTGGTGCACACTTTTTGCATTGTTTGTATATTAATGATTTCTAAAAAAACGATGGAGTTTCGGTTAATTTCCACCGAGTTGTCCACATTATCATCTTCTCTTCATTTGAGGAGTTGTTCACACTCCGGCTTGAGTTCAGAACGTTGGATTTTATTTCCTCTTCCACCAACTCGTATTCTCTTTCATCTGACTTTGAATGCAAATTGGAATAAGTGATAGTTCTTGAATTCAACTAGTCTGTAACTGAGTGCTTCGGAACATCTTCACACTTCTTTGAGTTTATTGCAATGCTCCTGACAGAACACATCGATGACATATAGTGATGATGCAATGATATCTTTTTTTGCCTCTGTTGTTGGAATCGCGCTTGTGTTGAAATTGGAGAGATCTTTGCTGAGGAAATAACAGAGAAGTTGTTCAAAGAATTCATTGTTGAAAGAGTTTGTGAAATCCTTGAAGATTGTGAGATTGTTCTTATATTTTGAGTAACAATCACAAACAACTTATCTTCTGTCACCAATCTCAACATTGACTTTGAATAAGTGATTTGTCACAAATATGAAGTTAGCTACGTTCTCAGCTGTTCTTCTCGGCTGATTCTTCTCATTGATTCTGATTGTTGAATCTGTGATTATACTCTTCAACGCATCAAAGTTAGCTGTTCGATCATCTCCAACATTCTTCAATTCATTAAGTGCAATCAGCATTTTCCCTTCAACGATGGAGTTAAACTGTCCTGTCAGTTCTGCAATCTCTGTGACATTCGGACATGAATACCCTGCCAACAGTTCAGCAAGAACATTTGTCCAAACATTCTTTCCAATACCTTGCAAACCTTTGAGAACAAGTGATGTTTCTGCTTTTTTACCAGGATTTTGGACAATTGACGAAATCCAACAGAGGATGTATTGATAGAGTTCTTCGTTGTTGTTGGCAATTACTTCTCGTGTGAAATCAAGGAATGGTTTGATGATTTCGTCATTTTGTTCGTTTGCCATTTGGTATTTGAACACATGGAACAGGGAGAATATTCGAGGGTTATCTGAGAAGAACTTCACCCCATCAATCGATAGAACATGTGAGTATTGTTCGAAAGCTGTCTCAACTGTGAGAGTCTTTTTGTCATCATGCCAGAGTTTAATTGTTTTGAACAGTTCGTACATTGCTGATTTTGTCTTGAATGTAATTGAATGACAAGAGGTGTGAATGTCAAACTTTTTCACAATGAATTCCATCCTTGCTTCCACAAACCTCAGAACTTTTGTGAGATCTTCTGCGACTTCCGACAGTGTGGAGTATTGTTTTCGACAAGCTTTATCCCTGATTTCAGAGAACGAGAACGATGAGTTGAGATCAATTTCATGAACAGTAATCTCTCGTGGAGGTTCTTCCTTTTGCTCATTCTCTTTTCTGAGGAGTGGAATGATCACATCGTTGTAATATGTTGGATTCCATCTCTTGACAATCTTTTGAAGAACAAATGGATGTGACTTGTTGTCTCTGTGCCTGATTCGTTTCTCTTCAAAGTGAGTGATTGCGTTTGCTGTTAGAGCAGCTGTCTCTCTGATCTGATTGAAAAGAAAATCTATTGATTGATTGTCGAAACCGTTAATGTTGACGAGAGAGTTGAGAGCTGCAAATAACGGCATAAGAGTTAACTCAGAATCAAGTGACAAAGAACCTGTATCGTTATGTATTTCAATATCTTTGAGTCCTTTGACAAGAGCATGAGCGACAGTTGGTGACATATCAACTACACCATCTTGTGTGAAAAGATTGTGCGGTTCAGCTGCAATTGTCGCTGATGTATTCTCTGTTTTGAGGTCAATACCGAATACGTCAAGAACACTTTCGAGTGATGAAAGATCTGTGAGCTCTCTGTAATTGTTGAGGGGAATGTATTTGGTGATGATTCTCTTGCCATCTTTCATTTCTCTGTATGAAGAGTCAGCTTGAACAACAAGCCTCTGTTTTCCATCTCCAATACCTGCAAAAATGTCGATATCGTACTCTGGACTCGTGAACACTTTGGTTTGTGATGAACATTTGTGGGGATAACCACACAGCTCACAATAAATAAGAAGACCACCATGAGCTGTTTGCACAAGTCAGACGTTTCGGTGGAGTTTTTCGAGAATGGAATTCTTGATGGTTTTCGTTTGTTCAGCTTGATGGGATTTGTTAATGTCAACATCAACGACACAGAGATCCAGACATTTGCTGATATCGACAGCTGTTCCAGTGTGGCGTTGACCTTGCTTCTTGTCAGAGTATTTCTTGTAGTCGAACAAGTCAACAAGGTAATCTTTCATTCGTTCTCCCACCGTTATCTGTTCTATTTCTATTGAATCAAGCAGTCGTTTGATTTCGTCTTCGGTGGCTGTTTCAATTGAGCTAATCAGTTTGATTTCGTCGTCAGTGTCTGTTTCAAATGAATCAACCAGTTGTTGGATTACGTTGTCAGTGTCTGTTTGGGGGGTTGTCATTTTATAAAAATTAAAAAAACAAATTTTTTTTGAAACAGATTTATTTTTGAGACGAAATTTACAGGTAAGATGATGTTGAGGTCAGTGTCGAACATTTACGGGGAACAGTTAATTTTCACAACTGACGATACAACTTATGTGCCACCAACGAATAAATAATGTGTACAGTGGACGATGTCATGTGGCAATGTGGCAAAATGACAACATAATCGAAAATAAATAAAAACCCTCAAAATCATGGTAAATTAGGGGTAAATTGCTCATGTTGGCAGAAATGGCATGTTGGCAGCTCTTTTCAGATGAACTTAAACTATCCTGGACACCTGGACACCTGGACACCTGGACACGCTTCCAGCACGGAGATTTAACTCAACATTTCCCTTCCCCAAGCATCTCGACATTGCCACAACCCGGTATCCTGGACACGGGTTGATACATTTTCAAGCCAATTACACCAAAATAAACACCAAATCAAGTGAAAAACATCAGTGTGGCAATCCACCATCCTGCCATTTGTTCAAAAAAATATAGGTGTTGGCAATCAACTCTAACGCCATTGTGGACACTGTTTGATACGGAGACAAAGTCTCCTGAGCAACTTCGTTGCGATACATCAACGGTACAACGAACGTGAACCACCAGTTATGTTTCGTTAATTTGTTCATTTTGCCCACTTTGCTCAGTTTGCCCGTTTGCCCACATAATTTATAGAATATATTTGACCCGGTGCACCCGATGCACCCAGTGCAGGTGATAAGCTCGGAGATTTAACTCAACATTTCCCATCCCCAAGCATCTCGACATTGCCACAACCCGGTATCCGGTTTACCGATTTACCACTTTTTCAAGTAAAAATATAGATGTTGGCAATCAACAATAACATCAACATGAACACTGTTTTTAACAATCAACGATACAACAAACGTGTTCAGTTAGTTATGTTTCATTAATTAACACATTAACTGCCCAGTCCACCCTGTGCAGTCAAATGACCACTAACTTTTTCCATCAACTCATCTAACAGCTCATCACTTTCGATAACCTTTCTCCTCAATATCTTAATCAACTTCTTCTGTTTCTCAGTTACATGTTCGTTGTAATACTTAGTTTCTTCTTTACGTTTTTCCTGAAACTGTTTAATTTGTTTCTGTTGAGCCTCTTTCGCTTCTTCCACAGTTGCGTATATCTTCTTCCGACCCATTTACGATAAAACAAAAAAACAAAATCGATTATTTTTATTTGCGATATCACCAACGTTCGACACATGTTCAACGGAGACAAAGTCTCCTGAGCAACTTCGTCGCGAACTCATGTATTTCATCAACGAAAACATCAATTTTCACACAAATTCACCACTAATTTACCAACTTCGACACACTGGTTAATGTTTTAGTTAATTCTCCTTCTTGGAGATATGGTATACCCGCTATGGATATATCTCGATTACACCTATCAACAACTCCATCTTTATAGAACATCACTGAATATCTAATCATGAGAAACTTCTAAGAGTATCAGCAATCTCCTCATGATCTCTATCTAATTATCATTGCCTATCCAACTTATTACACTAGATGATAACAACCACCAGATATACATAAATAGATAATACTGATAGACCTCATCGAGATGGATCCATAGCGGGTATACCATATCTCTAATATTTCATTTGTATTTCTTCTGAATAATAAATGGTGAAAAGGCTCATCTGTGAAATTATGAGTATTTGAATATTGTGAAAAAAAATAGAACTGTTTGAAGAATCGATATTCTGGCCAAGTGATACAAACATTCCGTTGCTATTTAAATAACTATCTTTTTCGAAAATAAATAAAAAACAAAAAAAACAAAATTTGTTCAAAGTTATTTCCTTTTTATGGAAATATTGAATATTAAAATAATAATAATAATATCCTATTTACAAATGCATTTTTCAAAAAATATCAAGTGAAAATGAAACGAATCAATGAAAATTATTCACTCCGAGTTGCTGCAAATATTCAACCAATGCATATTTCAAATATTTCGATAAAAGCAAAACAAAAAAGAACAAAAAAACAATTGTTGTTTATCCAAAATATCTCCATCATATCATTCACTTTCATATTCAATAAATAAAATAAAAAAGAAACAATAAACTTTAATTCCAAAACGAGTCTTTCAAGAAAAGTGGAAGAACGTTTTGGCCATTGGCATTTAGCTTTTGAAACTCTCAAAATTTGCTTTGAATTAAAAGAATTAAAAAAAAAATACCACTAATGCGTTTCAATAACATCAACTGTCTTATTATTTTAACAATAAAAATTTGAGAAATATAACAATTCATTCAACAACAATGATAAAAATAAAAAGAGAAGAAGGAGGCAGCGCTTTTGGCTGGTGAGACACATTTCTCTTCTTTTTGCATTTTTTCAGATCCATTCATCCGTTGTCCTTCATATCCCTTGTATCGCTATCTTTTTGTCTTTTCTAATATCTCAGTCATTGGCTGCCTCGAACACCTCGTTTGTCAGGTGCTATCGGTCTGAGAATGTTGCAGTCAATGGAAGTGAAGGGAATCCGTCGAAGCCAACGAGACAGCAGATTACAGAAAATGGGGCAAATTCATTCACTTGGTGCGAGTGGAATGGCTCAAATACAACTGGGACAAATTATGATTATTCAGATAAGGCTTCGAATGGAGGGGCCATTAATATGTATAGTCTATCATCAGGAACACTTTCAGTGAAGTTTTGTTCGTTCAACAACTGCTATGCGCATTATGATGGTGGAGGAATTTTGTGTGTTTCAATCAATTCTATCAAAATCGAAAACAGCTCATTCAATGGATGTGTTGCCGAAAAAGACGAAGGGGGAGGAATTATGGCTTATTCGATAACCTCGTGCGTTAGGATCAGTGGGTGCGAATTCCAGAAATGTTCTGCTTATGGCTGGGGAGGAGGACTTTATTTTTCAACTTTTCAGGTTTCTGGATCTTCCTGCATTGGAACGGAAAGCAGCAATGGAGAGAGCGCTTGTGTGTTTGAGTGCTCATTCACTTCGTGCTCGCTCACAAGTTATAATGGCGGAGGGATGTATTGCTCATATGTTCCATCTGCATTCAAAATGAGGGGCCTCCAGTTTATTTCGTGCAGTGCATTATCATATGGCGGAGGATTGGATTTCAGGCCAGTTCAATCAACACCTCCAAGCAACAACCTTTATTGCTATTTCTTCTTCTTCCACGATTGCAGTTGCAACGCTTCCACTCCATATGGCCACGATGTGTATTTTCAAGATTATTACAATCTTTTTTCATCGGCTAACCCGTTCTTTGAATCATATACAACGAATAGCAATGATTATAGAGTGTGCCATAGATATTATAATGGAAGCAGTTGGACATATCTGCATACAGAAAAGAAGGATTGGTTGAAGGAAGGGATGAAGGATCGGTATGTTGGGGTGAGTGGAGATGACACAAATAATCTGTGTGGGATGAGTGAGGCAGCACCTTGCAAGACAGTGGGGCATGCAGTGGGGTCGAGCATGGCGCAGCTGAGCTCGACAATCACGTTGCTGGATGGGAAGCATGTGAGTGAAGGGGCGACAATCATTGTTGGGGAAAAGGAGATTTCTGTTGTTGGGAGAGGGAAGACAGTGAGTGTGATTGGGACAAATTCTCTTTCTTCAATTTCAACGATGCTGTTCAGTGTGGCAAGTGGACAGTTGGAGTCGAAATATTTTTGCTGGATGAAATAACGGCAAATCCCAGGTCTGAAGGAGAGCATCCAATAAAATCATCCGTATTTGTGCTGGCACTGCCACAACAGCCAATAACTGCCTTTGAGGTGAAAAAACAAAATTCTGCCACAGCCCATCGTCTCTCCTTACACCCCTCCCAATCGCTGTTTCCATTGCTCCCATCCCCTTCCCCGCTGTATTGGTTCACCCAGGTGCCCGGATCATCGAAAAATTCTTCTGTTGCAAAACATCCCCAGCTGCGCCCTGCTGAGAAATAAAATCCGAAAAAATAGAAATAAAAAAGGTGCAACACGTCAACGGCTCCCTCGAGAGGCAAACAAAATGGCACACTTCCATCAGCATTGCAGAAAAGATAACATAGTAAAAGGAAACAACGCCACTCACCGACACCAAGCTGCCCCACAAGCCCACTCATACCGCCAACTCACAACATTTTGCAGGCACAGCGCATAGAAAGAGGCATCACAAACATGCTCCATGCACAGGCACAGCCATCTGGCCGATAAATCGCTGCCTCATTTCCCAGGCACCCCAGAGGCTCGGCACCCGTACCACCTCAAGGATCGAATCACACCCCTCAGGGTATGCCATGTGCTATGTCTGTTCCTGGCTGCAAAACTTCTCTCAACACGCTTTCAGCTTTTTCTGTTTTCATTTGATCTGATTGCATAAACCAATTCATCAATCTATTTGAAAAAAATATTTTTTTTTTTTGAAATTAAAAATATATTTTTAATAATATTTGTAAAGAAGAAAAATGCCATTTCCCCTGATTTCTGTGTGTCCAGACTCCTCCAAATCCATTTTCTCAGCCATTTCTAAAGAATTCATTTGCCCTGGCTCCTTTTTAAAGGCAATAACGTGTGTTCATTCCCTTATATTTTTTCACACAGGGGAATGTCATTCAAACAGACAGATAAATAAATATGTTTTGAGTGGAACTGAGCGAAAAAGAAATCAACAATGCGAATGAGAACAAAACAGAGAATACAGAGATTGAAATCTCTCTGAAAAAATACAAAATATTTTTTTGTGAATTTTGAAAGACATTTTCAATCCCTTCATGCACATCACAATTCAAATGCCTCCCTTTCCTTCATCTTCCTTCTCTTGTTTCAGCAAGCTCCACACCCTCCCAATGTTCTCCATTTCCCTCTTCTTTCCTCTCCCTTCCAAAAATACAACTGCCCCTCAACCTCACTCAACAAACACATCTGCTCCATGGGGCATATGCCCATCCAGCATCCTTTCCTCCGCTTCATCTTCACCCCCCTCCAACAACTGCCTGCCACTCACCATCCTCTCTCATTTCTTCTGTCTGCTTTCCCCATCCTTTCGGCTCCGAAACACACAGCATCTGTCGCCTCCATCAACATTGCCAACAACCTTGCTGAGCGTGGAATCATCACACCCACAAACACTCCTCACCCCATTTCATTTGCCCAGCCACACCATCTTCCTCTTCACCTTCCTTCTTCCTCCTCCTTCTCCCTTTCCATTCCATCCCAATCCCCTGCCCCTCTGCTTTTCTTCTTTCCAACTCCCTTCCAAAGACACCTCCAAGCAGGCTGCCAACTTCCCCTTCCATCACCTTCCTCATCCTCATCCTTTTTGCAAAACAGACACATCTCAATCACTCCCAACAACATCCAGCCCCTCCCTTCTGCTCATTCACAAACACATTCCCCCAAAGACACAAATGTCAAAAGGGAATGCCAAAGGCAATGCAACCTCCTCCACACACACTTTCCAATGTTATCAATGATGAGCAGCCACACCACAAGGCTGGCAATAACTCACAAAAGAAGGATAAACAACACAACTGATTCTTTTTTCTTTTCCCCCACGAACTGAGTTTCATCCACCATTCCACCTTGCTCTTTCATCTTCATTTCCCTCTGCTCCCTTCTCCCAACTCGTTCTGGACGAGACATCTCATTCCTCCACCAACCTCTCAAAAATCACTAACTACTCCATTCTCCACAAATGCATCCTTCTCGTTTTCCCAGATATCTGATTGCAAAAGAAAACAAACTGCATGAACCAGCCCCACCGTTTCTATCAAAAAATTCATCTTTCCATATCCTCAAATACAGTTTAAAAAAACCATCACTCATTCGATATGGAACACATATGAATTGAAACTTATGAGATGGCCAAAGAATGTGCATCCTGCTCAAAATTCACTCAGACACACCAATTGATAATTCAATCCTTGCTCAGTTCACAGAACTTTTTTGACAATCCCAATCAAAAAATGTCCATCTTGTTGTCTTTCCTTTTGCTTCATGCAAGGCTTCATTCACAAACAGATTCAAAATTATTCCTCTTCTCATTTCTAACCTTTTGCATTCTTTCTTTTTCACTTCCCTTTCCATGAACTCATAACACTGATGATCGCCAAAGTGCTTGCGTTTCTGGCCTTGATGACTCCAATTCAAAAACCAAGCGCTTTGTCATATTTCCTTCCACAAGCAAAAAATCAAAGACGGATAAACAATCCTTGTTTCTTCTGATTGATTGATTCACACACTGGGCTCAGATGGATTTTCTAAATAATGTTGATGAAGATAACAAATCGAAACAGGGGATGGCGATGAAGAATGGCTGAAAAAGAGACGCTCCAAGTGGTAATCAAATGGCATTTCAGTCGAAGACAAATGCCTTTCTAACACAAGAAAATCATATTGTTTTGTCTCTTTGGGTGGTTGAGGGATGTTGATCCAATTTCCCAGATCGAGTGTTGGCGAATATGAAGAAGAAGAAAAAACGTTTGAGAACATGGAAAGAGAATATGACTCACGAGGGAAAGAGAAAATTAGGATAAATGAAAATTATCCATTTGTATCTATGTTGGATTTCACAATGAAGTTGAAAGATGGTCCCAGACGTTGTCCAACATGAGAAGATTGAAAGAATTGTTCAAAAGTGCAACAAGGATGAAACATGACAAGAACAAGATTTGGCATTGTCTTTCCTTTTCCTTCCCTTTATTAAAAAAAAACCATTTATTCAGGAGAAAAGAAGGATATGAAGCAATCCAGGTGCTGAATGATAAATAAATACATTGTCGATATTTTCTCCCTCTTATTATCTCATGCTCATCACGAGCACCAAACTTCAGAAAGAAAGACTAAAATTCTCATCTTTTCTGCTCATTTGGCACTCAAACAGCAAGAATTGGCAAGGTTGTTGAGCTGCCCCACAAACAATCCCCTGTCCCCATTTCTCTTCCAGCCTCTGCCCTTTCAACCAAAATACTTCAAATTGAGCCATCGTTCATTCATCAATCTCTCCAATCTGTTATGGAAAATGATCAAATGAAGTTAAATGATAAAAAAACTGCACAACAGAATGAGAAATCAAGACGTCAAACATTCCAGCTGGGATGAGTGAATTATTTCCAGTGAAAAGGTTGGGTATTGCAAAAGAATATCTGTTTGATGGAAGATGAAATTGTTCATTTTGATTGATGGAATGCTGTGGGGCTATGACATTTTCAATGTGAATGTGAAATTTTCAATGTATGTATTTTTTATTGTTCTGTTGATTGTGAAAATGTTATCATCTGTATCCTCTCCAAAGTCGTGATTCAGACGATTTATTTAAAATGGACAATTTATTCTTTGCAGAGCAGAACAGCGAGGAAGCGAGACAAATGCTATCTTACAAATATATTGGAGCCTGAATGTATTTTATCATAAATATTTATGTGACTTATTTTGGACTCAACATGCGCGATGGATAGAAATGCGATGAAAAATGAATTTTAATGGAGCGGATATTAACAGGGTTGGAAGATATTCAAGGACAAAAGGAAGAATGATCGATGCATCTGAAAAGGGAGTTTTTTAAAAAGATGGTGGGGACATTTTCAGAAAAAGCATTGTAGGAAAGATTGGTGTAAATGAGAGAAACAGGAGATTGAAATCAGTTTAAGCAGAGCAAGGCGCATTTCTTGGGATGAGAAGGGCAAGACATTGATTTTATGGAATGAGGGGAGGGATAGAATGGAACTTTATTGCTTGGCTTGAGAGCCGTAAATACGAGAAAATCTGTTGATTTAGCGTTATACAGGTATCTTGGGGTGGATAACAGGCAAAATGGACTTTGATCGTTTGACCTTTATCTCTAGCCTTGTGTCATTGAAGCAATATCCACAAGAGTAGAGAACAAGGTTTTTTTGAAGCCATCTTCGACCAGAAAATATCCGTTATTTGAGATTTCGATAACATCGACTTCATCTACTTCATCGACTTCATTGTCTTTTTCGACTTTTTCGTCTATTCTCCCCCTTCTTCTTCATTCTCATTGTTTTTGTCAGCCTTATCTGTCTCATTGCCATCATGTTTTCGTATGCACCTCCAAATGATATGAAATTGTGTATTTTTTCCCCCACTTTTGATTATCACCTTCACCATCACCTTCACCATTACCTTCTTCTTCTTCTCTTTCCTTTTCTTCCTTTTCTTCTCCGCCTTCATCACCTTCATCACCTTCTGCAAGTGTTTTTTCTTCATCGTATTCAACTAATTTTTATATTTCTTCGTCTTCTTCTTTGTCTTCACTTCTTTTCCCCGCACCATGAATTCATCCTCCTCCATTTTCTGCTTCCTCTTCAGTCGAAACGCCAAATGCATTTGATCCGCATTGTCCTGCTGCTGAGTCTTCTCCTTCTCGAAACAATTGTCAAACGAAGAATATTTCTGGCTGGTTGTCATCTGTGTGAAACAGCCTGTTTGCCGTTTTTGACTTTGTGTCAGAGCATGCCAAGAGAGAAACGACGAATTTCGTTTTGAAATGATTCTCTGAAGACTATAATTCTATTGATGCTGTTAATTCCTCTTTTTCCTCTTCTCCTTTTTTTTTCCTCTTCCTCTTCTTCTCCTCCTTCTTATTCTTCTTCCTCTTCTCGTTTTCTTCTTCTTCCAACAACATCACTTCTTCACCGTCTTTTTCTTCTTCTCAAGCAGACTTCCCTTTTTTCAATGTGAAGCACACCATATCACCCTGCTGTGCCATCACTGCCTCAACTGACTTTGGATCAATTCTCTCATGTTGTGTGCAACCTGCCACCAGAAAATGAATCACAGTCATGGACGAAGGATGATGCAGCCTCCCTGTCCAACATTCACTCCAGTCAAATAGCATTACGCACTGAGGATGCGCAAGAACAATATGCAGCGATTACTCCTCGAGAACACTCACTTCCTCTTCGTCTTTTTTTCTTTCTTTCACTTCAGCATTGGCAGCTCCTTTTTTTTCTTTTTTCTTTTTCTTTTTCTTTTTCTGGGACATTTCCAATCCCAAACAAGGTTCTAACTTTTCCTTCATAATAGTCCTCAAGCTGAACGCATTTCAACCATCGAGCTCGGCTTTGAGCCTTATCAAAGAAAGAGAGTTGCAACAAACAATCGTTGCTGCTCTTTGGAAACAACATCATCTTGCTCTGCCTGTTCAGCCACCTGTTGCACTCCCTTGTCCATTTCGAATGTTTCATCTGTGTCGAGCGATGGACGAAGTGCTCTGTCAACGGCAGAAAGGTTTTGAAACAGCATCAACTGCACAACCTTTCTGTTCCACTGTGGGTTGTGCTATTTTGAAAGGGAAAGAGGAGGGAAAGAAACATGAGGCCGAGCGAGGGGTGGGAAGCTGGAGGAGGAAGCGAGCAGATTTGACTGGCATTCGAGATGATTTTGCGCATTGCAGAGAACAATCACAACAGAGCAAGAAGGAATTTGAAGGGGAAAGAGAGAGATAGAGAAAGAGAAAGAGAGAGAGAAGCTAATGAAGCATATGCTGATGTTCAAGCAGGTGGCAAAGCAGCTGCAAGGTTTGGTGAGCAGCAAGATGAATGCGCGTGCACATTGCGAGAAGCTGCTGATGATTCACACATGCAAAGCAATGCCATTGCAGCTGTGTGGCCGGCTGTTTCCGGAAATACAGAGAAACGAAAAGAGGGATGAGATGCTGTTTATGAGAACGTATGAGATGGAAGAGGAGGTGTTGCCTATGGGTCCGTTTGGCTCGACTGGATTGCAGACAGCAGAAAGAGAGACAAGAATGGGAGTGATTTGAGAGATAGAAATGGGGCTGATAAAGCGATTGCTGCAATTTCTTCTTCTTCTTCTTCTTCTTCATCGTCATCTTCTTCTTCTACTCCTCCTTCCACTTCTTCTTCTTCATATAAACTCCTTTTTGTTTAGTCTTTTTTCACAAACAGGCGATTGTCCTGCCCTTCTCCAGCGCCATTGCCCTCGAAACTCTGATTCATCGAGCTCTCTCCTCACTTTCATTCTTCCTCCTCTCAGCAAACAGACACCTCTTTTGTCCATTTCAGACAACATCATCACACCCAGACAGGCAGCAAAAGAGAAGAATAACATTAATATTGAAATTCTTCAACGAACACACACAAACAATAAAGTTCATTTCATTCACCCCATTTCCAGTTATTTTGACAAAACCATTCATCATCTATATCATCATCATCATCATCATCATTTCCAACAATCAAAAATGAATGACCCTCACTTCCTTCAAAAATGATATTGCTTTTGTCTTCATTCTGCTTCAGGGCTGTATTCAACTCATCTGCTCCATCTGCCGTCTTTTTTGAATGCAAGCCTTTCATTCTTCGTGTGGCCAAGTCAAATCTTCTGTCATAAGATTCTATTTGATCGTGCTCACGACAGATTTGGGATGATAAAAGAAAAGAAAGCCCAACTGGATTTATTGTGGCTGAATGGGCATATGGACAAGTCAGAAAAGAGGGAGGATGGATATATGGAGTTTGGAGAGAAGATATGCTTTTTGAGGAGAAAGCAGGATGTCTTGAAGGGGAAAGGAACGACAAAAGGATGTTTTTTGGGGGGAGAAAGAGGTATTTTTGTGAGGTTTAAGAGGCAAAATGGATGTGTGGGAGATGGATTGGGATGAGGTTGGGAGGGGTTGTTGTTGAGATTTTTGTGAATTGGGAAGGAGTGGGAATTGTGTTAATTATTGGAGAAAAGGAATTTGTTGTGTTGAAGGTGGGATAAGAGGAAAGATAAGAAGGGTGGAGTGAATGGAACATATTTATTGGAGGAGAGGACAAGAGTTAGATGGGAAATGGAGAGATATGGAAAAGGGATTATTTTTTTTTTTATGTATCGAGAGAGGGAGGGTTCATATGAAGCGGAGCAAGAGGGAGAATTTTTGCTGATGTATGTTTGATAAGAAAGAGAAGTGGGGTTGAAGAAAAAAAAGTGAAGAAAAATTTTTTTCATATTTTTATATAAATTATTGGATGGACCCTTTGGCCGCGCCAGGCGATTGCGGGGCAAGGGATGGAAGCTGAGGCGGAGGAAGGCAGGAAGAAGGAACATCAGTGTTGGCGCTTTGCATTGGGGGTGTGGAGACAGGGGTGCGACAGGGATGGAGCGAGATGAGGGGTTTACCATGAGAGAGTGTCTTGCACCAAAGAGAGGCAAAATATTGGAGGCATTTATATTTTTGATTGGGAAAAGGATATTTGGAGAAGGGGATGTTGGAAGTGAAGGAGAAGGGATTTTGCAATCGTTTGTTATGAAAGTTGGGGAAAGTGGATTGTGGGCAGAGTTGCTTGGTTTTTGTGGAGAGGGAGCATGGATGGACTGGGATGTGGGTGAGATGGTGTGATGTTGTTGCTTTGAGGGGAAATGTGGAGAAGAAGAAGGCAATGCAGAGAAAAGGGGTGAGACGTGTTAATCAGATGGAACATTCTTCTATACCAGTTTTTTTTATAGAATGGAGCTGGTTGAGTTATTTGAGCGAAAGAATAATGAAAAGTTGGGCTTTGGCTGATTTTTTTTGAGGAAGCAGAAGGGAAGCGAAGAAGGGGCAGATGGGTTTTGTTGGCAAAACGGAGAAATATTTGGAGGAGGAGAAGAAAGTTTGAAAAGAATGAACATCATAAAAGATATAGGTTTGCTTATTATGATTATTTTTAATTTCATCATTTATTATTATTTTTGTTGAAATTAGAATATTTTTTCAGGTATATTTACTGCGAATAATAAGCCTATAGAATATGGAAAGAGAGGATGTAAAATGCATTAAAGAAGTCAGAAAATAATAATTGAAGGGTGTATGAAAGAATGAGCAGTTGCAAAAAATAAATGAAATAAAATGAAATGAAGATATATTTTTTTTTTCCCTTTTTTGAAGGTTTTGGAAGACATATACGATGAATCTTGTTAAAAGCAAAAAGAGGGAAACAGAAATTGATGATAAGACAGAAGAAGAAATTTGGCAAATAATTGAGAAGAAAAATATGTTTATAAGAAATTTGAATGAAAGAGAAAATATGAATAAGGCGAAGAAAGAAGGGAGGGGAAAATCAGAGATATGATTTTTTAGAGATATTTGAAGAAAAGTTGGAAAAAGGAAGAAGATGAGATATTTTTTTTGTGAGGGAGTTATTGAACACGTCGGTTGAGTTAAATCAAATTTTATTGGAGAATTATGATAATTGTTGTTCAGTGTGTGGAATGAAGGGAAGTGTGGTTGTGGTGAGGGGATGTGGTGTGGAGATGGGGAGAGGCAAGGAGGCAGGGGTGTTTGAGCTGGGTGGGTGCAGAGGGGTGTTTTGGAACATCACGCTGAGAGGGATTGGAAGGGGAGGAAATGTGTGTGGGAGACTGTTTGGAGGAGAGGGGAGGATGGGGCAGACGAGGAGTGAGAGAGAAGGTGGGGGAGGAGGAGGAGGAGGATGGGGAAGAGGAAGCGGAAGAGATGAAGTAGGAGAGAGAGGAGAACAACGAGGAGGTGGTGAAGGAAGAAGAGGTGGAGAAGGAAGAGAAGAAGGAAGAGAAGAAGAAAGCGAAGGAGGAGGGAGTGTATTGGTGAGTGAGTCGCACTTCTCATCTTTTTGTGTGTCTTCAGCCCCGTTTCTGGCACCTCCCCTGATACGCCTTGTATCTCTCACCCAGCTGACCTTCTTCAACATCTCCACAAATCCATCGAAAACAACACATCTGGGTGAAGGGCTGAGCCAAACCTCGTTTCTGATGAGTGGGTGCACATTTTCATCGGTGTTGGATGTTTGTGACGGGGGCATTGTCCCTTCACTGAACAGCCCCTCATCATCCTTGGCTGCCTCGAACACCTCGTTTGTCGGATGCTATCGCTCTCAGAATGTTGTAGTCAGCGGGAGTGAAGGGAATCCATCGAAACCAGCGAGACAGAATCAGACAGACAATGGGGCAAATTCATTCACTTGGTGCGAGTGGAATGGCTCAAATACAACCGGGACAAGTAATTCTTATACAGATGGAGTTTCGAGTGGAGGGGCGATTAATATGTATAATCTGGGATCTGGTACACTTTCAGTGAAATTTTGTTCTTTCAACAACTGCTATGCATATTATGCTGGGGGAGGTATTTTTTGCTATTCAATCAATTCCATCAAGATTGAGAACAATTCGTTCAATGCATGTACCGCAAAAAATAATGCAGGAGGAGGGATAAATGTTGGCTATATTTCAGAATGTGTCAGGATCGGAGGTTGCGAGTTCCAGAATTGTAAGGCAAGTGGTACAGGAGGGGGGCTTGATCTTTATAACTTTAATGTTTCTGGATCTTCATGTATTGGAACGGAAAGCGACAATGGAGAGAGCGCTTGTGTGTTTGAGTGTTTCTTCACTTCGTGTTCTCTTACAGGTTCAAGTGGCGGAGGGTTGCTTTGTGAAAGCGTTCCAGCTGCATTCAAAATGAGGAGCCTCCAATTTATTTCGTGCTCGGCAGTGTCATATGGTGGAGGATTTTGGTTTAATCCAAGTCGATCAACAGCTCCAAGCAACAACATTTATTGTTATTTCTTCTTCTTCCATGATTGCAGTTGCAGTAATTCCACTCCATATGGGCACGATGTGTATTTTCGAGATGCTAACAATCTCTTTTCGTCATACAACCCGTTCTATGAATCGTACACAACGAATAGCAATGATAAGAGAGTGTGCTATAATGGTAATAGTCTTCAACATACAGAAAAGAAGGATTGGCTGAAGGAAGGGATGAAAGATCGATATGTTGGGGCGAGTGGGGATGACGCAAACAATCTGTGTGGGATGAGTGAGGCAGCACCTTGCAAGACAGTGGGGCATGCAGTGGGGTCGAGCATGGCGCAGCTGAGCTCGACAATCACAGTGCTGAGTGGGAAGCATGTGAGTGAAGAGGCGACGATCAGTGTTGGGGATAAGAAGATTTCTGTTTTGGGGAGAGGGAAGGCAGTGAGTGTGATTGGGACAAATTCTCTTTCTTCGACTTCGCCAACGCTGTTTAGCATATCTTCTGGCCAACTGGAGGTGGGGCATGTGGGGATCGATCACAATGCAACAAGAAGCCCATCGCCGAGTGTGTTTGTGGTGTCTGTGGGGAGCGGGACTCTTTCACTGGAGGATGTTTTGATCAACTCTTCGACATCAGGAGGGAGTGGAATGACGAAGTGCGTGTTTGAAGTGGAGCTGAGGCAGCTGAAAACGATTGATGTGGAGATAGAAAATATGAAAGTGAGCCAACTTCTGTTTGTCGAACCATCATCAGTAGGATTGGCATTGGGAGAAAATTGGTTGTTGTTTATTTTGTTCTGACTGCACAACACGCAAACTGAAGAGAGAAAAAAAAATAGAAATTATGAAGTTTTATTTTTATTATCTTTTTTATTAAAGTATCAGGTGGTGAAGTGTTATTTTTTTATTGAGCATACGTATGCTTCACGAAAAAGAATTTTTTTTATGAATATGATTTGTTAATAAAACTTTTGTGGATGCATGAAAAGATGAAATAAATGAAAAAAGCCACAAAAAAACAATGATTTTATCATAAATAATGAATGAATTAAAATATCTATTTCTCTGAACAAAACGGGCAAGATGCTACTTTAAGGGAACCTGCTTTTTTCGTTAAATCCATGAATAAATTGCAAAAAAACGCGATGTTAAAATATTATAAATGAGTTTGGTTAACAATAACCAATTGATCAAAACACAAAATGATTGAGTAGTTTTTTATTCAAATCTTTCGTTTTACGAGACTTTTTTCAAACTTCCTTTAAATTTTTAAATTGCGTAATTATAAACCCTGACATTAACAAATTGCCCTTTCAAACTAATTATAAAACATAAAAAATGTCTTTTAATTGTTATTTAAATAATTCAACAAATATATTTTTTCAAAATTTCTTTTAGGGAACATTTGTTTTTGAGAAAGAAAACCCAAAAAAAGTCAAATGATAAAAAAACATTTAATCGTCACCAAAGAATGTTGATGATAGTCCACTTGAAAACATTTAGCCTTTTCATAATGCTTATTTTTAATATTTCAGGCACCCTTTAAGTGACCTGTGTGACATAAAGAAAGTAAAAAGTTCATCACGTCCGCCATCAATTATCCACGGCAAATTCGCGTTTTATTGGACATCGAAAAATTGATTTAATTGTTGATAGAAATGTTTATTAATCAAATATATTCATGTTTCGGTTATATAAAAAGCGCGGAAGTTAGTCAAAATCAGGTTAAAAAATTTTCTTTTCCAAAATATATATGATTGTGGGTTTATGAAAAAAGTTGAAAAATCGAAAAAATTGTCAACTGTAATGATTCATCTTCTCATTCTGATGAATCTGCTCCATCAGACAATCCCAAGCCATCACTTTTGGGATAAATTTAACAAATGTGATGTTAAAAAAATTAAAAAAATGAAAAAAAGGAAATGTGCAGTAGGATTTGAACCATTGACCATATTATTAATACAAGAAAAATCCTAACAACATGACCATTGCTTCACTCAAAAGGATTCTATTCAAAATTATTCTTTTATTTTTTTCCCTAACCCTAAAACAAAACAAAATTCAAAAATGTTGATTAAAATTCAAACCCTAACCCTAAAGCCACAATTGAAACGAATATTGATAGAGAAATGAAAACCTAAAAAGAAAACAATAGGTTTGTCAAAATTTTCCGAAAACTGTTCCAGTGAACCCTCTTCATTAATAAATGCAAAAATTCAATAAAAAACTGAAATTTACATTTGTCTTGAAAAAGCTATTAAAGAACTTTATCTGTTTTTCAATAACACTAATTAGGAATTGACCCAAAATTGTAATATTTTCGAAATATTTTTTGTTTTTTTAGAAAATGTTTTCCGCGCATAAAAACTATTTTTAAATTGAACGAAATACATATTAAAGTATGTTAGAAGCAAAAAAACAAGAATTTTCGTTGTCCGATATAACGCAATTATGCCTTATCCACTACCAAAAAAAGGAAAAAAAGGTGTAATAAATTGAAATAAATTGAAAAAAAAAAAAAAAAATAGAAAAATTTGACAAAAAATCATAATTAATTTGAAAGAAATATGGAAAAAAATGTTAAATTTTTTTTGAAAAGTCCATTTTGTTTAATTTTCAAATAAAATAAAAATTACAAACTTCGATCAAAATTCTGTTAACACTTACGTAACTTTTCTGAAATGGAAATAATTACATTGCTAAGATTTTGTTTTTATGACAGCCAAAATTGGAGAATGAAAACAGAAATTTGATCAAAATATGAAATATTCTTTTGTTTGAAAATTAAACAAAAGGAACTATTAAAAATATATTTTTAACATATTTGTAAATGCTATCTTTGGAAGAGGGTAACAATACACCACAATCCAAAATATATATATTTTTGCAGATAATTACTAGTTACACATTTGCAGGAAAGAATTATCATATCAAACCTCCGGGTTTATGATAGATAATATTTTTAAATTTTGGAAAAATATCTTCTTTTTATGGGATGGATTAAATTTGACGCATTTATGTCTCACATTCTGGATCGCAAATCAAATATTTTTCAAAAAACAAAATTGTTCCAAGATAATGAGGCAATGTGGAATAGGATAATGAGATTTATGCCATTAGCAGTGAACAGAAGATGCCCAAAGTGCAGGAAAAATTACTCCATAGAAGCTCGAGATAATTGCAGAAATTAGAGGTGTAACAAATGTGGAAAATATTGCTAATTGTTAGGATTGACTCCTTTGAAAAATTCAAAAATACCAATAGAGAAAATTATGATGATATTTCTGTGTTTCTGGATCAACATAGAAATATATCAGTGGCGCTTATTGACTGATGTTTCAAGACAAACTGTTGGTGGTTTTTATTCCATTGGAAGAGCATGCATAGCTGATAACTGTTATCCATCTTTCGAAAAGCTTGATTATCAATTATTATTCCCAGACGTAGATGAGTCAATTCAACGAAAAAGATAGTTTCGAAAAGGAAGAAGAAAGAAACAGATATGGTTATTTGGAATAATAGAAAGAAAACATGATGGAAAAAAAGGGAAATGTTTGATTGTGAGAGTGAAAAACAGAAAAGAGAAATTTTCATAACAATAATCGAAAAAAACACAATTCCAGGATCAACTATTTACTCAGATGAGGTGAAAGCCTTCAGCTCTATATCATCTTTAGGTTATGATCATCACTCTATTTGTCACAAATACAATTTTGTAGATCCAGAAAGTGGCATTTGCACATTATTGATTGAAAGTACTTGGTCAAGCTTTCGAAAATCTCTTCCTCGAAATGGAATTATAGAAAAATATATTGATGGCTTTGTGACGAGCTTTCTTGGAAAACGATCAGAAACACTTTAATTTGAAGATTTCATTCAAAAATTACTCGTTTATAATCCCTTAAATGTTGAAAAAGAAATTGATGAAACAGAAGAAGATGAAACCGAAGAATCTGATGAAAGTGATGTGCCAGTTTTAAATGATAATGATGAAGAAACTGAAGATGAAATTGATTCTTTAGGAGCGGGCAATGGAACAGATGCATTCGAGTACGAATTGTGACAATTATATTTTTTTAATTCGCATGTTGACCCTAAATAATATATTTTCTATGAAAATTCATTTTTGTATTTCTTCAAAACTCGGAGTTGGAAGTAACAGAAAATATTATAAAACTATGAATATTGACATGCAGAACACAATATCAATGAATTTGGGTTGTGGTGTATTATTTCCTTCTGCCATATCTTTTGTTGAACAGAATATACAATACAAAACTTATATTAATTGATATATAAAGTGTTATGAATGCTGCATCGCGAAAAGAGGATAACAAATAGTTTCAAAAAGAAACGGAAATAACTTTATAGCCTGCGATCAAGATCGGTAAATGTAATGTTATTTTTTTTTAACTTTTTTTTATTGATGTTTTTGAATTTCTTTTATTAATAGGAAATAGATATAGAACCGAATTTAAATGAACTCAGAAAGATTATCCTAAGTCGAGAAAAATGCAACAATCAGAAACAACTGACTTGTCTTTCTGCTTGGCGGTTTTTAATTAACAGATTTTTTTGCGGCAAATGAATAATCCTTGTTATTGCATCTGAGCAATATTTCGCGAAAACTCAGCAAGAGAACTTGAAGATCTGACTGGATTTTTTGACTGTCAAAGAAAAGAAGAGAAAAAAAGAGAAAAGAAAAAAAGAGAAAAGAAAAAAAGAGGAAAAGAAAATAAAAGGAGGAAGAACAGGAAGATTATTTTGAAGAAATGACTCAACTTATTTGACAATTTCTTATAACTGACAGTGGTGCTGAAGAATCGAAATGAAAATGACCCAAAAGGACAGTATTTGGAGAAGATGGAGGAATAAGAATATGGAGATTTTATTGCAAGCCCTTTTGAAACTTTCGTTTTTTTAAAGACGAAAGTTATTCAATAAGATTGTCATTGAGAATTTCTGATTGTTTTGTTAAAACTTGAAATGAAAAAAGTTATATATCGAATCTCTTAAATTTTGAATTTCTCTTCTTTTTTTATTTCACAAAATTGAAAACATGTACTTGAAACTTCAATAACGTTTTATAATATATATATATGGCTGATTCTTTTTGGAATAACACTTTTATTCAAGTTTTGATCTAAATTTTTTCTCAATAGGATTTTGATAAAAACGAGTTGAAATAGGGAACACTAATTGTTTATTACATTGCAACTGCATCAACAAATTTTTATACAAATCCCATTGAGATTGAATATTTGATCAAAACTCTCACGAAAGAATAATTTCAAAAAGGATCACACATATATATGAGTGATTATTTTTTAATTCATATTTTTTCGTTCAAAAATTTCTGTTCAAAAGTTTTTCTTGAATATCAACAAATGAACTATGAAAAATGAAAATGCTTATAATAAACTTTTTTTTTCATAATTCGGTTTCAATATTTTTTTCAGAAAACAGTTATCATGCTTTTTCTTTTTTGAATTCATAAAATTTCTCTTCAAATAAACAATATTTGAAAAAACGACAAACCAAAAATAGTTATGATTTCGAAAATAATCACCCATATATATATATATTTATATATATATATATATTGAAAAAAATGAAGTGAAACAAGTCAAAAAACATTGATAAATTAACATTTTGATTTCATGATTTTTTTTTTCTTCCGTAACCTTCTTCAAAAGTTTTTCAGCTAAAAATTTCTCATATTATTCATCTTGAATTCATTATTTTTATTTTCGTTCTTTCCAGCTTTCATTCACCATTCTTTTCATTAGCATTTCTTTCAGTTTTTCCTCTGTTTTTTCAGGTCATCGTATTTTTGATAGAATAATTGGATAAAACAACACAGAGAAGAAAACTGTCATTCATATCAATTAACTGGAGCTCCATGAGAAAATAAGATCATTTATTGCCATGAAAACAGATAATAATGATACAGTCACAAATGAAACAAAACAAATGAAAGTTAACAAAGCAGACCTTAACAAGAATAACCACTTCATGCTACATAAAGAAGTCTCATTATAAGCAGAAATTGAACAAATTATATCTAAGCAATGAGTTGAATAAGTGATTATATACCAATAGAGTCGTAATTTTTGAAAAGTCGCTGAAGATCAAAAATTTGTCCCATCGCAGTTAATTATTTTTAATTCCTTTACCATTATTATTATGAATTATATCAACTTTCACAATGAAGTTTGATTTTTCATTTCAAACCTCTTTGTGAGAAAAAACAATTTGAAACAAAAAATTATATTTCAGTTGTTTGATCAAAATAAAAATTGAGAATTATTGATGAATATGTGATAGCGTTTTTCAGTTTGTCTTGTAATTGCTGATTCATGAAATTTTTATAATGTGCTTCGATTCTTTTTTGTGAATTAGCAAGAATTCTAATTATTGTTAATGTTTGAATTCATTTGGATATTCTTCAAACTCAGAATGAATATCTGTATTTGTGGAATCAAATATGGCTTTTACAAGTTCAAATAAACATAATAATTATATTAACCGATGGTTTGCAACTTGTTTTTTCTTTTATATTTATTTTTATTTAAGATTTTTCATATTCACATTTTTGGCACTCTTTCCCTTACACAAAAGTCCGCACGTTGATAAACGGGCAACACTGAAGGACACACACCTCTGCTTTCGTCGCAGGCTTCTTAACGCACACTGGCAACATCACGCAATCACACTCTCAAACGTACTCTTCTCCTCCAGCTACTAAAAAATTTTCAAGTCCACATCTGCTCGGTAGTAATTTTCCTTCTCCAGAAACTCGAGTAACACTTCTTTCTCCACCTCCTGAGGCACATGCGCTAAATCTCTTCGCTCTGGCTGTGCAGTAGCGCGCTCTGCCACAAGTATCTTATGTCCTTCTCGGCTGCAGTACATCAAATGCCCTCGCATTGCCATTTGTGCTGGTTAGTGAACAAAAGCACCGCTTCGTGGGAAGGAGAACACATATGAAAGCGTCTTCGTACCATATACTCCCAGAACAATGCTCAGTGTCTTCGACAAACTTCCTTTCAACAACGGAATTGAACAGACTTGCACTTGCATCAGCACCTCCACACGCCTCGACTGCGGCGATCACCATATCCGCAGTGAAGGGTCAAACTGATCGTCGATTGACGGGAAAGCATTCACATCTGCCTCTGAAAAGATCTTCTTGCTCCCCGATTTCGTGCCAACTAACACTGCATGCTACGGAAGCGGCACCACCAGCGGAACCGAAAGCATTGTCGAAAGCATTACATCGTATGCACACATAACACCCCCGTACAGCACCCCCTGCCGCTCCACATCATATTTCCCCAGCGTCTGATGCACACTCAGGAACGACTTTTTGTGATTTGCATTGATGCAATTTCTTCAGATCCAACAATTTTCAGCCACATCTCGATGTATTTCATCGCTGCTGCTAAAATGCATGACGCTGATGAAGCAGAAGCGTCCGAAGGATCAATTGCAGGTGCTGATGATGAAGATGAAGATGAAGAGTGCACTGGCTGCTTGTCCCATCCAGCCTTCTTCTCTTCTCTTCTCCACTTCCAAACTGTGAAATAGACGAAGAAAACAACTCGTACTGAGATGAAAGAAACTTGTTTGATTCAAACTGTTTGAATATTTATATTTGAAGAGATTACATTTTTGAGTTTGTAATAAATAGAGATTTTTTTGAAAATTAAAATATCTCACTTCAATATTTTATAATAACATAAATAATTGCTAAATGTTTAAAACTTTTCGAATATCTTTCGATTGTTACGAGCGTTGTTTTAATAAAAATCTCCTGTTTGATAATTTCTCATGAAAAAAATCCAGAATTCAAACTAAAAAAATTGTATTTATCTTTCAACAAAAATATCATTAAAAACAAAGTTATTATCCATAAATTCATAATGAATATTCGAACAGATGAAATGAAAATGAAGAAATAAAAACATTTAATTCATTTTATTCAAATGGCTGGAATGCATTGTTGACATAAGTGTATCACAAAATAAGGTTAAAAATCTATCTAATTTCAACAAATTAGTATCTTGTTTTTCTTTTAAAAGCGAAATAAATAACAAAATATAACATTTTCAACACAATAACGGGAGCGGAATGATCAACATTTTTTGATCATTTTTGATCCAATTTTCAGATCAGTTAAACGTTTGCGACTTTTCAAAAATTACAACCCAATAAAAGAAATGACATATTATTTTTTTCCTTGTATGTGCATTTGTGACATGTTTTTCAATTGAAAATATTCTTCATTTGGATATTGCATGGATTGACTTCATCGCTTTTTGGTATTTGTTTTTCATCAATAACAGAATGGAACATCAATAATGGCACCTTTAAAAGATCTATAAATTAAATGGCTTGATATTCAACTATCTATAAATAATAATTGCTCACTTCAAATCGTTAAAATAGAAAGAATTGAAATAATTTAAAAATGAAAGAAAATAAGTGAAACCAAGTTCCAAATTCGGTTTAATATAGAATAATATTTAAGCTAAAAGATATTTTGCTTGAATTTTCTTCTTTTTTGTTTTCAACAAACTTGTATTCATGAAAACAAAGAAATTATTAATGACAATCGATAGATAATGAGCGAAAGTCAGAATGAAAAGCAAGGAAAAAATGCCTGTTATATTTTGTAATATTGATGGTTGCAAAACTTCTTCTGAATGTTTCAAATATCTGACATGGAATGACGTCACTAACTTGTGACGTCAGCGATGTTTCAAAATTCCGATTCCAGCTTTTGCATCAGTGAAAAATGCATTTTAGAAATTTCAATATAAAGAATTTTTGTATTTTTTAGATATTAAAATGATTTATAATAATGTTTTTTTATGAAAATATGATTTTTATGAAACTATTAAAAAAAACTTGTTATTTTTGTCTAGTGACGTGGAAGTCTATCACGTCCGTCAAAAATCGAAATAGTCACGTCAGAAGTCACCACGTCACCCAGGATTACTTTAAAGAAGCCTTATGCTTTTTTAATATAAATTCAAAAGAAAACATTTTGATTTTTGAAAATCACAAAAAAGATCAAAAATGAAAATATAAATGGCTGATCCTTTTTGAAATCATACTTTCGTTCGAGTTTTGATCAAAAAATTTTCTTAAAGGGATTTGAAAAAATTGAACAAAAACTGATAATACATATTGTTCATGATGTTATTATTTTTAAAACAAAATTATTACCAAAATCCCATTGAGATAGAAATTTTGATCAAAACTCGAACGAAAGCATGATTTCAAAAAGGATCAGCCAAATTCTATTGTGGTATTAATTGATCAAATAGTTGAATTGTTTTTTTTGCAAGTACTTAGCTTTTATTTCTGTAATATATATTTGATTTATTTTTAAATTCAAAAAACACACCTTTTTTATGTTTTTGGTGAAAAAGATTTATTGATCAAATTCATTTTTAAAAGAGCAAAAAATTTAGAAATCTATCTTTAAAAGGGAAATAGAAATTTCATAATTGGTAAAACAAAATATTGCAAAGAAAAAGTTTACAAAGAAGAATACAAAAGAGAAAAAAGAAAACAAAATTGTTGATTTTTATTGATCAAAAACAGTTAATTTTCTTTTTTTTTTCCCCTCACCTTTGTATAGCCAACAAATCTCCATTCCTTTTATTCAATTCATCTGGTTCATCAAACGTTAAACGAAATCGTGGAACATTGGATAAAGCCAAGTTCAACAGCTAACTTTCCCTCATCGCCCAGAACAAAATCGTTGCCAGCAATGGAACTGATTCTGATGCCTGTGGCAGACCCCAACAGACCCCATGTACCACCGTCGAGTATGCCCTCTACAGCTTCATTTCCCTCCTCCAAGACGCCTCTCTCACCCTCCTCACTTCAATATTTGTTCCTCTTCAAACACTCACATTCAGCGCAGTTGATACAAAAATAACAGAAAATAATGACTTTTTTCTGACTTCTTAAGAATTTCTTTCATCTTCAAATTTTCACCATTTTCCATATCATAGAAAACTCCTTTAGCTTTCATTGTTTTTTCAACAAGAGCATATATCATCACTTATTTTTCGAGAAGTTTAACTAAGTTCCGAAAAAAATATAACTTTGCCATTTTCCATTTGATTTGGCTTCTTCATAGAAAGAAAATTTTGATCTTTGCAAAATGGAATCTTCCGTTTTCCTTTCTTCGATCATATCAGAAAGTTTTTCAAAAACATTTATTTCCTCAACTTTCCGATTTCAACTTGTTCGTATCCAATTAGAGCAAGTGTCTTATATAATTTCTCTTCAAATATGTCTTTTCCTCTCAATTCCTTTTCTTCCTCGTTTCATTTGCAACAATTCGCTGTTGCTTCATACCTGCGAAATCTGTCGGAGGCTATTTAGGAACCCATCCATTTCATAAAACAATAGCTTCAACGTTCTTTCTGTTTTCACTGCAAATGCTTCAGCTTCCAAATAAAAATGGCAAAATCTTCCTCCTTTTCTGATTGTACTCCATCAGATACGCTTTTCTTGGCTCAACGAAACACTGTCTTCTTTATCACATAATTTCAGCTTATATTCTGTGTTAGAATAAATAATTATCTGTGCTTCTGAATAGAAATGAAAAATGATGTCTAACGCTGAATTTGACGGGAGCTGAATGAAAGAGAAGGAGAAGAAGTTACGGAAGACAGTAAAAGTTGAGGAAGTGAGCCAGGAGCAGCAGAATTAGCAGAAGATAGCAGTTTAGCTTTGGATTGCAGTGAAGGAGATAAAGATGTTCTGAGAGAAGGAGAAGATTGCTGTTGGGGGTTCATTAACAATGAAGAATTGACAAGTGATGAAGTGCAGTGAGAAAGAGGATGAAGAGAAATATTTGCATTTGCGTCAAATTCTGCAGTTGAATCAAAATGCGCAACAAAATTGAGCACAGGGTGTTTCTGCATCAGATCCATCACCATTGAATTCTGCTACGCGGAGAAAGACGCTAATTATGAGAACGACAGCGAATAAAACATCTTCGACAGAGCATCTCTTCTTCCAGGCACACTGCTCTGACTGAATGTTCTCATCCCTTTCTCCTTCTGCAACAGCAGCGGTGATCATTTCCCTGCTCCTTTCCTTCCCTTTCTGTGTGTCGTCTCTGCTTCCTCTTTGAACGGCCACCAGCCCCGCCACTTCATCCACCTTCCTCTTCTCAACTCTGCCAGGCTCTGCCTCAGCTCACTCTTCAGCGCACTCATCAGATCCAACCGCGTTCTTGTCTGCCTCGTATCGACAACTGAAAACACAGGCACTTTTCGCATCTTCCACGCAAATTGCCCGTTTTCCTCGCTTTTGATACGCACACAACGGAAGGGCATATCCAATTCATCGCTCAAATCTTCAAAGACAGAATTAGCTACATCATTCAGCATGCAGTCCAATTTCCGCTCTCTTGTCAAAAATGGCGTTTGGCTTTCTTTCGCCTCTTGTTGCGCATCACTTGCCATTTTATTCTCCTTCTGGTTAATCGGCGTGCCAGTCTCACGGTGTGGTTGTAGTATTCCTTGGATGCTGCTAAACAGATTCTTGTCTTTTTCTTCTTTCTCAATTTTCCTGCGCTCCCGCTCTTCTTTCTTCTTCCGTATTTCCTGCAGTTTTATCAACCGAAGCAGTTTTTCTCTCTGTTTGTGTCCATCTTTCTTCTCCTTTCTTCATGGCTGAAGATGGAGCTGTCACAAAAGGCATTCACTTTCTTCATTTTACTTCGGTTCCTTCAAAGAATTTCTTCTAATCAATGATATACTCTCGTTTTCTTCTGCTTTCACTTTATTTTCTTTTTCATCATCATTGTTATTTTCATCATTTTCAGGCTTCAACGCCTTCCACATCTTTATCAGTTCTCTTATTCTTCTTTCCTCTCTTCTCTCGTTCCTTGCTTCTCTCTCTCTCTCCTTCGCTCTCTCTCTTTCTCTCTTCCTCTTCTCCAGATTCTCCGCATACCGCTCCACCATCCGAAACTCCGCAAACAGCGGCAGCGCCTCAAACACATCTGATGGGAGAAAAAAAATATTGTCTTTTCCTTCTTCTTCCGAACTGCTGTCCTCGTCCTCCTCATCTGCTGCTCTTCGCCTGTCAGAATCTGTTTCTATAAGAGCGAAGCAACGAGGAAGAAGGAGAAGAAGAAGAAGAGGAGGAGGAAGAGGATGAACGTGAAGCGCCAGAAGCAGCAGCCACTTGTGCACAGCAGTTGAAATAGCGTCGGAGGAGGTGAGGATGCATAGCTCTTATGCGGAGCGTCTGGTAATCTCAGAACGATGAGGTGGTTTGGGTGCAGAGAGTGGCAGTTACTGCAGTAACAGAAGAAGAAGAAGAAGAGGAGGAGGAGGAAGAAGATGAAGGAGAGGGAGAAGGAGATGACTGAGGAAGAGAAAGAAAAGATTCATTCGGCAATGAAGAAGGAGATGTGCCTGTTGATGTGCCAACGCCAGCAAATGAATGAGAAAAAAAGGTTTGTGTTGAATTTTGATTGCTTTTACTCAGTCTTTGTCTTTGAGGCACATAAGATGGATTCTGAAGAGTTGCTTCTTGTGGCGGAAGGATCACAGGAAGAGGCAGACGCAGCGCATGTTTTCTTTTGCAGTCTTCGATGATTTCATTAATATCTGCTTTTTCTGCTCTTTCTTGAGATGAATTCACATCTGACAGTTCGGATGAAGAGGAAGATGAAGATGAATCGTTTTCTATGTTTTCTTTCTTGTAGAATTTGATTGTTGCTGTTTTTGATAACGATGTTGAACAAGAAGAAGAAGAAGAAGAAGAAGAAGAAGAAGAAGAAGAAGAAGAAGAAGAAGAAGAAGAAGAGAAATACGTTGTTATAAACTTGAAGAAAGTTGATGATCTGTCAGAATCTACGTGTTGATGGCTCGTGGCAGCTCTGGTTGTGCTTGTGATGTTGCACAAAGAAGATGAACCATCCATTGAGAATATCAGAGGCAAGAGATCTTTTCTGTGGAAGCTGATGAAGATAAAGAGGACAAGTGGTGCAGTAGAGAGGCGGAGGAGAAGGAAATCTGGAGGGTGATGGAGAAGAAATATATTCAGATGATAATAGGAGGTGGAGGAAAAAGAGATGTCTTTTGTGAGAAATATGAAAGGATGTTTGCTTTGGATGAAGTGCGCTTGACTGACTCGAACAAAGTGGAGATGAAGCTATCGGTGGATAGCTGATCTGAGAAAGAAGAAGATGAGGAAGGCGATGGGGATGAAGAGAAGAAATATCGAGTAGCCGATGAGGTGAGGAATCCTGGCCGTGTGGAGAGGAGGCAGTCAGCGGCATCACAGGGACAGCAAAGGCAATAGCAAGGGTGGGGAAGACGGTTCCCAGTTCAGTCTTTTTCATCAGCTCTGACTTCAATGCTGACACAAACGGTGGTAGGTGATCGTGAAGGAGACCCATTGCCCACGCTAAGAAGAAGAAACTGAATGAAATTATAGCAAAAAAAGAGATGGTTCATATCTTTTTGCACAAATTGAATGAAGAAATAAAAAATAGAGTTTGAAAAAGTTAAAAAAGAAAAACAGGAAATATGATAAAACAACGAAAACAATAAGAGATAAATATGACAAAACTTATTCATTCAGAAACTGCGCCTTTATCTCTTCTTGATCAGAGCATATTGGTTATTGATTGCTCCAATACAATCAGACTGGAAAGATAAAGCGTCTCAATGATTTCCATGTAGAGGCAGTTCAGACAGGCAATGCGCTGCAGATTGCCAATGCACACACTCAGAAAATGACTGATGCGATCAACTCACAAGAAAAAGACGAAGTTCAAGATAAATAATGAAAATTAGTTCTAAAAATAACAAAAATTGAAAAAAAATATATTTAAAAATAAATACACAATAATTCTTTGTTATTATTAAAAGAAAATTTCAACTCACACCACATCGCTTCAAATCTTCGTCATTGCCAAAGTCGATCTGTTTGGAATTCTTTTCTTTTCTTCAACCAAGCTCGGAATCTCCTCCATCTCCTTGACAATCTTCGCCTTCCTAAAATCCCTCTTCTTCTAAAAATCTGGCAATATAGAATGGAAAAACTCAATTTCCCCGATAATTGCTGTATTCACCTGCTGTTCTCGCAAAGCTTGCTGCTCTGGGCGCGTCCAACTTCGCCTCTTCTCCATACTCATTCTCCTGCGATATAAATTGTGTCTGCTTCCCAATCACAATCCCTTTCGGCTGTGTTATCTTCTTTCTCGCCTGCGTTTCTGTTCCGCTCGATGCAGAAAGAGACGAATCCCAATGCTTCCATCCCTCGCCCCTCTTTCTTCTTCTTCTTCAGCTGCGTCGGCAGGATGCAGATGTCCTCGATTTCTGACTCCTTCGGAAACTCTAACTGCACCCACTCCAGCTGAATTCTCCTTGTGACTGGAATTTGTCACAAGTCCATCAGCTCCATCTGCATTTGCTCCTGTTGCGACTGCCACGCGACTTCCATTGCTCTCAAACTTGCTCCCATTTGGCCCGTGCTGTCCAGTGTCGAAGATAATTCTTTAGAAGTCAAGTCATTCCCTTATCCTTCTCCATTCCTTTTATTTCTTTGACTCGAAAGCAAGCCATCTTCCATCTTTCCCATTTCTCCCTTGTTGCATCCACAGCCAGCTGTGCCGATGAGCATCTTTTCTGCTATTTTTCGCTTGTCTTTCTCTCTAGTTGATATCTTCTCATTTAAACAAGCCAGTTTGCTGTGTGAATTCTGCAGTGCATCAACACGCTTCGCTTTCTCTTTTTCATCTTCTTTATTCAAAATCTCTCTTTTTGTTATTCCTTCTTCTTCCTTTTCTCCTTCTTCTTCTTCTTCTTCTCCTCCTCCTCCTCCTCCTCCTCCTCCTCCTCCTCCTCCTCCTTCTTCTTCTTCTTCTTCTTCTTCTTCTTCTTCTTCTTCTTCTTCTTCTTCTTCTTCTTCTTCTTCTTCTTCTTCTTCTCCTTCTTCTTCTTCTTCTCCTCCTCCTCCTCCTCCTCCTCCTCCTTCTTCTTCTTCTTCTTCTTCTTCTTCTTCTTCTTCTTCTTCTTCTTCTTCTTCTTCTTCTTCCTTTTCTCCTTCTTCTTCTTCTTCTTCTTCTTCTTCTTCTTCTTCTTCTTCTTCTTCTTCTTCTTCTTCTTCTTCTTCTTCTTCTTCTTCTTCTTCTTCTTCTTCTTCTTCTTCTTCTTCTTCTTCTTCTTCTTCTTCTTTCTTCTTCTTTCTTCTTCTTTCTTCTTCTTCGTTCTCTCTATTCTCTCTCTTCTTCTCATCAGCATTTCTTTCATTCTGTCTATTTCATTCATCCTTCTGAATATTCTGTTTATTTCTCTCAATTTCTTCTTTCTATTCATTTTATTCTTCTTCTTCTTATTTCTTCTTCTTCTTCTTCTTCTTCCTTTTATTTTATTTATTTCTTTTATTTTATTCATTTTCTTCATATTCTTCATCATTTCTTCGATCTCTTTTATTTCTTTTATTTTCTTCTTCTTCCTCAAAATCGAGTGAAAAGAATGAAAGAGAAATGAATAGAAGAATTGTGGGTGGAAGAAAAGAGATTTGAAAAGGGGAATATTCAACGAGGATGATGAAGAGGAAGAGGGAGATGATGAAGAGGGAGAAAGAGAATGAGAAAGAGGAGAAGAAGAAGAAGAGGAAGAAGGAGAAAGAGAAGAAGAAGAGGAGGAAAAAGAAGAGGAAGAGGAAGAAGAAGAAGAGGAAAAAGACGATGAAGATGATGAAGAAGATTGTACAGATGGTGTTGATGATGATGATGAAGGTAATGTTAATGATTGAGAAGATGAATTAAAAGAAGGAGGAGGAGGAAGAAGACGAGAAAGAGATAAAGAAAGAGAACTTAAAGATGATGTTAAAGAAGAAGATGAAGAAATAGAAGAGGAAGAAGAAGAAGAAGAAGATGTTGTTGTTGTTGAAGATCAAAGAGAAGACGAGGAAGATGAAAAAGAAGAAGAAGAAGAAGTAGAAGAAGAAGAAGACGAAGAAGAAGAAAAAGAAAAAGAAGAAGAAGAAGAAGAAGATGATGATGATGGCAGAGGAGAGAAAGAGGAGTGGAAGAAAAGCGGAACTGGTATTTGAAGCGGTGAGGAATAAGAAGCATCCGAAGAAGCAGAAAAAGGTGTTACAGAAGAAGAAGATCATAAAACCAATGATGAAGTCACTGCAGGAGACAACTACGCAACCAGAAATTCTGGTATGACTTCCTTCACAGACTCGTTGCTGTACTTATTTCTTCATTCATTTTACTTTCTTCCTCTGAAATTACCACTTTATTTTTTATTCTCATTCTCCTTCCCCTTCGCATTGAAATCACCACTAGCATTTTCTCCTGACTTTTTCAAAATCGACTTTTGCTCTTCAAACTTCAATATCTGCAACTTCTTCTCCTCATCCACAGGGCACCTGTCCTTCTTTTTATCGGTCTCGATCTCTTTGATTTGCTTCTAAACTTCCCGCTTCTCCGCCTCCGCATTGCTCACCTTTCCTTTCAGCTCTCATAACTTATCTTTAGATATCCGCTTTTTCTGCTCGACCTCTCTAAATATCCCTGCGAATTCGCTTAATATGCGGCCATTCAAAGGCGTTTGACAAAGAAGAAATCGGAGCCAAGAAACGCGGTCGGTGCAGCTGAGGCTGAAGAATTCAGTGTTCTGAAAGAGCATGAAGATGGTAGGCGTGTTTGGGGAAGGTGGATAATGGAGACAGGTGCAGAGAAAAAAAAGAACTGAGGTGGAAAAGGGGAAAAAAACATATAATCATGATGTTAATAGATTTTTTTTTCAAAAAAATGTTGAAATATATTGAACTTCGTTTCGCGAATGAAGAATGAACTAACATGTGTTGAAATGTCAGATCAGAAGATGAATGAAATAAAGAAGCTTCGTTAGAGGTAATTTTGTAAAAATTGAATTTCCGTAGAAGAAGAATAAGGAAGAAGAAGAGAATGATAACATAAATTCCATCTGACATTTAACGTCTGCCTTCTGTATCAAATATCCCGCAATTGAACATGATTCTGATTGAATCAACAAAAATAGAGTGTCACTATCAAAGTGTAATGATGAATCTCAAAGAAATACTTAAATAAAAAATGAACAGTACCAGATATATATTTGAAAGATGATATTTTACTCTTAATAATTGTACTGATAAACTATAAGCGGAATTGCACATTCTCAAATGGATATTTTTTTATTAGTTGAAAATTTTTCTTGGCTTTATTCAATGGAAAAAAATAATGTAAATATGGTTATAATTTTCATAAATTGCATTGTTCTTTAATCATAAATATATATATATTAAAAAAATAAATATATATTTTTTATAACGCAATAAAATACAAAAGATAAGAAAAATATTGGATTTTCCCGAAAATTTGTCCAATTGAAAATCTCGATCACAAAAGTGGTAACAATTCTTTCTTCGTATTTCGTAACAGAAAAACATATAAAGATGTGGGAAAGCGGTTTGTGTGGAAATACGAAGAAAGAATTGTTACCACTTTTGTGATCGAGATTTTCAATTGGACAAATTTTCGGGAAAATCCAATATTTTTCTTATCTTTTGTATTTTATTGCGTTATAAAAAATATATATTTATTTTTTTAATATATATATATTTATGATTAAAGAACAATGCAATTTATGAAAATTATAACCATATTTACATTATTTTTTTCCATTGAATAAAGCCAAGAAAAATTTTCAACTAATAAAAAAATATCCATTTGAGAATGTGCAATTCCGCTTATAGTTTATCAGTACAATTATTAAGAGTAAAATATCATCTTTCAAATATATATCTGGTACTGTTCATTTTTTATTTAAGTATTTCTTTGAGATTCATCATTACACTTTGATAGTGACACTCTATTTTTGTTGATTCAATCAGAATCATGTTCAATTGCGGGATATTTGAGGCAAAAAACGTAGTTGCTTTTCAAATAGCTCTATTTCATCATCACCATCTGCATCTTTTGTTTTATGAGACACACCTCTTTCTACTCTCTTTCAATGCTTCTCATTCATCTTTTAATTTTTTAAATGCCTCATCTTCCTTTTCATCTTGAACTGCATCTATTTTTTGTTCTTTTTCTATTCGTACTTCATTCACACACGAAAAGAGTTCAATCAAATCTGTTTTCATCAACAAAGCAATCGATTCATATTTAAGCATCTTTATTGAGCATTCCAGGCTTCAATTGAATAATCTTTTTTAAACCAACCAATTTCGCACAGTGAATTGAAGCATGCAAAATAAATGCTTCTTCTTCTGCTGCTGCGATTGTCTCAGTTGAAAAGGTTAAAAAAAAAAGGAGGGTGAAAGAGAAAGAGAAAGCAAGGATGAGAGAGAAATTTCGAATGCAGATGAGCAGATTATTTCTGCCAGACTTTTGCTGAAAGATGCTTGTTTGAATCATCATCTGCCGATTCATTTTCTGTTCAATCACTCAAAGAATCTTCACGGTTATATTCTGCTTCTTCCACTTCTGCTCCAACGTCAATAACAGCTTCAAAAATTTCTTCATTTACCTCATCTTCCTCTTCTTCAACAACTTCTTCCTTTTTATCCTCCTCTCATCTTTTCTCTCAGCCCTCAGACAATTATCTCCTAAAGCCTGCAAAATTCAAATTTATCTTTTGAGTTTCTCATTTCTTTAACTATTCTCCTTCTCATTCTGTTTGTTTACCGTTTGATTCTCAGTCTTCCCAGAAAATAGATAAAAAACCTCTGCTTCCATCGTTTTTGAGTTCTTCTTCTTCTTTTCCTCCTTCTCCTTCTGTTTTGAGTGAGTTTCCCTCAAGTCTTCAGTCAGCACCTCCTCCTTTTCTGAATTCGATCGATGAATCCACTCCATCTCCTTCATCGTCGTCTTCCTCCTTTCCTTTGCTCCTTCAACTCCTCCTCATTCTTCTCATTCTTCTTCTTCCTCCTCTGAATTGGTTCTTCTGAAGAATCTCACCTTTAAAAGAAGCCAACTCTGCTTCCCCTGCCTCTATTTGGTGGAATTTCAAGCATGCATCGATGTATCTTTTTTTTTTAGGTACTATCAAATGTGCATAGAAATGTTGCAAATAATGGGCAGAGCGCTGTGATTAGCGTGTGGACAGCAAAGGATGCACTGATGGAGCAGATGAATGGTGAATTGAATGGGCTTGGAGGAGAAACGAAGGTGGAGGAGAAAGGACGAGCAAAAGGAGACAGGGAGAAGAAGGAAGAAGCATTTTGCACAGATGAAGAATGATGCTGAGTTATTCGAAGAAATGGATGACAGAAAAGACTACTACGATGTGATGATTGAAATGTTGCTGATTCTGAATGCAAAGCAGTTACTGAATGAAGCATAGGAAGAAGCGAAGAGCAATTTCAAGATGGAGAAGAATAAAGGAAGGGATATATTAAATAAAAGCCGAAATCGATCATGTCTGTTGTGCAGGAGATAGACGAGAAGATAAAGAAGTTCAGGGAGCAGCTGAAGATGTTTTATAAAGGAGAAAGAAGAGGAAGAACTACACAAAATATCAGCGAAAAAGAAATTGGATGAAGAAAGTCTTTGGAGGTCTCATGTATCAGTGCATTGGATGCAATCATTACTTCAAAAGAAGTGGAAACAAATGGGGCGGAACGTCAGATAAAACAGAGTTAACGACATAGTGAATAAAGAAGCAAGATAAAAACGAATCGAAGTTCACCGATGCAAAAAGAGGTGAAGACGACGAGATTACAGCAAATGACAATGAGGTGAAAGCGAAAGAAATACCGAATAAGGAACATGATAGCTGAACCAGGATGGCATGACAATTTGTCTCAGATACCAGAGTGGTGAAGGCAAAATAACTGTGATGATGAAGGAAAGCTCTTCGATGTTTGTTATGCCCGTTCCAACATCAGATGAAGAGTTTTCCCTGTTCTTTAAGTGCCTGTTCAAAATATTAGTGAAGCGAACGGAGTTGGAACAGAAACAGTGAAAGAAGACGCTTCGAGGGGAAAAAGAGAAGGAAAATAAGAGCGCGAGGTATTCACCAAGGAAAAAAAAACTCGGCAGGCATTCAGCTGATATCATGTGGATGAGAGAAGTGTATCAGATGTGGAATCAGGAGCTGATGAAGCAGTAGCACCCGGAGCCAATTACACGACAACAATTAGCTCTTTTCAATTTTTTTACCCCTTCTTTTGATAGAATCTCTTGTTAGGGTATAACAGAGAGCAGGAGAAAGTCGCTGAGCTTCACAAGGAAGACACGAAGCTATGGGGAAAAGGCTAATGAGGCTTCATGCAGGAAGGAAAGATAGATGAGGAGAAGATGATGGATATCTCAGTGATTATTGAGTAACCAGTTGAAGTTATGAAAGATTCTTTCGAGAAAATCATTTTCAGAGAAGGATAGAAAGCCATGAAGAATTGGCAAACTTTAATAAAAAAGAAAAATCCTTTAAGAACATTAGCAGGAATTCGTTTCAAGATCGAGAATGAAAATAAAAGAGGCAGAAAGAAGAATATGAAAAAGTTGGGCAAAGGAAATTGCATCAGGATATAATCCTTGAGCGCAGAATTTGGAAGAGGAGAGAAAGAGGAAATAGGAGGAAACAAGGTCAATTCAGGTTGAAAAAGAAGACAAAACAAAAATTCGTCAAAGAAACAACGTTATATCAAAGAGATACGATTCTGTGTTTGAGCTTGGAGAGAATGCAATTATGAACCGCACAACTCAAAAGAAATGAAATTTATTCGAGCTTGGCAATTGCGTTGAAGGAGAGGAAAGAATGCGAATAAGAGGAAAAAGAGAAAGAGAAAGAGGTAATATTGAGAGAGGAGAGGCATCCAGCAACTGGATACTAAGTTGAAATGCTTCAAAACGTCTGGAGAAATATAAGGAGTGTTAGAAAAAGAAGATGAATACAAGAAGAAACCATCTTTGGAGTTTCGGAGGTTTTGCATTTTGATCATTGCGGCAGCCCGACACTGAATTTGATGGAGAGAGAATTCATTTGGAGCTTTCAGGAAAGGAAGGCGATAATGACGATACGGACTAGTGCCATTTGCGATTCACTGATTGTAGAGATTGGATTCGACATGACAGAAGAGAGGGAATACGAAGAGAACTGCAAAAACAATGAAATCAAAGATTTTTCATTCATTTTTTGGAAGACCAGAATTCATCATCAGGCAAACAGAATTAGAAGGAGATGAAGAAAATAAGATGAGACGAATCATGTTTGTCTTTGAAATTTCTGGGCTTAGCAGTCTATTTGCGGATGAATTGACAATACGAGAATAAGAGATGGAAAAGGGAGAAGAAGCGATTTTAGCAAAGAATGAAAGAAATATTGAAAAATTCACTCAGAGCAACAAAAATGGCAGAGAGACAGAAAGATATACAGAAAACAAAAGAAGCGACAGAGAATCCATTGAACATAGATATTTGACATCTCTATCTGAAGCAGAAGAGACAGATAATCAGATAAGAAATGGGTTGATTGTTGAAGTTGACTGTGTGAAAGTTTCGCTAAAAAAGGATTATTTACAAATCGACTTGCAAAAAAGTTGAATGTGATAGGAATGAGTGAAAATGATGAACGTTTAAAGTTGCATTTGGAAAATAATCATTACATATGATGAAAATCCTGAGAATTGATTTTGAACATACTCTGAAGGTTTGTAATTATTATTTAATTCTATGACATGTTCTTTTCCTCCATTCAGCATGTTCAAGGAACAAGGCTCTACATGATTTTGAAGAAGAGAAATGGAAAACAATAGAAGAGAATAAAGAAAAAGAAAGAACATTTATCTGAGAAAAAGCTTCGTCATTGGATAAGTTACAAAAAGCTTTGGAAGAAAGAAACAGCTGATGATGAACAATTTCCATCTTCGAACAATGAATAAGTTTACACCTCTATCTCGTCTCAACAGCTGCTGAAGAAGTGTTTTGCTACACTCACTTCAACTTCTCTTTCAAATAAAAATCCATTTAAATCAAAATCAAGTTTATCAATCTCATTCTCTTCTCCCTTCCTCTTTGTGCAAAGAATGACATACAACATGAAGCTTTATTCCATGTGATTCTTTCATTTAACTATCGCCTTTAAGACAGATTCAAAAAGCAGAGAAGAGAGTTGATAAGAAACACCGCATCGAGCATATAAGCAATTGAGGAGCTATATGAAGGAAACCGGGGGCATGCCGATGCATCCTCAGAGTGCGATGACGATGAACATTCATGTGAATGAGCATGCGACGTTTCCGCAAATGGAACAATAATTCTAAATGGCAGATTTATTAAATATAAACTCGCAGCGGTTGACGAGCACATTGTTTGTTGCTGCGAAGGTTGATCGAGTCTGTGTTGCTCTTGTGAAGAATTTAAGAAGCATCCCATTCGCATGAGCACTCTTGTGCACAGCCGCTTTGTTCCTGTTTGATGGGTTGCTGACTGAGCCTTATGGATGCTGAGGAGCTTCACAATTAATTGAGCATTCCTTGAATACCACTGAGAATCTATGGAGGAACGCGGCTGCGCTCCCAAGAATTGAGGGAGACCAGCTCCTGTCTATTGTGAAGTTGGAAAGATACGCAAGCTGTGCTGCTATTCCGCTCATAAATGTTGCGGCTGAGCTGGTCAAATGAAATGGCATTGAAGAAGGAGTGCATCAAGTTGAAGTAACATTCTGCCATATTCGACCCCGAAGAATAAGAAGAATAGCGCGATCAGTTTCAGTTGCTAGATATGTAGCTATGAGGTGTTTGAAGGAGCTGAAGCCAACGTCAAACGCGAACAAAACTGTAAAGTTCGGGGAGGAGACGTTTATGTGAGAGAGAAAAGCGCGGGAAAATCAAAGACCAAGAAGAGCAGGCTGGGAGAAGTGGTTGTGCTAGTCTGCAAGAGAAAAGATTCAGTGGGGTGAAACGACAAGTCCATCGAGAAGGCAAAAAACTGTAGAGATGGTGGAAGCAAAGGGGGAATGGAAGGAGATATAGCAGCAAGTGAAGAAGCAGCTGTTGCGAAATGCAACATCAGCGAGCTGGTGAAGGCAAAGTGAACAGGAACTAGACTTTACAAAAAAGACCCGACTTAAATTTGGAAAGGCAACTTAGGAGGAAGATGTGGAAGAATGCTGTGGAGATGAAGGCACAGGAAGCAGGAGGTGAGCCACCATGGTTGGCAGAGGAGCCAGTGTTTTGCTCGATTAATATTTGCTGAGCACGGAAGAAGGTTTTGAAGGAGATGAGATCGGCGTCGGGATCGGCATCGAGGTAGGGATAGGTGTGGGAGGAGTCGGAGCTGCGGATGGAGGTGATTGTAGCAAGAGAAGGATCGGTGAAGTCGAGAAAAAAGATGAACTCATTGACTTGGCCGGGGATGTTGGTGAACAGGAGAAAGATATCCATGCTCACAAAACAGTTCAAACAACAGCCTTCAAAAATAGCGCCAGAGACGAAACAACAGATTCACCTTGCTTTGTTCAATTTTCTGGAGAATAAGAAAAAAATGCATTGATAGAGGTGGAACATACAATGTTGCCGGTTCGATGCTCAGTTACGGAGGATAATACTCTGGCTGACTCAACATTTGCGTCAAGAGCAAGAAGTGTTGGAAGAGGAAGGAGAAAAGCATTCTGCTGAAGATTCGTTGTTGCGCCACAAACTTGCTAACTTCTTTCTAGACTGAAAAGCAGAAGGATCTCTGTCAGGAATCTCAACTGAGTAGGCAAAGATAAAGGAAGGAGAAGAAACATAGAAGAACAGAGAACATAGAGAATGTGAGATCTTTGGAGTCGTTAAAGCAATAGAATGCGATTCCAAAAAGAAAAAGATGAAAAATGAGAAAAATCGAGGTTGATGATGATGATGAAGAAGAACGGATAGAAATGAGGAAGAATTTTTTGATTTGTCAGAAGAGAAACTTCACTAATTTACGAAAAGATGAAACAAATTGGGTTCCAATTTTTGCTGTGAAATAATATAATTGCTTTATCAAATTTGACACACTCAAATGAAAACATTCTTCGAATGATGTTTTTTGTTTTGAAAAATACACAAAAAATTATACAAAATGAAAATTTTTTCAATTAAAATAACAATTTTGCATCCAAATTAAAAACTTTTGCGTTCGAAAAGAAAAATTTTTCAAACGAAATTAAAATATCCTTTTTTTTCACAGGAATAATATTACTTGAAAATTTCAAAATTTCCAGGAAAAAACAGTTTTTTTCAAGAATATATCTTTCAAGCGAGAAAAATAATAATTACACAAAACAATTTCCGATTCAAAAGTGTAAATTTGATTTTTCAAAATTTCGTAAGAAAATGAAAAAAATTGTGAAAGGTTTTAAACAATTGGATGAAAATACGGACTTTCAAGCTTTTTTAACACAAAGCATTGAAAAATTGTATAACTCATAACTTTATTTCACTTTTTCAGATTTTGCAATAATTTTGTTGTTCACAACTGAAAACATGCATTGTTGAAATAAAAATATAAAGTTTTGTTACATTTCACGAATGTCAAAAAATCGACCCATTTTTATTGTGTCTTTTGAATTCAAAATGTTAATCAAAAGGACATTATTTTTCAATGAAAATGCCTGAAGTTAAATATTTTGTCCCAAATGATAATTACAAAATGAAGTGCGAAATTTTTCTTTTTTCTGGTTAACTGTTAAACGAAATATAGGTCAGTCATTAAACGATGTCATTGTGTAATAAGTGTTTTATTCTGTTCATGTCGATTTTAATATTTGATAATTTTATTTAATATTATTTAATATTAGTTGATGAAAAAACATTTTGTTACCAATTAATATCATCAAATGAATAATAACTATACTATTTGAAGCAATATATTTGCATGATCATCGATTTCATTTTTCTTGTTATCCTTCACTTAAATATAAATTTATTATTATCAAACATCCGAATTATCCAGGATATGGCTGATTCTTTTCTATATCAAACCTTCGTTAAAGTTTTGACAAAAGTTTTAATCTCAATAGGATTTACGGAAAAATGTTATTTCTTTCAAATCAATGTCATCAGTTGCTTGTATTTTCCGATGAAATTCATTTTTTCGAAAAATCCATTGTGATTAAAATTTTGATCAAAACTCGAATGAAAGTTTGATTTCAAAAAAAACCTGCCAAATCAAAAATCATCACACATATCAACATTTGTAATGTGGTGTTAAAATATTTATATCACTTATTCAAATTTTCCAATTAATATCACTTATCACTCATTTCAGGAAGGAAATTATTTGTGTGTTATAATAAAGTTTTATCATTCAAACATTCGAATTTTGATTTTTTGTAGAAAACCAAAATTTTTCTTTAGAAACATTGAGTGGGTGGATTATTTTTTTGGTAATTTTCATTAATAGGTGTATCTCATTAAATAAAAGCAAAAAACAGAAAGAGATCATTGTTTCAGATTTGACTTCCTCGTTTGTATTTATTTGAAACATTTTTAATAACAATTTTTGATTCTGATTCACCAAAAATAATTCTAAAATAAAAAATTAACAATTCAAATTCAAAAATTAATAATTCAATTTCGTAATTTTTTAATTCGATTTCGAAAAAGAATAAATCAATTTCGAAATAAGTTTTAATTTGATATGAGGAATAAATAACTTGTGTTTCAGTGTTTGCATTCTCTAAATTATAATCTCATCTATTCACTTAGTTTATAAATATTTCTAAAATGACGATATTTCATAAAAAAAACTAATTCCTTTTTAACTAAAATTTTTATTAAATTCAAATAAATAAGAAAAGAAAATGAATTCATTTTCATTAAAAAACGATGTTTTTCTCCTTCACTCCAAAAAATCAGAAAAATTATTGGATAAAAATTCTTGAATCCAGTTATTCAATAAATATGATTGAAAATTCACTATTTCCATGAGGGGGTTCATAAGTGTGAATTTTTTCACTTTCTATTTTGATCATCAGAGTGATGTTTTCTATTGTGAATAAATCATCAAAATATTTTTTTGTCATTTGTTGCAATTCAAAAAACACTTTTCTTTGAGTTATAATATTTGATTGGTTTAAAAAAAACTTGAAATTATTTGAAATCTATTCTCGAGATAAATTAATAATTTCTGCAATTAACAAATTTCGAAATTCAAATATTCTTTTTTGAAATCGAATTAATTCATTATGAAATAGAATCATTAATTTTCGTATGTTAATTATTATATTTCGAATTTGTATTACTTTTGGTGTTATAATTTTAATAATTTTGAACTTTTATTTGATCATTTGTCATACATGTTTTCACCAAACTTTCTTTTTCTATCAGTTTTTTGCTATAAGGTTATGAAACATCCATGATGATCTTTTTGAATATCAAATGTTTTTTTATAAAATTAAATTTTTTTTGTTTTTGTTTTTGTTTTTCACATTTTGTAGTTTTTGATAAATAATTCAACAGAATGAATATGGGGCAAAATATGGAAAATGCAGAAAATAGGGGAACCAAAACTTTTTCGTTGTTTTGTGATAAATTACAATAAAAATCCAATTCACATTCATTCATGTGTTGCATATAAATGACACATCAAATATGAAAATTATTTTTTAAAAATGGTACAAAAAATTTCATATTCCAATTCATTTAAAAAGTTTTTAATATTTTGTTCCATTTTATAATATTGATATGAAAAGGAAAAATCAAATTATTACCGTGAAATACCTTGAAACAGGAAGTAATATCATGCTTGTCAATGGTGTTACATTTAAAGAAGATTTTGAAGTTGCGGATAACCGTGATGCTACAAAATTATTTATTTAGTTAATATTTTGGGTTTCTTTTTTTCATGATTTATTTATTGATTCACACTAATTTTTCTCCAAACCCTAAAAATTGTTATTATTTACCTTTTAAATAGCATGTGGCTCGATTATTATGCAGGATGAATGATTAGCTTTATGATTTTTAGGTTCCCCCATCATCTTCTCTTCCCCAAAATATATAACTTCAGGCATTTTCATTGAAAAATTATGCACATTTCATTGATTTTCTGAGTACAAAAAACACAATAAAAATGGGTCCATTTTTTGATATACGCGGAATGACACAAAACTTCATGTTATGATTTCACTGATGCCTGTTTGCAGATATGAAAATCTTATTTATTCTGAAATCTGAAAAAGCGAAATAAAGTTATGAGTAAAACAATTTTTCAACACCTTGAACATTAAAAGCTTGAAAGTCCATATTATCATCCAATACTCAAATTTACTGAATTTATTTGCAATGTCATGAAAATTTTGTAATGAAATAATTGCAGATAAAGTTTGGAACAAACTATTGTTTGTTTCATAATTACAAAAATTCCGTCCCATGAAATTAATGGCATAACATTTATTTGATGTTTTTGAAAATGAACATGAAAAGAAAACCAGTTGCATGATGTATTCATCTTGATAAAACTTTGAGGAATATTACCGCTTTCGTTAATCAAATAAATATTTAATTATTTCAAATTTTCTCATTTCGCTATATGTTTTATTAAATATGACAAATAAATAGGAACAGTAATTTGTTTTTATCTTATTCACAGTATGACAAAATTTTCAAATCGTTATTGGTAATAATTTTTGAAATCATTTTTTATTTCCAAAAATTTTGGTTTGAAATTTGTTTTGAATGTTTCAAAATGTTCACTGAAAGGATATCATAAACTTAACAGAAAAATTTGTCGTGAATTCATTTCAAACATTGATTTTTCAAGCAATTGAATTCAATTCAACACTTGGAAGAAAACTTTTTGGTCAATTAACAAAAAGTCCAGGAATATTTAACACACCGAAAATAGTTATGATTTCAAATATAATTACCCTTATATGAAATAAAAGTACAGAAAACTACAGTTTTGAAAAAAATTTTTTTTTCAAAAAAATGAAATGCAAAAAACTCCTGAAAAAACAGAAAGAAACAAAAAATTTGAGTTTTTATTTTAAAAAAGTCACAAATATTCAATTTTCATAATAAAAAAATATTCATTTCATGATCAAATTATTGTTTCTGCTCACGAATTATCACAAGAGAGTATGCAATAGCATTGGCAAGCAATAGATACCATATCAGTGAAATTTGGAGTGTGTCAACAAAATTATAATCAAAACATGAATATTTCAAAGAATTTGAAAATTTAACATTGGCAACTTTTCAAAAAGAATAGCACGTCTTTTGGAATATTAAAACGTCTCTATGGATGCTTAACAGAGCTTAACTTTAAAATCAACAAAAATTGAAATATTGTTTTTTATCAGAAAAACAATTTATCAATCATAAATAAAAATACCAAAAATCATGAAAAACAAAAACTATCGAAAGAGTGTAATTTATTAAAAATCAATTAGTTTGTAAATATGGCACAATATTCTTTTTCTATGTTTAATAATTATTTAATGACGTTCACTCAATGCAAAAAAGTTCTGATTAAAAAAAATGCACGGATTAATTATTGCACGATTTTTCAAATGAACAGTTAGTGAAGTTGTTTTAAAATAGAAATTTTATGACATTAAACATATGTATTCATTTCTATTTAAAAATATTAAACAAGCAATTGGAACTCATTCAAAAACATGTGAAAATTATAAATGCAAAAACAAAAAAAAAATTGTAATTTATTTAGAAATGATTATAGTTGTGTTAATGTTGTTTCGCATTCATTGGAAAAACTTTAAATTAATTATTGTTGCAAATATTGCATCGGAAAAATATCATTTTTATTCCATCTTGAACCATAAGTTCATTTTATTTTTATTTGTTTTTTATTTTTGCTCGTATAACGGATAATATGTGCGTGATTCCTTTGATTGTTTTTACAGCAATTACCATTATTAAAGGCGATGGGAAATGCCAGAAGGTGATAACCGATCCATCGCATGACGCCTTCTGTGAACAATGCGATGAAAATTGTCTTATTGAAGGATGTATTTCGAAAACGAGTATGAAACGGCTTGTATATATATAAATATATATTTTATAACTGATTTTTTGCTTTGTTGAGTTTATGCCTCTGATAGTGAAGAGCTGCTCGATTATAATCATAATTACAAAAATTGCGAAAAAGGAAAAGCCAACAAATATCAAATACGTGACTCTTCAATTCCTTTAAGTGCGTCTACACATATGGGGAGTATTTGCAAAGAAAGTCAACTTAAAGGAAATATGAGATTAATTAATTCATCAATTGAGTTAAATCAAATTTCATTGGAGAATTATGAAAATTGTTGTTTGGTGTGTGGAATGAGGGGGAGTGTGGTTGTGGTGAGGGGATGTGGTGTGGAGATGGGGAGAGGCAAGGAGGCGGGGGTGTTTGAGCTGGGCGGGTGCAGAGGGGTGTTTTGGAACATCACGCTGAGAGGGGTTGGAAGGGGAGGAAATGTGTGTGGGAGACTGTTTGGAGGAGAGGGGAGGATGGGGCAGAAGATGAGCGAGAGAGAAGGTGGAGGAGGAATAGGAGGATGGGGAAGAGGAGGAGGTAGAGGTAAAGGAGGAGAGAGAGGAAGACAACGAGGAGGCGGAGGAAGAAGAGGTGGAGAAGGAAGAGGAGAAGGAAGTGAAGAAGAAAGCGAAGGAGGTGGGAGTGTATTGGTGAGTGAGTCTGATTTCTCATCTTTTTGTGTTTCATCAGCCCCGTTTCTGGCACCACCCTTGACACCCCTTGTATCTCTCACCCAGCTGACCTTCTTCAACATCTCCACAAATCCATCGAAAACAACACATCTGGGTGAAGGGCTGAGCCAAACCTCGTTTCTGATGAGTGGGTGCACATTTTCATCGGTGTTGGATGTTTGTGACGGGGGCATTGTCCCTTCACTGAACAGCCCCTCATCATCCTTGGCTGCCTCGAACACCTCGTTTGTCGGATGCTATCGCTCTCAGAATGTTGTAGTCAGCGGGAGTGAAGGGAATCCATCGAAACCAGCGAGACAGAATCAGACAGACAATGGGGCAAATTCATTCACTTGGTGCGAGTGGAATGGCTCAAATACAACCGGGACAAGTAATTCTTATACAGATGGAGTTTCGAGTGGAGGGGCGATTAATATGTATAATCTGGGATCTGGTACACTTTCAGTGAAATTTTGTTTGTTTAACGACTGCTACGCGCATTATGGCGGTGGTGGTATTATGTGCCGTGAGATCAGTTCTATCAAGATCGAGAACAACTCGTTCAATGCTTGCACTGCTCAAAATCGTTATGGAGGAGGGATATATGCTTATTATATAACTTCGTGTGTCAGGATCAGTGGCTGCGAGTTCCAGAAATGCAAAGCGAATAGCGTCGGAGGAGGTCTTTATCTCGAAAATTTTAATGTTTCTGGATCTTCATGTATTGGAACGGAAAGTGGGAAAGGGGAGAGTGCTTGTGTGTTTGAGTGCTCATTCACTTCGTGTTCTCTAACAAGTCAATATGGCGGAGGGATGTATTGCTCATATGTTCCGGCTGCTTTCAAAATGAGGAGCCTCCAGTTCATTTCGTGCTCAGCAGTGTCATATGGCGGAGGATTGTGTTTAGATCCAAGACAGTCAACAGCTCCAAGCAACAACCTTTATTGCTATTTCTTCTTCTTCCACGATTGCAGTTGCAATGCCTCCACTCCATATGGCCATGATGTGTATTTTCAAGATTATTACAATCTCTTTTCATCAAATAACCCGTTCTATGAATCGTACACAACAAATACTGATGAGAAGAGAGTGTGCTATTATTATAATGGTTATCAGCATACAGAAAAGAAGGAATGGTTGAAGGAAGGGATGAAGGATCGGTATGTTGGGGTGGGTGGAGATGATTCGAGCAATCTGTGTGGGATGAGTGAGGCAACACCGTGCAAGACAGTGGGGCATGCGGTGGGGTCGAGCATGGCTCAGCTGAGCTCGACAATCACGTTGCTGGGTGGGAGGCATGTGAGCGAAGGGACAACGATCAGTGTTGGGGAAAAGAAGATTTCTGTTTTGGGGAAAGGGAAGACAGTGAGTGTGATTGGGACGAGTGCGCTTTCGACCTCTTCGACAACGTTGTTTAGCATATCATCTGGTCAACTGGAGGTGGGGCATGTGGGGATCGACCACAACGCGACAAGAAGCCCATCGCCGAGTGTGTTTGTGGTGTCACTGGGGAGCGGGACTCTTTCACTGGAGGATGTGGTGATCTCAGGTACAACTGGAGGAAGTGTTATATCAGCATCTGTGTTAGATGTTGCGCTGAATCAGCTGAAGATGATTGATATTGAGATCAAAAATATAAAAATGAGTCAGCCTCTTTTCGCTGAACCATCATCAGCCGGATCATCATCAGGAGAGAGTTTGCTGGGTAATGTTACAATTCGGAATGTGAATCGGACAACAGGGGATGGAGTGGTGATGGCAAAAAGCGTGAAGGGTGGGGAGACATTTGTGGTGTGGAATACAACAATAGAAGGATGTGAGTGTGTGAATGGGAATGGAGGAGGGATAAAGGTTGAGTTGGCGTCTTCTTCAAGTCAAGTTAGAATTGGATCATCAGCATCGCACAGCGGAGGAACAACAAAATTCAACAAAACGAAGTGCAGTGGATATGGAGGAGGGGTGATGCTATGGCTGGCAGATAGCTCATTTGGTTTTGAGATTTCATCGGTGAGTTTTGTTGGTTGCAGTGCAACATTGGGAGGGAAAGATGTGTTTGTGAATGGGAGCAGGTTGGTGAGTGGGACAATAACAAGTTCAAAGCTGGATTTCTCACGAAATGTTTCTGTTTATGATGAGCTGATGGGATATGACCGGAATGAGGGAGGGATGGGAATATTCCCATTGAATGTGTTTTTGACACATTTTCAGGAGCAGCACATGTGGGGAATAAGGTGAATGGGTATGGAGGATATGACTCGTGGTTTTGTGGGTTTGGGTATTTTCCATGCAAAACGATCGCGTTTGCTTCACAGAACAGATTCAGTTCGTCAAAGAAGAACATTGTGTTGGATTCAGGGTTTGAGCTGGGAGAGGTTGTGTCGATGGCCGGGTCATATGAATGGGAGGTGTATTGTGGGATTAACAAGACAAATGTGAATGTGAGGGTGCCGAGTGGAATGACATCTTCGTGTTTGATAAATGTTCAGAGTGCAAGCTCAATAAAGAACATTGCATTCCAAATTCCATTTCTGTTGTCAAGTGCAACATCGCTCATTGTTTTGACAAGCTCATCACTCACACTCACAGACTGCTCAGTTGCTCATATATCAGAGAGCACATCGAGTGTGGCCTTTGGATACAGCATTGTGAATGCGCAGGGTGGGAGTCTGAAAATGGAACGATTTGTGATTGGTGGAGCACTTGTGTTTGGAGCTCATTCAGCGATTGAATTTTCTGAAGGAATGACGAGTGTGATATGTTCAGGATGCAATATCAGCGGAATCAAAAGGAATGAGGGAGATGGAGGATGGATGAAAGGAACAGTTGGGTCGAGTGGAACGTTGACAGTTGAAGGATGCAATGTGAATGGGTGCAGTTGTGGTGGTGGAAAAGGAGGAGGAATCTATGTTGGATTGAAGGGAAGCGGAAAAGTGGTTGTGAGTGGAACGAGTGTGATTGATGGGAATAAGGCAGAGAATAATGGAGGGAATGGAGGGAGAGGAGGAGGGATGTTTGTATTGATGGAGAGTGGAGGATGTGGATTGACAATTGGGCAGGATGTGAAGTTTTCGAAAGTGAATGGGAATGTTGCAACATATGGAAAGGATGTGTTTGTTCGTTGTGGGAGTGGAGTGTTTTTGGATTCAAAAGTGAATGCACAATCATTTGCATTTTTGACGCAAGCACCATTCCATCAGATGTGTTGAAATTGAGTGGATGCGAAAATGGGGAAGAAAATGGTGTGATTCCACTGTTTGTGTATTTGTGCACAATGGGGTCAAAAGTGCTTGTTGATGGGAGTGGAGGAAATGGGAAGGACCACAGTCATTGTGGATTTGATGGATTCAGGTGTTTGACAGTTGATTATTGTGCGAACTCAAGAATGAGCAGCACTGTGAATGAAATTGAAATTGTCTCATCTTCTTCAATTGCCAAGGAAATAACAGGACCATCATCATTTGGTGTGATAATTTCAGGCAGAATAGCGTTATCCGATGGAGAGAGGATGGGGGTGAATGTGAGTGATGGAGGATCAGCCACACAAGATTGGCTTGTTGGATGTTCGAGTTCAGTGACAATGAGCCGACTTTCATTTGTTGTGAAAGGTCAGTTGAAATCAAGGAGAAGTGCATTCATCCATTCAACATCAACACTCAGTATGACGAACTGTTCAGTCTCATTTGAGAGTGGGGCATTGACCAATGGAAAGATCGGATACAGCATCATTGGCATGGCAGGAGGGAATCTGATTGTTGATGGATTTGTGATGGAAAGTTCATTGAAGACGAATGGGAAATCTCCAATAACGATGACAAGTGGAGTTCAATTGGAATTGAAGAACAGCAGAGTGAGTGGAGTGGAGGTGGAAGTTGCAGGTGGAAATGGAGGAGGGGGATGTTTGAATGTTGGGATGGGGGATAATGGGAATGTGAAAATTGAAGAAAGCAATTTTTCATCAAGATGCACAGGTGGAAGTGGAATGAAAGGGGGAGGGATGATGATATCAGTTGGAAGCGGAGGAACATTGAGGGTGAAAGGAGTGAAATTATCAGGATGTGAAGTTCCATCAGAGGATATTGAGAATGGAGGGAGAGGAATTGGGGGAGGGATGTTTGCTGAATTTGTCAATCAAATGGGAACATTTTCATTGGAAAGCATGACATTTAGTGGGTGCAATGCATGGAAAGGGAAGAATTTGTTTGTAGAAGCGTCGGATTTATCGGCTGCCATCAACAGCACATCAATAGGATTCAATCCAGAAATTGGAATTAATGTTGCAGACTTGAATGAACTTTGTGGAAGAGAAAGAGACAAGGCAGAGCTGATTGTTCCACTTGTTGTGTTTCTTCGAACATTTTCATCTCCAGCATATGTGAGTGGGAGAGAATTAGGAAGTGAATTCAGGCTGTGTGGATATGAAGATTTCCCATGCATAGGAATTGGGAATGTTGGAGAAGTTCAGTTTCCGAGTTCAAAGAGAGTGATCAGACTGACAAGCACATTTTCATTTGTTGAAGAAGTGAAGTTGGATGAACAATCATATGAGATTGATTCGAGCAACAAAGATGTTGGATTGAAAGTTGGAGGAACAGGAACAAAAACACAAGAAGCATTGGTGATGAACAGTGTTTCATCAACATTGACAGGGATATTATTTGAATTGGGAGAATCGATTTGGGAACATACATCATTTGTTCATTCTTCAGGAGGGACATTGAGGTTTGCTGATTGTGGGATAAAGATGGGTAATGGAGTGGATGCAGTGAATTATGAGTTTGCGAGTGCAAGTGGAGGGAATGTGGAGATTATCCGGATGAGTTGTGGAGGGAGTGAGAGAAAAGTGAAATTTGGAATGAAGGCATTCATTGTTATTAATGGAAATGGGGGTGCTTCGATTGAGGATTCGTTGCTTGAGAGTGTGGAAACAACAAATATGAAGGGATTGATTGATTATTCATCATCATCGAGTTCATTGACGATTGTGAATGTGACAGCACAAGAATGTGTGATGGGAGGAAAAGGACTGATATGGGATGATAATGGAAAGAAGCTGGGGATGAGGAATTGCACGATTATGAAGATGAGCAGTTTGGAGGGAAATGGGAGTGTTGTGAGTGGAGAAGTTGGAAATGGATGTGCTGTTGAGGTGAATGATGTTGTGATTGAAGGATGTGGAACATTGAAGGGATGTGGAGGAGGGATGAGTGTGATATTGAGGGGAACAGGAGAAATGCGTTTGGGGAAGAGTGGAGTGGTAACATCATTTGAGAAATGTTCGGCTGGAGGTGAGGGATCAATTGGGGGATATGGAGGAGGAGTGTTGCTGAGATGCGAAGAAGGAGGAAGCGACTTTGTGATGAGTGGATTGACATTTGGAAGAGGTGAGGGAGCAAACACAGCGGCACATGGAGGAAACAATATGTTTGTTGAAGGAACATATTTGTATCAATTGGTGAATAATGTTTCATTCGACTTCTCATTTGAGACTGAAGGAGATGGATTCAACATAAAAGATCTTATGGGAGCAGAAGATGGAAATGAGTTGAAATTGATCCCCGTTGTGGTGTTCTTTCGAGAGAAGCCGAGTGTTGGGTATGTGAATGGGGGAAATGGAGGGATGGACTATCATAAATGCGGATATGCTGACTTTGCATGCTCCACATTGACATATGCAGGAACAAGTGTTTTTGACACGTCGCCAGCAACACTGAAACTTGTCGATGGAAGTTTTATTTTCGATGAAATGACACTCAACACTCAAGAAATGAACATTGATGGAGATATTGAAAAGGCAAAGATTGGAATAAGCGAAGGAGGAGAGGAAGGAAATGAATTTTTGATAAAGAGCGAACAAACAATATCATTTTCATCATTGGCATTATCGATATCAACATTTGCCGAATCAAGAAAGGAGTATGTATTTCTGTGCAGTTCAAGCACATTGAGATTTGAAGGATGTTCATTTGGAGCAGAATCAGAAAGTATTGGAGTGGGATTGATTTGCGGGAAAGGAGGGAAAGTGGAGTTGGCAAATTGTGAATTTGAAAATATCCGAATGACCAAATTAGGGATGGTGACTTTTGATGGAGCAGGGGTTGGAGGATTGATTGATGAGGTGATTGTGAGGAATGTGACAAGAGAATATGAGGGAAGAAGCTTATTTGAGCTGAGAACTGGAGGAGATATTGAGATTAAGAACACGACGATGAATGAATCTCATTTTGATGATGGAAATGAGATTGAGATTGGAGAAGGGATTAATGCGAAAATCTGGAACTGCACATTCAAATCAATTCAGAGAGTGAATGGGAATGGAGGGGTGTTGAATGGGAGAGTGGGGAGCGGGAAGTGTGTGGATATTAACAAATGCGTGTTTGAGGAATGCGGATGCGAGTCAATGAGCGCAATTGGGGGAGGGGTTGTTCTGATTGTGGGAGATGGAGGAAAACTGTTGTTTGATGATAACAAGATGAATGGATGCACAGTTTCAGAGAGAACCGGAAAAGGAGGAGGGTTGCATCTGACATTTGAAACAACGAATGCAGAATATTCTATGAAGAATGACACTTTCACGAACAATGTGGCAGAAAAAGGAGAAGATGTGTATTTGGTGTGCGGATCACCATGGACGATGCTTCTTCCAGCGTTGTGGGAAGGGACAGCCACAAGAGTCACAGCAGAAAATAAGATGTGGGTGCTTGAGTCATCTGAAGCAAGAAAAGAAGACTCACTGATCAATTATCTGTTTCCAAGGTTGGGAACGGATTTGTTTGTGAGCAATACTGGAAACGGATTATCAAGTTGTGGAGCGAAAGAAAATCCTTGCTCGTCTGTTGATATTGGGTTTGATCGGTTGAACGATGAGATAGAGAGGATTATGCTTGTTGGTGCTGCTTCAGTGAGCAAGACTATCAACAGAGGTGGGAAAGGACTGACAATCAAAGGGAATGAAGTTACAAAAAAACTGGTTGTTGAAGAGGGAGGGAAATTTGAATTGATAGAAGGAGATGGGCAAACACATTTGACTTTGTCACTTCTTCAGATTTCGCTTCCATGCTCCTCCTCTGCAAGTGCAAGTGGTGATGAATCGATTGTGGAAGTGAGGATTGGTGAATGCTTCATTTTGGATTGTTTGTTTTCAAAAGGAGGTGGGAATTCAAATGTGAATGAGTGTGGGAAGTGGATAGTGATTGGGAATGGAGGAGTCATTCGAATAGAGAGAACAGAAATGAATGGGATAACATTTGAAGGATGTGGAATTGCAAGATTTGGAGGAGGGAATGTGATATTTGAGAACTGTTCATTGGATGGGATTGAGACCAGCGGAGAAGGAGTGATAGTGGGAAATGGTGGATCTGAAGTGACATTGAGGAACATGACAGCATTGGGGTGTGTTGTGGGAGCAGGATCGCTGATAACGTCGAATGGAGGATCGAGTTTGATGGTTGATGGAGAAAGCAGATTTGAGAATATCGAGACAGAAAGTGTGAGTGGAGGGTGTTTGAAGAGTGAGATGAAGCTGAATGATTTGCTTGAAATTGGACCATCATCCATATTGAAATGCTCTGCGAATGGAAATGGAGGAAGAGGAGGAGGAATATATCTGGATTTGAGTGATGATTGTGTGAATAACTTTTCACTTTCAACATTGACATTCGAAGGCAATGTTGCAACTGAGGGAAGGGATTTGTTCATTTCGTGCAAGAAACTGAATGAAACAGTGACGAAGGAGAGGTTTGGATTTGAATACAAATATGAAAATGGAGAAGGAGAATGGATGGCAGTTGATATGAAAGGGATTGACAGAGACTATTTTGCAGAGAGTGTTGATCTTGGGCTGTTTCTTGTTGAAATGAAGGGAATGGAGGTGTGTGTGTCGAAGGATGGATATGACACATTGGGATGTGGGAGCGATGGATATCCATGTGAATCAATGTGGAGTGGAATAAGCCACATTGACAGAAGTGGAACGGAAGGAGAAAGGAAAGTGAAAGTGAGGGATGAAGGGACAATTGAAGATATTTATTCTTTCACAGATGCACTTGCGATTGATGGGTGTGTGAATGAAGGAGATGATGATAAACACAGGACAATTCATTTTGAAGGGACAATCAATGGGGATTCTGCATCATCCTCATCTGTTATTTCATCAACTGTATCATTAAGCTTGTTTTCTTTGAAGCTGCAGATTCCAAGTCAATTTGTACCAAGTATGAATTCCTTGATCTCTTCTAGTGGGGTTCTTAAACTCGAAAGCTGTTTATTTAGCATCCAATCATCAACGACCATTCAATACTCATTGATATCCACAATAAGTGGAAGTTGCATATTGAAAGGATGTAGTCTGACAGATTTTTCATTTTCCATTTCACCACTGGTAATGGCTTCTTCTGTTTTGTTCGAAAACAGCAACTTTTCAAACATTAGGAACACTGGAAGTGGTGAAGAAGGAGGCGTTGCAAAAGTGATATTGCAAGGGAATGAAAAACTGGAAATAAAATCAACAAATGCATCATCGTGTTCACTTTCATCAGGCAATGGAAAAGGAGGATTTCTGTATTTGGATTGCCAAAATTGTTTGAATGAGAAGCCATTTGTTTTTGATGCTGACGTAACTTTTAAGAATAACAATGCAGCCATTGGAAAGAATGCGTTCATTTTTGCATCTGATCTGAACAAGACCGTGACAAATGATTCATTCCACTTCAATTACTTGCCCATGATAAATGACAGCAATTTGTTTGTTGGGAGTGACAACTTTCATTCAAACAATGATTTGTTCATGTTTCTGATTCCATACAGCTCAACTGAGATATTTATCTCATCAGAAGGATTTGATGTGGCACGTTGTGGAAGTGAAGAAGAGCCATGCTTCACAATGTGGAAAGGGATGGAAAACATGAAAAAGGAGATTGGAAAGAAAACAATTCAGATTAAAGGATCAACAATCATTCGAGATTCATTCAATGTGTCCAATTATCAGATCAAAAGAGTGTGAAGATGGGAGAAGAGAATGTGAAAGCGATATTGAATTTTGAAAAGGCAATTGGAAATCAATTGGAATATTTCATGGAAAACGATGTTCGTCTTGAATTTTTCAACATCCAACTTCAACTAACATCTGGATTTGACAACTCAGCCAAAACAATTATTTCCAACAAAAATGGAGAATTGGTGATAAGTGAATGTTCATTCCATTCAGAAGCAAGAGTGAACAATGGATTTGATTGTGTGTTTGTGGATGTGATTGGAGGCAATGTGGAAGTGAATGATCTGTCGATGGAATCATGCAATGTTGGAAACAGTATTTTTGTCATTCATGATTCTGGAATTACTTGCCATTTTGTGAATGTTCGAGTGGAATCGTTGAATGAAAGCAGAGAATGTCTTCTTCTGATCAAAGGAACTGAATTAACAACAAAGATAAATGAAGGAGTCGAGGAAATGAGTCTCAACATTGATAATTCGTCATTTTCAGGAGTGAAGAGAAGTGACAATGGAGCAAGCATTTTGGAGTCAAAGAGTGAGAATAAGATTTGTTTGGTTGTGAATTCGAGCAACATCACAGAAGACAAAGCTGAATCAAGTGAAAAAGGAGGGGCGATATTCTTCACATTGGGTGCATCTGGATCAATGAAGATGATTAAGTCCGAAGTCAGTCAATGCAGCTGCACCAATGGGAAAGGAGGAGGGGTGTATCTGGCAACAAAAGAACGAGGGGAATTGAATTTCACATTTGTTGGAATGAAATTCAGTTCAAACACAGCAAGAGTGGGGAATGACATTTTCATTGAATGTTTCAACATCTCTTCTCAGATCAATGAAAGTCAATTTCAGTTTGATCTTCGAGAGAATCATTACTCACGAATTAATGCAATCTATGGAATTGATAGTTGTGAACACAAAGAAGATGCAAATCTGATTGGATTTGTGACTATCCATCAGAGTGACACAATTGTTGTGAGCAGTGAGGTTGGATCGAATGACAGACAATGTGGAACAAACACACTTCCATGTGATTCAATTGAGCATGGGCTGGTGCATTTGACATCTGAATATGTGAGTCTATTGTATGTTGACGCTGAGAGTGTGATTGGAAGAGAAATTAATCTGGAGGAGATGAGTCTGAGTTCGAAGAGCAGAGAAAATTGTAAAGTTGAAGTGAAATCAAACATTGAAAAAACAAGAGAGACATTGATAACAACAAGAGAAACAGTCTCGTTGGTGAGAGTCAGCTTTGTGTTTGATTCGTATTTCATCTCTTCACATGAATCATTGATGTCACCCGAAAGAGGAATTCTTGAGATAATAAATTGCTCATTTGACTCAAAACAATCGGCTGGAGAAGGAAGTATAGAATTAGCAAACATTCCATTTCACATTTTCAACATGGCAAAAGGAGAATTACAACTCGATGGATGCACAATATCAAATCTCATTCTTCATAAATCTGCATTGTCTCTTTCATCACCACTTCCATCAGTGATTTATTTGTTTGAGATCAGCAATTCAACAGCTAAAACTTCTCTGATAGATATTAATGAATGTGGACAATTAAACATGGAAAAGTTTCATTCAGAAAATATCACAGTTGAGGGAAATGAAGAATTATTGATATCTTGCTTGTCAATGAAAAAGACAATTCAATTTTCAAATTGCACAATTGGTGGAGTCGGTTCAAAGACAACAAAAGGGAAATTGATGAAATTGGAGGATTGTTTGGATGTGAAAATGGACAGTTGCATTTTTAATGGAAATTCAAAGGAAAGAAACGAGAAGAATTTGAATGAAGGGGAAGAGATGTGCAGATGGTCAGGATCTCTTATGGATATTGTGAAAAGTTCTGTGATGATGAAAGTTTCAACAATATCGAATACATCAGATGGAGGAATAACAATGAGGGGAGGAAATGTGAATATTGAGAAAGGAGAATTTTTGAGTAATAATCCATCAATTGAAGGATATCCATCATTGAGAAGAAATATCATCTGCTCAGATTCAGGAACATTGAATGTGATGAGTTTGAAAGGAGGAGATGGAGTAAAAGATAGCTCCTCACTTTGGATGTTGAATGAAGGGTGCAGTTTTGAAGGGATTGTTTCTGAGAGAGATTCATCATTCTTCATTCCTGTTCTGGAGAGTGTGGAAGCAAAAGAAGAAGCAAACAGAATGAAGCTGACATTCAAAGGAATGCTTCTTGTTCCATGCAATTTGTCATTCTCAGTTGTGAAGAAGAAGGGAGAAGAGAAAGAGATTGAACATTATGATTTTGATTCAAATGGATTCTTGTCAGAAAATGAAGCAGAAGGAAGTGTTGCAAAAGATCTCATCAGCAATTGTGGAAATGATGTTGAGGTGAGTGTGTGTATTTTGTTTGGGAATGAAGAATCTCCGTCATCAACAAATTCATTCGTTCTGAAGAACAAAAGTGAGATTGAATCAAAGGGGGATGAAATAATCTCAAAAGGAGAGGATAATATTGAATGGAGTTTGTTTGCGTTTATTGGGTGCATTGTTGTTCTGGTGCTTTTTGTTGGTTTGTTTGTTGTGGTGGTTGTGTTTCTGCGAAAGAAACTGAGAGAATCAGAAAAGAAAGTTGAGAAAGAGAGATTGGAAAACGAGGAGATAATGGGGAAGATAGAGAGGCGAAGAAGGGGAAACAATGGAGGAAGTTTTGAGATGAGTGAAATGCCATCGACATTACTGGAAGGGATGACAAGCCAAATTCCGCTACTCATTGACAACGATGAAGAAGATCTTCCAGAGCCTCCTTCGGTGAGCAGTGAAGAATTTCTGAATGAAAATGATTTGCCAGATTTGGAATTTCCATTGTCATTTTCCGGGAATGCTTCTGTTTCTGGGGTGTTGCAACCGCATTCATTCAATGTGATATCAGCAAAGAAGCCATTTCGAGAGAAGGAGAAAAATAACATCAAAACATTGCACTCAGTGATTCATTCAGTACAAGGTAATTTCACCCTGGGAACAAGAGCGATGGATGTTATTGATGGGAAGGAAGTGGTTTTGGCGGTGGCAGAGCTGTTTGAGCATTTGATTTCAGTTGGAGATGAAAGGGTGGAAATGATGGGGAAACAATTGAGCCCATATTCGATCTTTGTTGAGGAAGGAATTGAAAATGAAATATTTGTTTTGACAGAGGAATTGAAAGATGAAAAGCAGAAGGAAGAAATGAAGCGATGGAAGGCGCCTGAAGCGGGAGATGAAGAAGAGGATATGGAAAAGGCAGTCGTTTTCACACTTGGACTGATTCTGCATGAGATGACAACTGGGGAAGTGCCATTGAGTGAATGTGAGGCGGAGGAAGCTCAGAAGATGATGAGAGATGGAGTGCGACCGCTGACAGAAGGAATTGAAGGAGAAGATCTGGTTGAGCTGATGGAGAAGATGTGGGCAGATGAGCCGAAGGAAAGACCCACCTTGGTAGAGGTGAAAGAATCATTGAGAGAATTGATAGAAAACGATGCGTAGCCACAATGAACAAAAGAAATTAGATGCATTCTGATCAGGATTGCACGTTTTCCATTCACTTCAAATTCTTAACATTTCACATTCATCTATTTTAAAAAAACAAACAACTTTACAAATTAATGGAAACTGCTTATTACAGAATTACAATTCCAAGAATCACTTCACTTTCTTTCACTTACTTATTCTAACGTTCCATTACGTCAAATTCAATTTATTCTTCCTGCTTCTTTCTTTTCTACTCTGCCTTCATCTCCTTCAACTCCTTCATTTTTTTCATCATCATCTTCTTCTTATAGTTCTGCGACTTCTTTTTCGAATTTATTTTTGCCAATGTTGTTGTCAGATATTCATTTTGCATGTATTTTTAGCGCAGACAGGGCAGTGTCGTTTTCTGTTTCCGAAGGCAAAGGCGGGGCGGCCACTCAGAGACAGTCGCTGACGTTCCTATTTCAGTCTTTGTCAATTAATTTCAGCCAGCCTGCCACAAATGTTGTGATTGCGATTATTCGCTCTGACTCAAATCAACTCACCGAAAAATAGATTTTTACCCGTCGACATCACACAATTCATTTTCAACTTCTTTTTTGAAAGGATCGAGTTCATTTCACAATTCTCCATTATCTTTCCCTCTTCCTCATCTTCCCCATCTTCCCCATCTTCTCCCTCTTCGCCCACTTCATCACCTTCATCACCTTCATCACCTTCCTCCTCATCATCTTCTTCTTCGTCGTCTTCTTCTTTGTTTCCGTCTTCACCACCTGGAAATATGAAATTAATTTTCCCTCTATTTTTTGTTCATCATTTTCTTCTCCTTCTTCGCCATATTCAGTCTTGTCTTCTTCATCCACTTCTATATCATATTTTCCATCATCATCTTCATCTTCCATTTCTTCTTTACCCAGCACCTTCACCAACACCACCACATCCTTCTCCTTCTCCTTCTCCTTTGGCGAGCTGACTGAGCGACATGTTCATCTGAATGAGGGTGTCAGTTCTGGGAGTGTTTGCAGGGCTGGTTCACAGGCAGTTGATTTGGGGTTGAATGTGGAGCATGTTTCATTTGGTGTCAGCAGCCGTTCACAGCCGCTTTTTGGGAAGAGAGGAGGAAATGAATGAGATGGCGAGGATGTGGGAGGGATAAGGCAAGAGACCGATTGCATTCGAATCATCGCTTTCCTTTTTGTCAGCTGTTCAACCATCTTCATCGTCATCGTGATCTTCTTCTTCTTTTGCTTCTGTCTGCAGCCTGTGGGCAATGAGACATTTTTGAGGAATGGAGATGAAAGAGGTGGGCAATGCAGGGCATTGGTGGAGCCAGAGATGGAAATGGCAGTTTGTGTTGCTTGGAGCAGAGAGCGAGATGAATGAGAGAGAAGAGAAGAAAGAGAAGGAAGAGAAGAAAAAGAAGAGGAAGAAGCAAAGGGGAAAGAAGTGATGTTCATTTCTGTCTTCTCTTTTCCGATGAGGTCAGCCACCCGCTGTGCAGCATCTGCCTTCCTCGTTCAGCATTGAGCACTCAGCAAATCGAGTGAAGATACACATCATCTCTTCTCTTCTCCTCTGCCACACCGACGCCACACCGACGCCACACCGACACCACTGCAACGCTGCAGTCACATCCATCGGGTGGTGTCTGAAGAACACGGGCAGCTCCCCTTTGCCAAGTGATGACAGCACAGCAGCAACAGCGGCAGCAGCAACAACAGCAGCAGATTGTGCATGGGGTAGCTGTGGAGCGGTTTCCGCAGGAGCGACTGGCCAAGCATCTCCGGCACGATGTTCGCCTCCTCCGCGGAGTTATCTCTTGTCAGGATGGTCTCGCGCAGCTGGTCATTGCCCTCGATCTTGTCGGAAGATGGAACATCGGGCTGTGTGCTGGCAGCACAGCCACTTTGTTTGATGTGTTTTGAAAGGGCGAGAGGACTTTCAGAAGAAGACTGCTGCGATGGGAGAAGTCATTCACCAGAGAGGAGATGGAGCGGAGAAGCGATGGGAAGGGGAATGGTGAGGACAGGCTGTGTGGAGGATGAGAAGGGAAAGAGAAGGGGAAGGAATTTCTGGAAGAGGGCGAGAAAGATGAATGAAAGGAGAGGGGTGTTGTTTTCGGAGAATATTGTGAGGTGGATGGAGGAGGAGAATAACAAAGACAAGAAACTGAGAGCAGCCATCGCTCTGGAATTGTGAGGGGAAAGGGGAGGACGATGGCGAAGAAAAGGCAGAGGAATGAGCAGTGGATGGCCGGGCGTGGTGATTTGGATGGAAGGATCAGGCACAACATTTGGGAATGAGATTTTGTGAAGAGTTTTAAGTGAGCTGTGGAAATGGGATGTTTTGGGGGATGTTCAAGATCTTATGAAATATGATTGAATTGCGAAAAGAATTGTTTGTCACATGATTTATTCGCCTTCTTCAATTTGAACTTCCTCATCTTCCTCATTTTCTTCATCTTCCTCATTTTCTTCTTCACTGTCATTATCTCCATTGTCACCATCATGTTTTCATTTGCACCACCGCAACAAATGAAAGTGTTTTTATGTGAAATCTTCTTCTTGGTTATTATCATTTTTGTCTTCATAGCCTTCGACAAGTCTGAGCTTTCCCTCTAATTCGTCTGCTTCTTCATCTTCATCTTCCCCTTCGATATTTTTAAGATTAGGGTTTGTGGAGGTTATTTGAGAAGAAGCAACAAGAAGTTGGACTTTGGATGTTTATTTTTTTTGAGGAAGCAGAAGGGAAGCGAAGATGAGGCAGAAGTGTTTTGTTGGTAAAAAGGAACGATATTTGGAGGAGAAGAAGAAAGTTTGAGAAGAATGATCATTATAAAAGATATAGGTTTGCCACTTTTTTCAATGTTCTTTTTCATCAATTATTATTGTTGTTGAAATTAGAATATTTTGCGGGTATATTTACTGCGAATATATGCCTATAGAATATGGAAAGAGAGGATATAAAATGCATTAAAGAAGCCAGAAAATAATAATTGAAGGGGCGCTTGGAGGAGTGAGGGGGCGTGAAATATAAATGAAAGGAAAGGAAACGAAGATAAAAAATTTTTGAAGGCTTTGGAAGACATATAGGACGAATCTTGTTAAAAGCAAAAAGAGGGAAACAAAAGTTGATGATGTGGCAGAAGAAGAAATTTGGCAAATGATCGAGAAGAAAAAGATATTTTTTTTTGGAAGTTCGATTGAAAGAGAAAATTTGAATAAGGCGAAGAAAGAAGGGAAGGGGAAAATCAGAGACATGATTTTTTAGAGATATTTGAAGAAAAGTTGGAAAAAGGAAGAAGATGAGATATTTTTTTGTTGGGGAGTTATTGAACTCGTCGGTTGAGTTAAATCAAATTGTATTGGAGAATTATGATAATTGTTGTTCAGTGTGTGGAATGAGGGGGAGTGTGGTTGTGGTGAGGGGATGTGGTGTGGAGATGGGGAGAGGCAAGGAGGCGGGGGTGTTTGAGCTGGGCGGGTGCAGAGGGGTGTTTTGGAACATCACGCTGAGAGGGGTTGGAAGGGGAGGAAATGTGTGTGGGAGACTGTTTGGAGGAGAGGGGAGGATGGGGCAGACGATGAGTGAGAGAGAAGGTGGAGGAAGAGGAAGAGCCGGATGGGGAAGAGGAGGAGGAAGAGCTGAAGGAGGAGAGAGAGGAGGGCAAGGAGAAGGCGGAGGAAGAAGAGGTGGAGAAGGAAGAGGTGAAGGAAGAGAAGAAGAAAGCGAAGGAGGTGGGAGTGTATTGGTGAGTGAGTCAGATTTCTCATCTTTTTGTGTGTCTTCAGCCCCATTTCTGGCGCCTCCCTTGACACCCCTTGTATCTCTCACCCAGCTGACCTTCTTCAACATCTCCACAAATTTACCGAAAACAAGACGTCTGGCTGAAGAGTTGGGTCAAACCTCGTTTCTGATGAGTGGGTGCACATTTTCATCAGTGTGGGATGTTTATGACGGGGGCATTGTCCCCTCGCTGAACAGCCCCTCATCATCCTTGGCTGCCTCGAACACCTCATTTGTCGGATGCTATCGCTCTCAGAATGTTGTAGTCAGCGGGAGTGAAGGGAATCCATCGAAACCAGGGAGACAGCAGATAGCAGACAATGGGGCGAATTCATTCACCTGGTGCGTGTGGAATGGATCAAATACAACTGGAACAAGCAATTCAGTTACAGATGGAATATCAAGTGGAGGGGCGATTAATATGTATAATCTGGGATCGGGAACACTTTCAGCGAAATTTTGTTCGTTCAATGATTGCTATGCGCATTATGCTGGGGGAGGAATTATGTGTCGTTCTATCAATTCCATCAAGATCGAGAACAACTCGTTCAATGCTTGTACCGCTCAAAAAGATGAAGGAGGAGGGATGTATGCTCTATCAATTTCAACATGTGTCAGGATCAGTGGGTGCGAGTTCCAGAAATGCAAAGCAAATTACTATGGAGGAGGATTATTTCTCCAATCTTTTAATGTTTCTGGATCTTCCTGCATTGGAACAGAAAATGGGAAAGGAGAGAGTGCTTGTGTGTTTGAGTGCTCGTTCGCTTCGTGTACGCTCACAAATTATAATGGTGGAGGGATGTATTGTGCAACTGTTCCAGCTGCATTCAAAATGAGGAGCCTCCAATTTATTTCGTGTTCAGCAGTGTCATATGGCGGAGGATTTTGGTTTAATCCAAACCAACAAACAGCTCCAAGCAACAACCTTTATTGCTATTTCTTCTTCTTCCATGATTGCAGATGCAGTAGTTCTACTCCATATGGCCACGATGTAATGTATTACGATTATTACAATCTCTTCTCATCGAATAACCCATTCTGTGAATCGTATACAACGAATAGCAATGATAAGAGAGTGTGCTATTATTATAATGGTTATCAGCATACAGAAAAGAAGGAATGGTTGAAGGAAGGGATGAAGGATCGGTATGTTGGGGTGAGTGGGAATGACGCAAACAATCTGTGTGGGATGAGTGAGGCAACACCGTGCAAGACCGTGGGGCATGCAGTGAGTTCGAGCATGGCACAGCTGAGCTCGACAATCACAGTGTTGAGTGGGAGGCATGTGAGCGAAGGGGCGACGATCAATGTTGGGGAAAAGAAGATTTCTGTTTTGGGGAAAGGGAAGACAGTGAGTGTGATTGGGACGAGTGCGCTTTCGACCTCTTCGACAACGTTGTTTAGCATATCATCTGGTCAACTGGAGGTGGGGCATGTGGGGATCGACCACAACGCGACAAGAAGCCCATCGCCGAGTGTGTTTGTGGTGTCACTGGGGAGCGGGACTCTTTCACTGGAGGATGTGGTGATCTCAGGTACAACTGGAGGAAGTGTTATATCAGCATCTGTGTTAGATGTTGCGCTGAATCAGCTGAAGATGATTGATATTGAGATCAAAAATATAAAAATGAGTCAGCCTCTTTTCGCTGAACCATCATCAGCCGGATCATCATCAGGAGAGAGTTTGCTGGGTAATGTTACAATTCGGAATGTGAATCGGACAACAGGGGATGGAGTGGTGATGGCAAAAAGCGTGAAGGGTGGGGAGACATTTGTGGTGTGGAATACAACAATAGAAGGATGTGAGTGTGTGAATGGGAATGGAGGAGGGATAAAGGTTGAGTTGGCGTCTTCTTCAAGTCAAGTTAGAATTGGATCATCAGCATCGCACAGCGGAGGAACAACAAAATTCAACAAAACGAAGTGCAGTGGATATGGAGGAGGGGTGATGCTATGGCTGGCAGATAGCTCATTTGGTTTTGAGATTTCATCGGTGAGTTTTGTTGGTTGCAGTGCAACATTGGGAGGGAAAGATGTGTTTGTGAATGGGAGCAGGTTGGTGAGTGGGACAATAACAAGTTCAAAGCTGGATTTCTCACGAAATGTTTCTGTTTATGATGAGCTGATGGGATATGACCGGAATGAGGGAGGGATGGGAATATTCCCATTGAATGTGTTTTTTGACACATTTTCAGGAGCAGCACATGTGGGGAATAAGGTGAATGGGTATGGAGGATATGACTCGTGGTTTTGTGGGTTTGGGTATTTTCCATGCAAAACGATCGCGTTTGCTTCACAGAACAGATTCAGTTCGTCAAAGAAGAACATTGTGTTGGATTCAGGGTTTGAGCTGGGAGAGGTTGTGTCGATGGCCGGGTCATATGAATGGGAGGTGTATTGTGGGATTAACAAGACAAATGTGAATGTGAGGGTGCCGAGTGGAATGACATCTTCGTGTTTGATAAATGTTCAGAGTGCAAGCTCAATAAAGAACATTGCATTCCAAATTCCATTTCTGTTGTCAAGTGCAACATCGCTCATTGTTTTGACAAGCTCATCACTCACACTCACAGACTGCTCAGTTGCTCATATATCAGAGAGCACATCGAGTGTGGCCTTTGGATACAGCATTGTGAATGCGCAGGGTGGGAGTCTGAAAATGGAACGATTTGTGATTGGTGGAGCACTTGTGTTTGGAGCTCATTCAGCGATTGAATTTTCTGAAGGAATGACGAGTGTGATATGTTCAGGATGCAATATCAGCGGAATCAAAAGGAATGAGGGAGATGGAGGATGGATGAAAGGAACAGTTGGGTCGAGTGGAACGTTGACAGTTGAAGGATGCAATGTGAATGGGTGCAGTTGTGGTGGTGGAAAAGGAGGAGGAATCTATGTTGGATTGAAGGGAAGCGGAAAAGTGGTTGTGAGTGGAACGAGTGTGATTGATGGGAATAAGGCAGAGAATAATGGAGGGAATGGAGGGAGAGGAGGAGGGATGTTTGTATTGATGGAGAGTGGAGGATGTGGATTGACAATTGGGCAGGATGTGAAGTTTTCGAAAGTGAATGGGAATGTTGCAACATATGGAAAGGATGTGTTTGTTCGTTGTGGGAGTGGAGTGTTTTTGGATTCAAAAGTGAATGCACAATCATTTGCATTTTTTGACGCAAGCACCATTCCATCAGATGTGTTGAAATTGAGTGGATGCGAAAATGGGGAAGAAAATGGTGTGATTCCACTGTTTGTGTATTTGTGCACAATGGGGTCAAAAGTGCTTGTTGATGGGAGTGGAGGAAATGGGAAGGACCACAGTCATTGTGGATTTGATGGATTCAGGTGTTTGACAGTTGATTATTGTGCGAACTCAAGAATGAGCAGCACTGTGAATGAAATTGAAATTGTCTCATCTTCTTCAATTGCCAAGGAAATAACAGGACCATCATCATTTGGTGTGATAATTTCAGGCAGAATAGCGTTATCCGATGGAGAGAGGATGGGGGTGAATGTGAGTGATGGAGGATCAGCCACACAAGATTGGCTTGTTGGATGTTCGAGTTCAGTGACAATGAGCCGACTTTCATTTGTTGTGAAAGGTCAGTTGAAATCAAGGAGAAGTGCATTCATCCATTCAACATCAACACTCAGTATGACGAACTGTTCAGTCTCATTTGAGAGTGGGGCATTGACCAATGGAAAGATCGGATACAGCATCATTGGCATGGCAGGAGGGAATCTGATTGTTGATGGATTTGTGATGGAAAGTTCATTGAAGACGAATGGGAAATCTCCAATAACGATGACAAGTGGAGTTCAATTGGAATTGAAGAACAGCAGAGTGAGTGGAGTGGAGGTGGAAGTTGCAGGTGGAAATGGAGGAGGGGGATGTTTGAATGTTGGGATGGGGGATAATGGGAATGTGAAAATTGAAGAAAGCAATTTTTCATCAAGATGCACAGGTGGAAGTGGAATGAAAGGGGGAGGGATGATGATATCAGTTGGAAGCGGAGGAACATTGAGGGTGAAAGGAGTGAAATTATCAGGATGTGAAGTTCCATCAGAGGATATTGAGAATGGAGGGAGAGGAATTGGGGGAGGGATGTTTGCTGAATTTGTCAATCAAATGGGAACATTTTCATTGGAAAGCATGACATTTAGTGGGTGCAATGCATGGAAAGGGAAGAATTTGTTTGTAGAAGCGTCGGATTTATCGGCTGCCATCAACAGCACATCAATAGGATTCAATCCAGAAATTGGAATTAATGTTGCAGACTTGAATGAACTTTGTGGAAGAGAAAGAGACAAGGCAGAGCTGATTGTTCCACTTGTTGTGTTTCTTCGAACATTTTCATCTCCAGCATATGTGAGTGGGAGAGAATTAGGAAGTGAATTCAGGCTGTGTGGATATGAAGATTTCCCATGCATAGGAATTGGGAATGTTGGAGAAGTTCAGTTTCCGAGTTCAAAGAGAGTGATCAGACTGACAAGCACATTTTCATTTGTTGAAGAAGTGAAGTTGGATGAACAATCATATGAGATTGATTCGAGCAACAAAGATGTTGGATTGAAAGTTGGAGGAACAGGAACAAAAACACAAGAAGCATTGGTGATGAACAGTGTTTCATCAACATTGACAGGGATATTATTTGAATTGGGAGAATCGATTTGGGAACATACATCATTTGTTCATTCTTCAGGAGGGACATTGAGGTTTGCTGATTGTGGGATAAAGATGGGTAATGGAGTGGATGCAGTGAATTATGAGTTTGCGAGTGCAAGTGGAGGGAATGTGGAGATTATCCGGATGAGTTGTGGAGGGAGTGAGAGAAAAGTGAAATTTGGAATGAAGGCATTCATTGTTATTAATGGAAATGGGGGTGCTTCGATTGAGGATTCGTTGCTTGAGAGTGTGGAAACAACAAATATGAAGGGATTGATTGATTATTCATCATCATCGAGTTCATTGACGATTGTGAATGTGACAGCACAAGAATGTGTGATGGGAGGAAAAGGACTGATATGGGATGATAATGGAAAGAAGCTGGGGATGAGGAATTGCACGATTATGAAGATGAGCAGTTTGGAGGGAAATGGGAGTGTTGTGAGTGGAGAAGTTGGAAATGGATGTGCTGTTGAGGTGAATGATGTTGTGATTGAAGGATGTGGAACATTGAAGGGATGTGGAGGAGGGATGAGTGTGATATTGAGGGGAACAGGAGAAATGCGTTTGGGGAAGAGTGGAGTGGTAACATCATTTGAGAAATGTTCGGCTGGAGGTGAGGGATCAATTGGGGGATATGGAGGAGGAGTGTTGCTGAGATGCGAAGAAGGAGGAAGCGACTTTGTGATGAGTGGATTGACATTTGGAAGAGGTGAGGGAGCAAACACAGCGGCACATGGAGGAAACAATATGTTTGTTGAAGGAACATATTTGTATCAATTGGTGAATAATGTTTCATTCGACTTCTCATTTGAGACTGAAGGAGATGGATTCAACATAAAAGATCTTATGGGAGCAGAAGATGGAAATGAGTTGAAATTGATCCCCGTTGTGGTGTTCTTTCGAGAGAAGCCGAGTGTTGGGTATGTGAATGGGGGAAATGGAGGGATGGACTATCATAAATGCGGATATGCTGACTTTGCATGCTCCACATTGACATATGCAGGAACAAGTGTTTTTGACACGTCGCCAGCAACACTGAAACTTGTCGATGGAAGTTTTATTTTCGATGAAATGACACTCAACACTCAAGAAATGAACATTGATGGAGATATTGAAAAGGCAAAGATTGGAATAAGCGAAGGAGGAGAGGAAGGAAATGAATTTTTGATAAAGAGCGAACAAACAATATCATTTTCATCATTGGCATTATCGATATCAACATTTGCCGAATCAAGAAAGGAGTATGTATTTCTGTGCAGTTCAAGCACATTGAGATTTGAAGGATGTTCATTTGGAGCAGAATCAGAAAGTATTGGAGTGGGATTGATTTGCGGGAAAGGAGGGAAAGTGGAGTTGGCAAATTGTGAATTTGAAAATATCCGAATGACCAAATTAGGGATGGTGACTTTTGATGGAGCAGGGGTTGGAGGATTGATTGATGAGGTGATTGTGAGGAATGTGACAAGAGAATATGAGGGAAGAAGCTTATTTGAGCTGAGAACTGGAGGAGATATTGAGATTAAGAACACGACGATGAATGAATCTCATTTTGATGATGGAAATGAGATTGAGATTGGAGAAGGGATTAATGCGAAAATCTGGAACTGCACATTCAAATCAATTCAGAGAGTGAATGGGAATGGAGGGGTGTTGAATGGGAGAGTGGGGAGCGGGAAGTGTGTGGATATTAACAAATGCGTGTTTGAGGAATGCGGATGCGAGTCAATGAGCGCAATTGGGGGAGGGGTTGTTCTGATTGTGGGAGATGGAGGAAAACTGTTGTTTGATGATAACAAGATGAATGGATGCACAGTTTCAGAGAGAACCGGAAAAGGAGGAGGGTTGCATCTGACATTTGAAACAACGAATGCAGAATATTCTATGAAGAATGACACTTTCACGAACAATGTGGCAGAAAAAGGAGAAGATGTGTATTTGGTGTGCGGATCACCATGGACGATGCTTCTTCCAGCGTTGTGGGAAGGGACAGCCACAAGAGTCACAGCAGAAAATAAGATGTGGGTGCTTGAGTCATCTGAAGCAAGAAAAGAAGACTCACTGATCAATTATCTGTTTCCAAGGTTGGGAACGGATTTGTTTGTGAGCAATACTGGAAACGGATTATCAAGTTGTGGAGCGAAAGAAAATCCTTGCTCGTCTGTTGATATTGGGTTTGATCGGTTGAACGATGAGATAGAGAGGATTATGCTTGTTGGTGCTGCTTCAGTGAGCAAGACTATCAACAGAGGTGGGAAAGGACTGACAATCAAAGGGAATGAAGTTACAAAAAAACTGGTTGTTGAAGAGGGAGGGAAATTTGAATTGATAGAAGGAGATGGGCAAACACATTTGACTTTGTCACTTCTTCAGATTTCGCTTCCATGCTCCTCCTCTGCAAGTGCAAGTGGTGATGAATCGATTGTGGAAGTGAGGATTGGTGAATGCTTCATTTTGGATTGTTTGTTTTCAAAAGGAGGTGGGAATTCAAATGTGAATGAGTGTGGGAAGTGGATAGTGATTGGGAATGGAGGAGTCATTCGAATAGAGAGAACAGAAATGAATGGGATAACATTTGAAGGATGTGGAATTGCAAGATTTGGAGGAGGGAATGTGATATTTGAGAACTGTTCATTGGATGGGATTGAGACCAGCGGAGAAGGAGTGATAGTGGGAAATGGTGGATCTGAAGTGACATTGAGGAACATGACAGCATTGGGGTGTGTTGTGGGAGCAGGATCGCTGATAACGTCGAATGGAGGATCGAGTTTGATGGTTGATGGAGAAAGCAGATTTGAGAATATCGAGACAGAAAGTGTGAGTGGAGGGTGTTTGAAGAGTGAGATGAAGCTGAATGATTTGCTTGAAATTGGACCATCATCCATATTGAAATGCTCTGCGAATGGAAATGGAGGAAGAGGAGGAGGAATATATCTGGATTTGAGTGATGATTGTGTGAATAACTTTTCACTTTCAACATTGACATTCGAAGGCAATGTTGCAACTGAGGGAAGGGATTTGTTCATTTCGTGCAAGAAACTGAATGAAACAGTGACGAAGGAGAGGTTTGGATTTGAATACAAATATGAAAATGGAGAAGGAGAATGGATGGCAGTTGATATGAAAGGGATTGACAGAGACTATTTTGCAGAGAGTGTTGATCTTGGGCTGTTTCTTGTTGAAATGAAGGGAATGGAGGTGTGTGTGTCGAAGGATGGATATGACACATTGGGATGTGGGAGCGATGGATATCCATGTGAATCAATGTGGAGTGGAATAAGCCACATTGACAGAAGTGGAACGGAAGGAGAAAGGAAAGTGAAAGTGAGGGATGAAGGGACAATTGAAGATATTTATTCTTTCACAGATGCACTTGCGATTGATGGGTGTGTGAATGAAGGAGATGATGATAAACACAGGACAATTCATTTTGAAGGGACAATCAATGGGGATTCTGCATCATCCTCATCTGTTATTTCATCAACTGTATCATTAAGCTTGTTTTCTTTGAAGCTGCAGATTCCAAGTCAATTTGTACCAAGTATGAATTCCTTGATCTCTTCTAGTGGGGTTCTTAAACTCGAAAGCTGTTTATTTAGCATCCAATCATCAACGACCATTCAATACTCATTGATATCCACAATAAGTGGAAGTTGCATATTGAAAGGATGTAGTCTGACAGATTTTTCATTTTCCATTTCACCACTGGTAATGGCTTCTTCTGTTTTGTTCGAAAACAGCAACTTTTCAAACATTAGGAACACTGGAAGTGGTGAAGAAGGAGGCGTTGCAAAAGTGATATTGCAAGGGAATGAAAAACTGGAAATAAAATCAACAAATGCATCATCGTGTTCACTTTCATCAGGCAATGGAAAAGGAGGATTTCTGTATTTGGATTGCCAAAATTGTTTGAATGAGAAGCCATTTGTTTTTGATGCTGACGTAACTTTTAAGAATAACAATGCAGCCATTGGAAAGAATGCGTTCATTTTTGCATCTGATCTGAACAAGACCGTGACAAATGATTCATTCCACTTCAATTACTTGCCCATGATAAATGACAGCAATTTGTTTGTTGGGAGTGACAACTTTCATTCAAACAATGATTTGTTCATGTTTCTGATTCCATACAGCTCAACTGAGATATTTATCTCATCAGAAGGATTTGATGTGGCACGTTGTGGAAGTGAAGAAGAGCCATGCTTCACAATGTGGAAAGGGATGGAAAACATGAAAAAGGAGATTGGAAAGAAAACAATTCAGATTAAAGGATCAACAATCATTCGAGATTCATTCAATGTGTCCAATTATCAGATCAAAAGAGTGTGAAGATGGGAGAAGAGAATGTGAAAGCGATATTGAATTTTGAAAAGGCAATTGGAAATCAATTGGAATATTTCATGGAAAACGATGTTCGTCTTGAATTTTTCAACATCCAACTTCAACTAACATCTGGATTTGACAACTCAGCCAAAACAATTATTTCCAACAAAAATGGAGAATTGGTGATAAGTGAATGTTCATTCCATTCAGAAGCAAGAGTGAACAATGGATTTGATTGTGTGTTTGTGGATGTGATTGGAGGCAATGTGGAAGTGAATGATCTGTCGATGGAATCATGCAATGTTGGAAACAGTATTTTTGTCATTCATGATTCTGGAATTACTTGCCATTTTGTGAATGTTCGAGTGGAATCGTTGAATGAAAGCAGAGAATGTCTTCTTCTGATCAAAGGAACTGAATTAACAACAAAGATAAATGAAGGAGTCGAGGAAATGAGTCTCAACATTGATAATTCGTCATTTTCAGGAGTGAAGAGAAGTGACAATGGAGCAAGCATTTTGGAGTCAAAGAGTGAGAATAAGATTTGTTTGGTTGTGAATTCGAGCAACATCACAGAAGACAAAGCTGAATCAAGTGAAAAAGGAGGGGCGATATTCTTCACATTGGGTGCATCTGGATCAATGAAGATGATTAAGTCCGAAGTCAGTCAATGCAGCTGCACCAATGGGAAAGGAGGAGGGGTGTATCTGGCAACAAAAGAACGAGGGGAATTGAATTTCACATTTGTTGGAATGAAATTCAGTTCAAACACAGCAAGAGTGGGGAATGACATTTTCATTGAATGTTTCAACATCTCTTCTCAGATCAATGAAAGTCAATTTCAGTTTGATCTTCGAGAGAATCATTACTCACGAATTAATGCAATCTATGGAATTGATAGTTGTGAACACAAAGAAGATGCAAATCTGATTGGATTTGTGACTATCCATCAGAGTGACACAATTGTTGTGAGCAGTGAGGTTGGATCGAATGACAGACAATGTGGAACAAACACACTTCCATGTGATTCAATTGAGCATGGGCTGGTGCATTTGACATCTGAATATGTGAGTCTATTGTATGTTGACGCTGAGAGTGTGATTGGAAGAGAAATTAATCTGGAGGAGATGAGTCTGAGTTCGAAGAGCAGAGAAAATTGTAAAGTTGAAGTGAAATCAAACATTGAAAAAACAAGAGAGACATTGATAACAACAAGAGAAACAGTCTCGTTGGTGAGAGTCAGCTTTGTGTTTGATTCGTATTTCATCTCTTCACATGAATCATTGATGTCACCCGAAAGAGGAATTCTTGAGATAATAAATTGCTCATTTGACTCAAAACAATCGGCTGGAGAAGGAAGTATAGAATTAGCAAACATTCCATTTCACATTTTCAACATGGCAAAAGGAGAATTACAACTCGATGGATGCACAATATCAAATCTCATTCTTCATAAATCTGCATTGTCTCTTTCATCACCACTTCCATCAGTGATTTATTTGTTTGAGATCAGCAATTCAACAGCTAAAACTTCTCTGATAGATATTAATGAATGTGGACAATTAAACATGGAAAAGTTTCATTCAGAAAATATCACAGTTGAGGGAAATGAAGAATTATTGATATCTTGCTTGTCAATGAAAAAGACAATTCAATTTTCAAATTGCACAATTGGTGGAGTCGGTTCAAAGACAACAAAAGGGAAATTGATGAAATTGGAGGATTGTTTGGATGTGAAAATGGACAGTTGCATTTTTAATGGAAATTCAAAGGAAAGAAACGAGAAGAATTTGAATGAAGGGGAAGAGATGTGCAGATGGTCAGGATCTCTTATGGATATTGTGAAAAGTTCTGTGATGATGAAAGTTTCAACAATATCGAATACATCAGATGGAGGAATAACAATGAGGGGAGGAAATGTGAATATTGAGAAAGGAGAATTTTTGAGTAATAATCCATCAATTGAAGGATATCCATCATTGAGAAGAAATATCATCTGCTCAGATTCAGGAACATTGAATGTGATGAGTTTGAAAGGAGGAGATGGAGTAAAAGATAGCTCCTCACTTTGGATGTTGAATGAAGGGTGCAGTTTTGAAGGGATTGTTTCTGAGAGAGATTCATCATTCTTCATTCCTGTTCTGGAGAGTGTGGAAGCAAAAGAAGAAGCAAACAGAATGAAGCTGACATTCAAAGGAATGCTTCTTGTTCCATGCAATTTGTCATTCTCAGTTGTGAAGAAGAAGGGAGAAGAGAAAGAGATTGAACATTATGATTTTGATTCAAATGGATTCTTATCGGAAATAGAAGTTGAAGGAAGTGTGACAAAAGATCTCATTAGCAATTGTGGAGATGAAATCGAGGTGAGTGTGCATATTTTATTTGGGAATGAAGAATCTCCTTCGTCAACACAGCCATTCATTCTGAAGAATACAAGTATTTCTACACCAAAAGATGATGAAAGAATCTCAAAAGGAGGAAATTCAAATGGAAATATATCTTCATGGGCAATGATTATAATTGTCGTATTTGTTTTGTTGTTTATAATTGTTTTGATTATTTCAATTATTCTAGCTGTTCGTTGGAAAAAAGCTAAGAATGAAACAAAAAAATATAAAGAGATTGTTGAAGATACTGTTAAGAAGGATCCGAAGGCATTTGAAATGGTAACTATGGAGATGTCACCTGAGGAACAATGGCGAAAAGCAGAAAGTGATGCAGAAAAAGTTAATAAAGCGAAGACAAAGTTAGGTTTGTATTCAAAGAAAATGGCACATTCCGAATCATCTGAATATTTGCTTGCAGAGAGTGGATCAACAGAATACATATTGGGTCATGATTCAGACAAAATCCCTGAATGGGTACTTGAAAAGGAAGATGAAAAGGAAGAAGATGATATTGAATTACAAAAACGATCTTCCTCTCCATCTTCTCAAAGCACTGACTCTTCGGACACAGAAACTACCTTTGTTCGAATGGAAGATTTGTGTCCAACTACTTCTTCTATGTCAAATCTGGTAGATGTCATGGCATGTTCTTCGCCACATGAAAAACTGATTGTCGATTTAAGGGATTCTTTATTCATGCTGCTTCATGGAAAGAATGAGAAAAAGGAGATGGCAATAGGCACACTTCAGGAGAGAGAGGTGACAGGTGCTCAGATTCTGTTCTGGGTGGCAAATGGTGCACTTCACTGCTTTGATGAAATGGAAGTTCCTCTTCAATCTCTCGACAATTTAAGCCCTCATATCGTTCTCTTTTCAGAACATATGGTTATCACAATTGCTCTTCATTCTGATTGCACAGATGATGATTCTGATTCATCTTCCATTTCATCTTCTTCGACATTAGTAACTTCATCATCCGACTTAACGTGTGTCAGTGAAAAAAATGGAAAATCTCCGCCAATGTCTTCTGCGTTTGAAGATGATGACGACAACTTGAGGGAATGCATAAGATGGAAAGCTCCAGAATTGATTATCGATAAAAAGATGGCTGCAACGAAAAAATCTGTTGTATTCTCGATTGGAATGATGCTTTGTGAAAGTTTGACTCTTGAGATTCCTTTTGGAGAATATGAAGCAGCTACAGCAGGGCAAAAGATTTTGAATGGAGAAAGACCAGACTTGGAAAAAATTAGTCTTACTTCTTTTTCTGAAATAACAAAAGCAATGTTATCTGCAGAACATACCGAAAGACCAACTCTTTCAAATTTAAAACGAGAGTTTATCCAGAAGTTTCCTCCAGGAACAGCAATTCTGACAATGTCTGATGCAATAGGAATCGAATATTCAAATTATCCGGTAAATGGATCTGAGGCATGCAGCTGGAATACTAACAGTTACCTTTAAAAAATATAAAAGAAATATACAAAGTGTTTGAAAAGTATTTATTTCAAAATTTTATTTTTTTCTTTTTTTGGTAAAATATTTTGTTTTGATAGCGCGATTTGACAATCGCACTCACTTCATAATGCGAGTTATATTTTCTTTTCTATTCATTATTGCTTAAATAAGTGTTTGGCTTATTTACATAATTAATAGACCTATATCAAAAATATAATAAATTACTTATTTTTCACAACAATTTTTAATACAAATCAAAAAGATTTATTATTTTCCAATGTAATGTTTCGATTTCAATTAAAATAGTTCGTCTATTATTTTATTTGAATTCATTTATTTCATCTTCACCAAATGTTGTTCTCGGTCTACAAACTTCCAATCGAACTGAAAAAAACTTTCAATAGGGTGCAAATTTTATCTTGACCTCAAAATTTTATCTCAACCCTTTTTTTTGAAACTTATTTTTGCTTTTTTGATTTGAAAAAAGGCTAAAAATAAAAACAAAATAAATTGACTTCTTGATATTTTTGTTTTTCAGAATTCTGTTGAAAAAAATTTTGAAATTATTATATTCAAAAAATAATTTAAATTTTTTATAATTTTAGGACCCAGATCAAAGACTTGCTGGCTGTGAAGCGTTTATTTCAAACCGAACGTTTAAAGCCACAACATCAGCATTCCACATTCCTATATTATAATTTTTACTTGTTTTCAACATTTTCAATTATATTTTTGACCTTTTTTTCTCATTTCACTGTTTTTGCTTAAAACACGATTTTTTATATAAACAAGTGTTCGCTTCAAATTTTATTTTAATGAAAAAAATACACAAAGGCTTAATTATCGTTTATTTGTATTAAGCATTGAAATGAAAAAGAACTTTTCAAGAATTTTAACTGAAAAGCAAGTATATATGATTTTTTTGAAATTCAAATAACCAAACATATACAAACAAATAATAATTTTTACATATACGAATCGTTTTTTTTTAATAATGCTTATTTATCATTTCAATATATTTCAAAACAAATTCATATGTGTCCTTCAAATCGTGTTTTTTGAAAATATGTGTGAAATAAGAAAAAGTGTTAAAAAAACAAGTTGAGAAAGTTTTAAACAAGTTCAACTTATAAAAAAATAAACGATGTATTATGATATGAAAGCTGAAGACTTCCGATAAAAAATATTCGCTGGAATAGCAGCAAGTCAATGATCAAAACATAAAATTATTATAATCCTCGATCTTTTTGTAAAAAATGAAATATTGAAAAAAAAATACAGAATAAGGAAACAAAAACATTTCAAACATTTCTGGTTATTTTTTATTTATCGCAGGCTTGTGTAAAACTAAAAGCATGACAAAAATGAAAAAGGTCTAGATAAAGAAAAAAGGTTAAGATAAAATCATAGCCCTATTATAAAAAATTAATTATCCAAAGACGAAATATTGAAAATTTTCAATATTTTCAACAAAAAGTCTAAAACAAAATTATTAAATTTTTGTTATGGCGAGTGAAAAAACAACACAAGTTGATAAAATTCGCATATATGACATTTTCTTTCGAATTAATCAACTAATTTCATATATGTGTTAGCTTATTGAATTTTAACTCCGCTTTTTAACTTATTATTGTCTTATATGCACCAAAAATAATTCTATTTCGAAAAAAAATAAATCGATTTCGAAAAAAAAATAATTCAATTTCGTAATTAATATTTCAATTTCGGAAAAAAATAATTTGATTTCGAAAAGGAATAGTTCTATTTCGAAAATTAATAATTCATTTTCGAAATTCATTTTTAACTGAAAATTATAATTTTTTTGGATGGATTTGGGAAAATGTCAAGTTAATTTAAAACCATTCATATATATAAACTCAAAAAAAACCTGTTTTTTTATTTCGAAACAATCAATAAATCAATTTATTGAAAAAAGTTTTTTATTCAAAAATCATCACTCTGATGATAAGTTAATAGCAAATAATTCATTATTTTGAATAATCTGAAGGAAATAGTGATTTTTCAATCACATTTATTGAATTTCAAAATACAAGAATTTTTTTCCAATGATTTATTTTTTGTTTCTTTGGTGAAATTTTAGAAAAAACTTCGATTTTTTAAAAATTAAAATGAATTCGTTTTCTTTTCAAATAAACTTCAAATTATAATATTTTCAATCAAAATGGAAGAATTTATTTTTAACGAAATGCATTATTTTTTAAATATTTAAGAACAAAGTGTGCTCACGAGATAAAAATCAAGAGTATTTTGACTTCAAAACGTAAGTTAATAATTCCACAAATCAAAAAAAATTGTCGTTTCGAAATAGAATTATTCCTTTTCGAAATCGAATTATTTTTTTTCGAATTTGAATTATTAATTCCGAAATTGAATTATTTTTTTTTCGAAATCGATTTATTTTTTTTCGAAATAGAATTATTTTTGGTGCATATAAGACAATAATAAGTTAAAAAGCGGAGTTTAAATTCAATAAGCTTTCATATATGCACCAAAAATTATTCAAAATGAGAATTTTAGCAATCGAATTACCATCGTTAAAAAACCCAAAAATATTTCAAAAACCCTGAGAAGCCTTTTTTTAAATATGCATTCAAACTTATTCAAAACAATGATTCCTTTGTTATTTCCGCAATACAAACCAATATGAAAGCAGATATGATTCGTATATCAATTGAAACCTTATCTGTTGTTTCAATATTTATCGAGTTATATGTTTTAATCATAGAAGGAATTATAACTGCTTTTTGGCTTCGCACAATCGAAAATTAGAATTTGTTGTTTGCTTCTTTTATTTCCATGCAACTTGTGTTTGTTCGCAAATAAAATTGCTTATTGACAAAACTCTATACTTTAAACATTAATACGAATTAATAAACTTTAATTATTTCTATTTTGTTAGACTTTTCTGAAATGAGAAAACAATTATTTTATGAATAACGAATTAAAAAAAGATATTCTTCATGATAAAAGCACTTTTCAAGGATTTGAGGAGTTGTAATTGTTTGTCGTTCAAACCAATGAACAATTGCTGGAGAATGTTCGCTATATCTTCGATATTTTGCTTTGATTGTACGAGTCGTCATCATAATCTATCCTCAATCATTTTCTTTTCCATTTCATTTTGTCGCTATTACTCCGGCAACTGTTTTCTTTTCTCTTCTCCATTTTCTTTTCTTTCTTTTCTTTTCTTTTCAAATCCAATAAATCTTCTCTCGATTGTTTCTTTTTTTCTTTTCGCAGAATGGAAGCGCAGTTGATTTCTTTCATCTTTTGAATAGATTCATTTTCACAATATTTTTTTTTTTCGTTTTCAATTTTCTTTTTTTTGGAGAAAATTTTCCAAACAGCTGCTCTTTATTCTCATCGTTATTCAATGATGCTTCCTTTTCAGGTGTTCCACTTATTCTTTCAAGAACCGGAGCAGCTTTGACCTGCCAAACACACGTCTGCATGAATGCACGCTTAATATTTGAAGGTGCGACCGCAGCAGAAAGAGCTTCTGGAAGAATATCGAAGATGGCGGAGCGAAACGCGGCAGAAGAATGATCAATTGGTGATTTGAAGCTATTATTAAATGTTTTCTTGAACCGTGCAAAAATTGAATTATCGCACGGTTGTAGAAGATGGGTTAAATTCGGAGGAAACTTTTTGATGATGATGTTTTTCTTTTTTGCAGCCATTTCAACAGCTTCACTGTTGTGAGGAGAATGGTTATCCATCAGGAACAATTCAAATTTCATTCCTCCATCTTTCATTTTTTTTCAATATTATCAAGCCAAAAATCGAGCATTATTTTTTCGAAGATTTTTGAAGTGATCCATCCTGAAGATGCGAAGATATGTATAAATTTTTTCGAAAAATTCCTTTTGTTTAATTTTCAAATAAAGAAAATGTTTCATATTTCGATCAAATATTTGTTTTAGCTCACCAAATTTCGCTGCCATGAAAATAAAATCTTTACAACGTTTTTATTTCCATTCTTGAAAATTTTCGTGAGTGGGAACAGAAATTTGATCAAAATATGAAATTTTTCTTTATTTGAAAATTAAACAAAAGGAACTTTTCGAATAAATTTATACATATAGTTGATGTTGAACGATGAAAGCATACGAAATTCCACTGGAATTTTTTTCGCAGGCCAAAGAAGAAAAGACGATAAACATGAGCCATCTGCGCAGGTACATAAGCACAATGTCGTGTTAGAAGTCTTTTTCGGAGAAGGAGTTGAAGGAGGTTTCTGGTTTTGCAGGCACACAACCAGTTTGCAAGTATCATCGCCCAGATGAAGTGAAGTTTCATCAAAATTAAAGATGCCTGATGCGACTATTTCTTTCTCATTCACAATCTGCGAAAGTACATCAAACCACTTTCTAACGGAATCAGAAAATTGGGAAGATATTTTTGCAGTGTCCAATTGCTTTGAAACAGCTGACTTCAATACAATGAGTAAAAAACCCGGTACAAAGAAAAAAAACCGGGACTTTAAAAAAAAAGAAAATTTTTCTTTCATTAAAACATTAGCTTGTTCAAACTGATTATTGACTGATGAAACATTTGAAGTTGAAAAGTTCAAACTTTTCTAATTATAACGATGTATTTCTTCTCTTCAAGTATTGTTCACTTGATAGAATGATTGATTAATATTCTATATTTGTTGTTGAAAATTCAAGATAAAATTTAGCAAATATATAGAAAAAAATTATCATTCCATCACTTGAACTGCCTTTAGTTAGTTTGATTGAATAGCCTTTCAAACAATATTTTTCCATTTTGATCATTTTGATCGTTCACTTTTTTGTGATGGAAAAGAAATCCATTTCTTCAGAAGAACTTCTTAGGATTGCTGCTACAAGAGAATACCGCACAATCCATTCCAGATCGAGGAAAATTTTTGAAATCAAGAAAACATATCCATTGACAGTGAACGTGGCGGTCAAAGCGAAAGTAATTACAAGGCAGGCTTGGTACAGAGGCAAAACAGCAGAAAAGAAAAACAGAGATGTTGGAAAAGAAGGAAGAACATCGCTTATTAATTCTGAGAAACTGGAAAAAATCGAAAATCAGGTCTTGTCTTTATTATCAGAAGGAGTTGTTGTTCGAATGAAGCACATACAGGAAATGGTTTTCAATTTTTTTATATGATTGATTTTGATCTTTATTTAAATAGGCAATAAAAATGTTGGACTCAGAATCAACAAATGAAGAAGAAAACGAGAAACTCCATCCGAAATTATCTTATTATTTGGTTCAAAGAAGCTCTATTTTAAAGGCGGCCTTGGCGAGACCACTTGAAATTGCAAAAATTCGGTCACAGAGCCCTGAAAATGTGACTAATTGGTTTATAGAAGTGAAAGAAATCGTAGAAGGAAACAATATCGAAGTTTCCAATATTTTTAATTTTGACGAATCTTCAGTGAGAATCGGAGAAAGTTCGTCAAAATTAGTGATCTGTTTGAAAGATCAGATCCCCCCTTCTTCTCCAGATCCTCGAAAAATTGCCAACGCAACTCTTTGCGTTTGCATGTGTTCTGATGGTTCCTGCCTTCCTCATTTTTTTCTTTATCCAAAGAAAAAAATTCCTGAAGAGTTTTCTAATTTGAAATTTTTTAATATAAATTATATTCCTTCGCCTTCAGGATGGATTACCACTGAAATTTTCAAAATCATCATTCTTCAAAATTGGATTCCTCTCATTCATCAAAAAATACAATCAACATCTTCGAAAAAGGCTCGACTTCTTCTTGACAACCATTCTTCCCATACATGTTCAGAAGTCATTATGGAAACTGAAAATAACGGAATTTTCATAAAAACATTTCCCCCTAACATGACCCATCTCCTCCAGCCCTGTGACAATGTGATATTTGCCAGATTGAAAAGAACATTATACAATGATTTCAAAGTTCCAATCGATGATTTATCTTCTTTATATAGAAAGGCACTTGCTGAGGTCTTACCAGAGGCCATCGCTGCAGCGACCACTCCATCGGTAATCAAAACTGCATTTCTCAACACAGGAATCTGGCCACTGGCAGCTTCGCAAGTTCTCACCAAAATAAGTGGATCTCCTTCAAAATCTTCTTCAGCAATTTCTTCAGATGAAGTTAACAATGAATTGTTTGGTTCTTTTCCCCCAAAGCGCAAAGTTAAATCAACAAAAAAGGTTTTAAATGAAATGAAAATTGAAGAAAAGCACCATAGGGATGAATTCACGCAAACTGATGATTATAATTTCTCAGACGAAGATCGTGATCATCCTTCAAGAAACAAATCAGTATCAAAAAGAATCCCTCGAATAAGAAAGAAAAAAATCGACGATGACTGCATTTATGAAGACGATGAAGCTATATCAAAAGAAAGGTGGATTGATGAGCAAAATGAAAGAATAAAAGAAACTTGTCCGTCAAGAAGCAAAAAATTCAAAATACAACACGATGATAACGAAACAATGGAAACAATAACATGTTTGGGAAATACTTATTTATTCATATATTTTCTACTTCTTTTTTGAATGATATTCACATATATGACTTTATATTAATTGTAAAATTTGGATTGAATGCTAATTGAAAATTGTTTTATTTATCCTTCATAATTCACACAAATATATAAGAATAAACAATGGTTGGAAAAGACTGAGCGTTGGACAGTAAATAGCTTTGGCCAAGTTCATAACAATTTTCATGTATCAAAGATATGGCTTCTACAACTATAGAAATTTGAGGAACATCATTTCACACGATTATTTATGATTCGTTGAAAAAACATGATAATTTTCTTTGTATGCCAAGTTAAATTCTTCTTTTTTCTTAACGATCATTAATTATCACTTTCAGCATTAAAAAAACATATCACTTGAATAAAAATTGAAAGAAATTGAAGATACAGTTGCTGAATAAAAAATCCGGGTTTTTTTCTTTGTAACGGGTTTTTTACTCATTGTATTGAACTTTTCTGAATAACATAGAATGCGGCTATTAAACTTGGTATTTTTTTCACTTCTTCGTCTTTTGAGGATTGTTCCATATGTTCCACAATCTAAATATATTTAAAAATATTAATCACAGTAATTAAAAAGAACAAAAACCATTTTGTGCACGTCTTTAACTATTATTGTTTCACCTTTTGAGAGATGAACAATAACTTGGTTATCGATTTATTCTATAAAATCTTGTGTAATTGTTGGTGATCTTCCGTTCACTCCAGCCTGCCTTTTCTGCTTCTCTGCCGCTATTCCTCTGTACTATGAGCCATTTGATATCGTGCCAGAATCAACATCCACTTTTCTTGTAATAATATAATCCTTCTGCAGTTCAAATATTTTTTGGGATGTTGTTTTTAACCTTCTTATTTCGGAGGTTGCCAACTTTTTCCTAAGCTCTGGTAACGACAATTCTTTTGTAATAGCCATTAATATGGGTTTGATTTTTGATCAATTTTTCATGAAAGGGAGTATTAATTATGATTTTTAGTAAAGGCTTCTTTAAAAGGAAACATCAAAGTGTCTGAAAATTGTGAAAATGAAAAATATGATAATTGTGGAATGCTTATTTCAATTACTTTTTGAGAAATAAATATATTTCAAAATTGATTTTTTTTAACGATGTATATTCAATAACAATGAAATGTGATTTATTTTTTTGATTATGCATTAATGATAATATGCAACGAGAAATAATACAATTTTTGAAAATGCTTTTTGACATGATTATCGTGAATAATGTTTTCATGAAGTCCGGGTTTTTGAAAAATTCCCGTGTTTTTTAGCGTTGGTAATAATTTTTGCGTTCGAAATGAAAATATCTTTTGTTTTCATATGAATAATAATTATATGAAATTATTAAAATTTTTGTCAGAAAATTAAAAATTTCAAAAATTTTTCTTTCGTGCAAGAAAATAATGACAACACAAAATTATTTCCGATTCAAAAGTGGAAGACTGATTTTCACAAAATTTCTTGAGAGTGCGAATAAATTTTTGTTAGGTTTTTAACAATTATTAATTCGAATTCAAAAATTATTATTTTGTTTGAAAAACTTATTAATTTGTTTGCAAAATTTCCATTTTGAATGCAAATTTTATTTTTTTGAATGCAAAAATTCTCATTTTGAATAATTTTTGGCGTATGAAATTTGTTGATTAATTCGAAAGAAAATGTCATTCATGCGAGTTTTTTCAATTTGTGTTGTTTTTTCACTCACTATTATATTGTCGAATATTTTGTGTTATTGGATAATTTCGAACATTCTTCATCACATTTCTTGTTTCTTTTACAGCACTTGGTTATTTTTATGAAATCATTATTTTTTTCTGAGTGCTGATTTCTTTTAGGCTATATGATTAAAAAAAGTTGTTTTCATTCATAGGCAAAATACAAAAATATTTAATAAAAGCCAACTTTTGATTTGAATTATTATTTTGATTATCTGTTAATAACAACATAACTTTTGTGCGAATATTAATAAATATTCAAATCCAATTATCGATCAGAAATTTTTGTGAGAAAAAAATATGATTTCAAAATTTTTTCCCCAATTCAATTGAGAATATCAAGTTTATAATATTTTTGTCATATTTTAATTATTTTCATTTAACAATGGAGAAGAAAGAATATTTTTCTAAAATTGTTGAAGATCAAGATGAAATATAGAAGTTAATTCTATGAAGTGGAAAAGCTGTAGAGTTTTTTTCTCATTTGATTACAATCTTTTTTATTTACACTTTATTTGTTCGATCAGAAGCATTTTTTGTTTTTTTATTTAATTTTCTTGTTCAGAAACTCATTTATCAAAGTATCAGACTTTTGCGCCAGCCGACTTGTTTAAAATTTTTGCAACAAGTCGACCGACACGAAATTCTTTTTACTTTTTTTTTTTTTTTTTTTTTTTTTTTTTTTTTTTTTTTTTTTTTTTTTTTTTTTTTTTTTGATTGATTGATTGATTGATTGATAAGATATATTATCTTTTCATTCATAATTAATAAATTATTTTTGAATAATCGCTTGTATTTTATTTTTAATGTTTTATTAAGAAAGGATCACAATTTTATTTCGTTGAAATATATATAATGATGTATTTAATGGGTGTAAAACAGATCAACTCGACAAAGATCAATTCTGATCTGTCTGGATCATTCGGGTATCAAGATCTGTCGTGTTGTATCGATAATAAATGTCTGAAATGAGTGATGGTTTTATTTTTGAATTTCCAGACGAGTTGAAAAGCTGCTTATCTATTCCCCAAATAGTTTGTTTGATATTGATTCTTTTTTGACTTCTTTAAAATAAATAATATTAATGCATTCATGCAAATCAAAAAGCGTTTTCAGAAAAAATTAATAAATAAAAAGAGTAAAAATGTTCATTTGCCACTTTTTATGTGCAATATTAACAAATAACGGAAAATGTTTGTTTTTTTAATTTTATTCTGGATCTTAAATACAATGATAAAATATGCATAATTTTTAAAATTATCTTCACCTCAACAACACAAAAGAAGAAATTGATAAAACACATTTTGAAGTTAATAACAATGCCTTCTGGATTGCGTGTACTCCAGTTTTTCCTGATGAGTCTCTTAAAAAAGATAGACATATTTTCCATCTGTATCCAAATAGTGAACATGGAAGTAACTGTTGATTTTCTGGAAGAAAAAACACTGATCGTGTGAGAAGTAATTCACACTTTTTAACAAAAGGATTTCCAATGTTATCTTTTCTAAGTCCTCAGTCTTCTGTTAAAATTTAATCAAAACCTCTAAAAAAAGTCCAAAAGATTTTCAATTCAGATTTTTGTGCACTTGGAGGAAAATACGGACTTTCAAGCTTTTTTTACACAATGCATTGAAAAATTGCTTCGCTCCTAACTTTATTTCGCTTTCTCAGATTTCAAAATAAATTTGATTTTCATATCCGTAAGCAGGCATTGTTGAAATCAAAACATTAATGTTTCCAACATTTCACGAATGTCTAAAAATAGACCCATTTTTATTGTGTTCTTTGATCCAAAAAATCAATGAAAAGTGAATCATATTTCTATGAAAATGCCTGAAGTGAATTATTTTGTCCCATATCTACCAATACAGTATTGAAAGCAAGAACTGAGTAAAATGACACTGCTGCCCTTACCATCTGTATAACAGAAACCTTGAATCCTCTATTTTTTATTGTTAAAAATTCATCCGCGCATTTGACGGTACAGTCCGATAAGTTGTCTGGTATATGCCCATGTGCACACTTCTTCCACTGGTCTAAAAAGTGCGCGAAACAGAATAAATATACATCCCATGTTGTCCTTGCAATTCCAGCCTTGCATTCATCTGCGAGCTCCAAGGAGACACCACTTTCGTGCAGCGCATGCAGCTACCAGGCTTCACCTCTCTCCCTGATGGATTCAGCATAATTACCTTCATCTTCCCTGGAGGAAGACAAGCCCCCGTCTTCTTCATCCATGGCACCTCCAGAAGAATCTTGGAGCTGTAATTCAATTCCAAGCTGTAATAATTGCTGGTTCGAAGAAGGATGTCCCAATTCTGACCCTTCCAGCTCGGCAGGAGTATAATCGCTCGAGCTTTCTCCATCTGAGCCTTTCGTATTACCATCGGAATCAGAGGTGTCGGTGGATGAGCTAGAACACACTCGTTGTTCCAAGGAACTGTCAATCCATCTTCTGCAATTGGACTGCCTACTCCACACCATCTTTCCACTTTGTGATTGTGTTCCGATGCAAAAGCATCGAGAGTCGGTCTCACTCTCAACTGTGCAAGCACCTCTTTGAGTGCTTCGTCCTTTATTTCGTAGTCTCCTGCACTTTCCAATCGAGACAGCGCATCCGCTCTGTGGTTCTTTATGCCAGGGAGATGTTGGGCTTTTATTATCGTCCTCATTGACTCTGTCCAATTCCATATTTAGAGAAGCACTGGACGAAGATTCTTGCCTGCATTCCAACGATTCACGTTGAAGACTACTGAGCTGTTTTCCGACCAAAGAAATAGACGAGTTATTTTGTCGTTCAGGAAAGTCTGGGTAAAATGGTGCAGAGCCATCAAAACAGCTTGCAGTTTACTGTAATTGGACGACTGGTAGTGGACATATTTGGGAAAACTGGAATGCCAATCCAAAAGATTGTTGTTGATTTTGAATGTCGCACCCCCATGATCGTTCCGCTGCATCTGTTGAAAGAGTCGCTTGAGGTGTAAATACTGAAACCAATTCCCGATTCTTTGTCTGTCTCAATATCCTCCTCCATTTTCTGATCTCCTTGAGGACTGATGTATTCATCCTCATCATCTTGTTCGATCCGATCGCTCTGACACTCTTTTGGAGTTGGTGATGCATCGCTACGAGATGGAGAGATGCGTCTGGAATGACAAAACTAGCTGCGTATTGCTTCCCAATCGCTGAAGCCCAGTCTTTCACACGAACCTGTTTGGCTTTCATGAATATTTTTTCCCAACGTCTCAGCAGCTCATGGAGAGAAGAACGCTTTTCCTCAATCAATTGTACTGCAATTCCTTCTGTGTTCCAAAGGAACCTCAAGAACACAAACTTCTGTGTTGGTTTCAGATGACATTTCTCTTTGTTGATGAGCGATTCTAAACTTTTTTAAAAAACAGAATAACTACTTCTGAAATTTTCTTCAGAAAGCTGCAGTCTTGGTGCAACAGAATAAGATCGTCAAAACCAGAAACCGCTCTGACTTCCCATCTTGCCATTATCGCAGCTGTCACTTTCCTCATTATCTTTGTGAAGAACCGAGGGGAATCTGTAAACATGAAGGGAATTCCTTCGAAAACATAGTCTTGTTCTTCGAACCAAAAAAAAAGTGCTTCAGTTCTTCGGATATTAGTTTTTAGTGATTCGCCTGGGAAAGATCCAACGTTATCACAAATTCCCTCTTTTCTATCAAACGCTCCACCATCTGTTCGTTTAGCATTCGAAATGCGACTTTTTCATTGCAGCATTCAAATGACGGTAATCCAGGATTTGGCTCCAGGCGTCTGACTTCTTCCTGATGAGAAAGACATTGTTCCGAAAGCTGACCTGTTCTTGAAGTGTTGCGCTGACGATGTTTGTCTCCAGTTGTTTTTTAAACACGTTTCTGAAAGCCAATAGCTGTTCCATGCTCATATCCGTTGCTCCACCCTCCCATAATTTCTTCCTCAGTGCTTCCTTTGTTCTTCAGTTCGTCCATGAAGCGTATGCACCAAGTCTTATAAGGCTTCCTCCTTTGATCTTGTCCCATTCCTCAAAAAACTGCGCTGTCCTGCCTCCAATCCTCTCTTGGGTCTCCACAAATATTTCCTGCCTCGATCGGAACGTCTTGAAGCATACTTCTTCCAAATTTCCCCTGCTCTTCTCTGGGAGCTTCTGAAGCTATACCGACTTCCTGACGTCATGGATCACCTCCGAAAAAAACTGCCTTCCGCTGAAACTTCTTGAAAACTCCGCTCGATGGGTTGCTCTGTGATAATCATCTGTTTTTCTTGTCAATTTACTGTTAACTGCAGCTTTTTGAATTTGCTTCAATTCCATAAGCGTCTCTTCCGATATATCTTGCTGCCTCTTCGTAAGTTGTCCACCAGTAGCCTCTGCCTCCATCTTTCCTGCGTCTGAAAATCCATATCTTCCTTGAATTCTCGTCTTCCTTGCTTCATGAAGTGCTTGGGAAATCATTAGAATTGCTTCCTTTATCATCCGTTCGTGGTTTTCTGCTTCATCGCTCTTGACTTGAAGCACTATCAGAAACTCCTTAAATGTGTGATATAAGTATTTTTCCACTCGTTCGCCTGCTCTGTCTAAGGCATCCCGATACCAAAAGGAAGTTCTGCTTGATGCTGGAGGTGATGCTTGTAATACAGGACTGAAATCCTGTTCGTTGTAGCATGGTTGCAATGTCCTCCAACATCGTCTTCGGCATTCGTAAATCAAAAAGAGAAGTTGTTGGTTCGACACCAAATATTGATATAAACAAATCATCAATTGTTCGAGAATCTGCGGCTTCGGATGAGATGGGAGAAGGCTGTAGCTCTAATTCAGATTGTGAGAAAATATTAGAAGAAGCTGTTGTAATCTGGGAGCTACTGAATTGGGAACTCGTTGGCCAACCGATCTGCATAGCAGAACCAGTTGAAGGTGCGAGCCCGGCTTGCAATGGAGTTTGCGGAGTGCTAAACATTTTTGATCACGAAAAATTACATGACTCATAAAGTGGCATCTCTAAACAAGAAGAGAATCAATAAAATGGAAGTTTTCTTTTCTAAACAATCAAAACATTTTGAAATGGAACAGGAACACCGAAGGTGTCATCTACCAAAAACAATAACTTCTTGCATCGTTAAAAATGTTGTTCGTTAATTCAACTGTGAAAAAAACTTCTAAGAAATACAGTGCGATGGTTGAAAATTGATATAACTATAACTCAAATCATTGAAAAAACACAAATAACAAAAACTGACCAGCGTCTGTTATTGACTTGTTAACGAAAATGCTGATTATGAATGTTTTAATGCAAAATATTGTTATTTCCAATAATTGCGAAAAGAAATATGTGAAGAATGAACTTGATTTGTTTTTGTTTTTCATGAAATAACTGAAATTAATCACAGCATATATCAAAACAATAACAAATTTGCTATACCCATGTTCTTTCAATTTATTCTGTGTCAAAAGAATAATAATTCAAAGATGAATCGTTCATGGAACCTCTAAATATTCATGAAAGAATAAAAATTTGATAAATATATTAATTAAATATTGATAAATAACAATTATTGATGTTTGTTTTTTTTATCAATCTTGTGCACTTGTTTGTCTTCACCACATTTCAAGGAAATCCATGAAAAGTTGAAAAATGTGAAATTAACAAAATTTTTAAGGCACAACAAATCCTTTGCAAATCTCACACAAAACAAAGAATAAATAAAACAGATAAATATGTGTCATTCTTTTTGAAAAGTCGCAAACGTTTAATTGATCTAAAAAAGAGATCAAAAATGATCAAATAATTTTGATCATTCCGTTCCCAAAATATTAAGAGTAATATTTTGTATTATTGTTTATAACACTGATTCACAAATATTAAGTTTCAATAACACCAGCATCATATGAAGTTTTTATTTTTTTATCATGCTTTTGTAGGAAAATGCCCTTTTTGTTGATATAAGAGACAAACAATAATAAAAAGTTATTTTCCGTTTTTTCACTTCATCAATTTGAGTGAACATTTTTATTTTTTGAATATCAATATTACTTTTTCCATTTCACTTTGTTAGAAATTGAATAGATAAAAAAAGCTTGCATTGGAATAAAATTCTTAAAACTAATAATTATAAAAAAATTCGTCAATTCATTGCTTTAAAAAATTGAATTGTATTTTAATAGTTGAGTGCATAGACAAAAGTTTGAATTAATGCTGAAATATGAAAAGTAACAAGCAATTTTTCATTGTACAGCATATGGAAATGATTTAAAAAAAATGAACTTGTTTCATAATTTTTGTTTCAAATCATGAATCACATCCTGAATTGTTTCATTTCCACAATTGCATTATGTATCTTATCATTTCAACTGAATTCATCATCTGAAGAAATCCTCCTCAATAATTTCTTTATTTAAAACATCTCTTCTCTGTTGTGTATTGATGCATCATTCTTGAATGCAAATATTGCTTTTGTACAGTTTTTGGAGCAACCTTCGATTACAAAGCCTTTTGAACAAAAATCTTCTTGCGGACCGGATTGTGCGTCAGTTGTCTCTTCGCTTTTTGCATCCATCTTCTTGTTCATCATCGTCACATCTTCTTTTTCGAGAGAGAGATAAGCACACATATATTCTTTGCTATTTCTGTGATTGAGGAGCGAAGAGAAGACAAAAGCATGAGATGATAAGCCATCTTCATCTTTATCTTCATCATCAGCTCGTGCGATTGACTCTTCGGATGCATCGGAGGTGGCTGAATCATTCACGTTGGCAGCAGCGATGAATTACATCAAGAGAAGGCTGCGGATTTTGGGCCTGAAGCGGCTGAAGTGAATGCAAATTAAAAGATATCGTTGCTGAGGGAGCAACAGACACTGAAGGGATATGCTGAAGCGCGGCTGGTAGTGATATATGGGGATAATGTACCTTCCCACGATGTGGAGACATCTGTGATGCTTTCAGTTCAGGTAGTTGCCCAGCTTCCGTCGCTTGTAGTGTCGGTGGGAACGAAGTTGGGGAGCAAGCGGATCTTTGCAGCGGTAGGTGTGAATGCGTTCCCGTCGATCTACGATCTGTTTGACCCGTCGCTGCAAATATGGCGATCGCCACAGTCGAGGCGTGTGGAGGTGAAACTGGACGAGGAAGTGATGAAATGATGGGGCGAGGGGTTGCAGTGCGTGAAGAGGGAGAGATTGTGGAGAAAAGAATGGAGTCAGAGGGGCTGAGGATGGAAGATGTGGTTCTGTTGCCTGAGGAGATTGTGCTGGTGGTGCTGGAGGAGCGGGAAGAGGCAGAGGGAGATGATGGGAATGAGGAGAAAGGAGGGTATCGACAGCGCACAGAAAGTTTGTGGAATGAATCAAAGAGAATCAGGGGAAGCAGGAAGAAGCGACGGAGCTGCTGATTGTGGATGCGCCTGGGCTCGGCTGAGGTTTGTGAAAGTGAAGAAATAGACAGTGATTTCCTCGGAGTGTCGTCTGCCACAGATGATGTACTCTGCACTCGCTTTGCGTGCCTGCTGTGTTACATTGGGATACGAGAGAAATAAGAATGTTACAGTAGGAAAAGAATATGAGTGTTTGAGTATTTCTTTAATGAAAAGTCGAATTGAAATAACTGGAGATGTGGAGCAGTTGTAAAAATCAGTTGATCGTTTGACAATAATTGAGGGAAAAGGCAAATTCGATGAAGAAGTTGGGCAAGAAAGTTGTTATTTTTGAGCTGAGTGAAACATGACGAAGAAGATGATGATGATGAAGAAAGTGAAGAAGAAAGCGATGGAGATAAAGATGGAGATGGAAAAGAAGAAGAAGAAGAAGAAGAAGAGGGAGAAGAGGGAGAAGAGGGAGAAGAGGGAGAAGAAGGTGAAGAATATGAATAAGAAAAAGAAAAAGAAAAAGAAAAAGAAAAAGAAAAAGAAAAAGAAGAAAGAGAAGAAGAAGAAGAAGAAAAAGAAGAAGAAGAAGAAGAAGAAGGAAAAGGAAAAGGAAAAGAAAAAGAAAATTTTTAATTAGAAGAAGAAGGATTAATAGTTTTCTGAACCAATTGGAGGAAGAAGGAAAGAGGAAGATGTAAGCAAAGATTGGCTTTGGGGTTTAATTTGCGATTGAGTTTGTAGTAAAGTGTTGGATTTTCCTTCTTTTGATAATGATGCAATATTCATTGAAGAATATGAAGAAGAAGAAGAAGAAGAATTCTATCAGAAAATCGGTATGTTTGTGGTTTTCCTATAAGGTGTGGATTGACGATCTGTGCACTGATCCAAAAAAATCCTGCGGTTGAAAGCGCTGCAAATTGCATATGGGCAGACGATGAAAGTGCTGGAAGAGATGAACATGCAGCTTTTGAGAAGCCGGCTGGATGTACGGGTAAAATGGCGGAGATCTGGCTAAGGCTCAACGACGAAGAGATATTTGGATCTGGAGTATTTGGAGATCTTGGTTCCACATGGGATTAGGAATGGTGTAAATATAAAGAAGGCAAAGGTGAGAGACTTGACTGATAAGTTTTGTACGCTTGTAGAAGGGTTCGAGGAAAAGCAGAGAAGTGTGAGTTTGGTTGCGGCATCTGAATAGGTCGAAAGGAGCTGATAAGTCATGCAAATACATATATCCTGTTTCATCTTCGGAAGCTGTGTTGTGAAGTGGCAGCATCTGTTGGAAAGAAACGCAAATGATTTGGTCATAACTTTAACGACATCGGAAGAGATATTTGAGGTGACACAAAGGTGTAAACAAAAAAGCAGAAGAAGACAATGAAAAGAAGATTCTGGTCAACAGAACAGCGATGAAGCTTGCGCATGTGTTTGGTCGAGTGTTTGCGGAGCGTTTGATACCGAGACGCAGCTGACCGGGTTGGAAGAGGTGAGACAGGCAGAGGTGCAGACAGCGAAGGAGCAGGAATCGTTCAACGCATTAGACAAGAAGCTAGGCGCAGAAGAGGAGTTCATTCAGAGAAGGCAGTCTAATGATATGTGCCCTTCGATCAATGAAGTTGCGATACTTCGTGGGCCATTGCAGATTGTCCACGCTTTTTCAGCGGCTGCTCAGATGGGTGTTCCGATGTTGTTGAAGATGGTGGTAGAGAAAGTGTATTATGCCTTTATCTCTTCTTTTTCTGCTGCTTTATCTTCTGCATGTGCTAATATTTCTTTCTGTGGTAATGAGGAAGAGATAACGCATGTTGCGAAGTTTCAGGAGGTGAAACATTCGAAGAAGTTGATAGAGAAATAATATCATCACATAGCGTTTTTTTTAACTGATTTAAATGAGCGGAGCCATTTCTATCTAGATAATGCGAAGAATCTGCTTGCGGGAGCAGAAGAAGGGATAGCACATGATATTCGTGGGTGATTGAGGGTTCTTCCTTTTGTGCCAGCAAATACGATAAAATGCGCAGATTATTTTACGACTGGGGAGTTTTCAGAAGGATTAAAGATGTTAGTATGTGACCGGCTTCTATGGAGAAGGAATTTGAGATTATCGGACGATGAGGAAGTTCTGCAATTTGTAGCAAAAACACAGCAACTATGCTGTATGTGAAGGATATGGAGATTGTCGATGTAAAGAAAGAAGAAGAAGAAGGAAAAGAAAAAGAAGAGAAGAAAGAGTTGGAGTTATATGGGAAAGACAAACTCGCTGAGATGAAACAGATGATTGTGCAAGAGTTTGCGTTTGATGTTAATGAAGTGTGAAAAGTGAATGAGAAAGGGAAGAAGGTGAGGAAGAATGCGGAGGAAGATAAGATGCATGCAGTTCTGGAGCATATGTAATACGTGGTGTTGTTGAGTACGATATCAGCGCAGAGGTTGGTGGATGTGAGGATGCAAGTTTCTTGTAGGTTTGGCCCCGCTTCAAACTGGTTGTGCAAGGAAAACATAGAGCATTGTTCTGGAAGAGTGTGGAACGCAGATGCTGCAATATGTATTTTATTTCTCGAGGAGTGGGGAGTTTGTGCATTATCCTGCGCAGGTGGTGATGCCGGGGCTGTTGTGCGCAGCAGCCGAGAGGAAGGGAACAAGGTGATGGTGGAAGCAGAATGGAGGATGCTGCAGGCAGAGCGGAGAGATTGGTGTGATGTGTCGATGGAGGCGGGAAAGAAATGTCGCTGGAGTTTCTGGAGAAGGAGAACCTGCACCGAGCAGATGTGGACATGCCGATGATATTGTGGCGGTTGGAGGAGAAGAGTGTGTTTGAGAGCGTGATTGGGTGATGTTGCCAGTGTGTTAAGTGGACGGTGACGAAGGAAGAGGTGTGTGTGCAAGAGAATCGCCCGCTAATCAGTGTTCAGATGATCGTGTTTGGCAGAGAAGAAGAAAAAGAAGAGGAGGAAGAGAGAAGATGTCGAACAAGAATACGATGAAACGAAAATAGAGTGTGAAGAGAGAGAAGATTGAAAAGAGAAGATAAGTTTTGAAAAGATTGTTTTAACACTTGTTGTGATCATCACTGAATTGGATGTTGAACTTGCATCGGAGACTACCCAGCGGCTGACTTCATCGCTTCCTCTGATTTCATGTTTCTGTCCAGCAAAGGCCAATTCATCGCTCATCTAGATCATTCCATTCACAAAAACTTTCTTTTCTCCTATCAACTGTGTGAATGAATGTTTCGTTGTCAAACAAGGGAATTGGACAATTTCACAATGGGAATGGTCAGATGCCTCGACATTGCTCACATGAACTTCTTCTGGGGTGTGATGGAGATAGATGCACAGTGGGATGGCCAAACTGTTGTTTCCATTGTCATATCCTCTCACTTTGTCAATAGAATCTAAAGAGGCTGTGGCACGTGCAATTTTTCTTGAAGTTGCAATTTCTTCCAGATTAGGCGAAAAAACAAAGATATATCTTCTCCACTTGGCTGTATTTATTCCGAATGAAAAGGATATCAAGTAACTGGGATTTTCAGTGACAATTAAAGGTGAATTCCTCCACCATAACTGTGGAATGTCAAGGAAAATCGGTTATTGCAAAATCCTTTTGCAAATACGCTTTATGCGCCACTCCCACACACAGCATCATCGAGCCTCTTTTAGCTGTGAAATGCTTCCGTATTAAAATAACGATAAATTTTTTGCATTGTAATTTGCATAAATAATTGATGTTATAAATGTTAACTATCTTCCGCAAACATATCAAGCAATAAAAGATAGTTCAATAATCTATCGAAAAATGAAACGTTCATACCAAAGTTGAACGATAACCGTATGACTTATGTATTTTTCATGTAAATCTAACTTATGCATTCTATCTTCACTTTCATGTTAAGTTTATGTATGCAATACACAATGAAAAATACTATTCAAATAAAATTATGAATTAACATTGGAAATCAAGTTTGACAGGAAAAAAAATCGAAATACACTATGAATAATTCTTTGTTTAGCAATTGAAAAATAGTTCAATCAAGAAAAACGCATTTTCATTGAAAATCAAATACTTTAACTTTGATCAAAAAAATTGATACATAATTTTTTGAAAAAAAATATATCTTCTCATAAAGAAGTTTGTTATGAGCCAACAAACATCACTGTGAAAGTTTAATATTTTCATTTGTATAATGGTAACGGAGTGTTTTTTTTTTAACTTTCATGGGTCTTTTTTTTTGATCTGTAGAGACTTTTCAAAAAGAATGACCCATATTGAAAATTATAAATCATTCCAAACCAGTTCAGATACAATGCATGATCTTCATTGAAAATAATCAGTTAATTGCTTATAACAAAAGAAGAGAAATTAACGATTCCAAAGAAAAAGAATGTCTTCGATCACCACAAATTCTTTATTGCGTTGAAAAAAGGCGCTCGGAAGATGCCTCACTTCAGGGCGATGCGATCAATGCATATGACAAATTGGCATAAATGTTGGGAAAAACTCCTTGCTTTGCCATTTCGTAGTAATAAACCACCCATTTGTTTTGAAAAACAGTTCGATCATAACAAATAAAATTTGAAGAAAACAAAGAAATTATCTGCTTTCTTTTTTCTGAGTTCATGTTGGAAAGAACAGAATTTGCGTAATCGCAGAATCCGCTTTTGATTCGAGGCAACCAATCACTTGAAATTGCTTCGAGAATTGTTGATAAAACTTTTGTCCTTTCATCTGAATTTTCAAAATCATTTGTTGGAAGTTGTCTGCTTGATCCAAGTTAAAACAGTTCGTCAACGCTATTTTCATTGTGAGAATGATTGAAAACACTTGAATTTTCTTCGTTTGATGCATCGCAATCGGAAGATTGTTGGCTTTCAAGAGATCCACAAGAGTTTCTTGTGTTATGAACATACTGTTCTTTTTGAATGGTTGTTAATTCTGGATCTTCATTAAACTCATCATCTCCATTTTCAATATTGTAATGAGTGGGCTCTAATGTTTCAAAAATTAGCTGTTCCTGTAAATCATCATTTATCTCATCGCTTGAATCCTTTGCAGATAAATTATTTGTTAAATAATTGATCAATTTAAAAAGAATATCGTTGTTCTCTAAAGTTCTTGAAGATGAAAAAAAATGACTGTGCATTATCCAGCACCTGTGTTTGTGCAGATGAAATAGATGCAGATTCTTTTTCCTTTTTTTCTATTTTCGTTTCAAGTTGTTGAAGCGAATAATGAAATGCATTCACAAAAAAAGGAGACCCAAAATTTATCTGTTGCGATGGAAAAATAAATGGGCGATTATTTTTGATATCATAAAAAATTCCGACGTTTGATCAAAAATATTTTTCATTAAGGGTTGGGTTGATTGGAAAAATGAAAGTGATGATCATTCAAATATATTGCTCGAATTATTATTATTATTAATTATTTGTTAATTTCAATTTGTTTCCAATTGTTTTTATTACTTATTTTCAAAAAAACATTAAAAAATTATTCGCAAAATATCGAAATTTTAATTAACTGAGCAAAACAAAAGTTTACTGGTTCAAAAAGCATGATAACAATAATCACAACACATAATTTATCGATATCTTAAGCAAAAAAAGCTGTTAAATTATGATATAACAAAGAAATAAAAAAAATTGATTTTAAAAATCGAAGCAAATTTGTTGAAATCAATCGATTTTCTAGTTTTACCAACTGATTCTTCAATTATCCTTTCTAACAGTTATTTCTCCAAAAAAGTGCAGATTTCTTTCTCTTCCAAAAAATGTGAAGTTTATTCATTAAGCTTAATTCTATCTTTCTCAATTCAGAGCATCCTGGTTTTCTTCAAAAATTAACATCTTCAATTTCCTTCCCAATCCCTTCATCCTGGGCACTTTCCATATGAATTCGCTCTCCCAACTCAATGGTCACCCTGTACAACGAGATATCCCGCTTTCATTCATTTTCATTCATTTCCGCCTGTTGCCCTGAAAGAAACACAAAAACAATTAATAAGCAAATATTCATATAAAGAAAAATAAATAAAGACCAAACATCTGCTCTCATGTATTTTGTCAAACAGCTTCATCTCCACAGCCTTCATCATTCTAAATATAATCTCTTCATTTCAGCTCCAGAATGGTCAAATTGCAGCACGGAACGCGTCTCCACAAAGAATATCGTATATCTCTCTGGAGAGTCTTCTCAGCCCGTACACATTGTGATGCCTGTCCAAAGGGGTTTTTCTGTTTTTGGCATGATCATCTCCTTTAATAATATCCTCAACCACCAAAAGATGTATTTGAGGTTTATCTCGCCAACACTAGATGCTGGAGATATATTGTGCAGAGAAGAGATGAAAGAGAATTATTTGTTGCTAAGGGAAGGAGCTGAGTATTTTTGAGAATGTTAATATTTCAAGAGGGGTTTTCGAATGGAAGAAATTCTGAGACAGAGGGATGGGGAAGAGCAAACAGTGATTTGGAGAAGAAAATGCAGTAAATATATAGAGAAGTGGCTGGGGATGATGAAGAAGGTGATTATTGTTGATGGGAGAAATGGATTTTGAAAAGAAGGGAAAAGAGGGAAAAAGCCGATGAGAAGAGGGAAAATGAGAAGTGTTCAAGTGGAAGAGGGGTGTTTTTTTAATGAGAGGAGAAGATATTTTGGAAGAGAATGAAAAAGATGAAGAAAAGGAGGGAATTGATATTTTCAGAGAATTTTGTGAGCTGAATCGAAGAGGGAAATGGAAAGGAAATTGAGAGTTTTATTATTATCAATTTCTGAGGGAAAAAACAAGGAAATTGCGAAAAGATAGTGAGTTGATTTGAAGAAATCAGCATTTATTGATTAATAACAGAATATCAGCCAAAATATCTGCAATTTTGGTTTGATTTTGTTGCGAAGTTAACTTGATAAATGAGGAATTTCCTTCATTCAACAACATCACGTGGAGTCTTCCCACTTCTTCCTCGAAAATTTTTTTTGAATTTTTGTGGATTTGTCAATCATTGTAAATATTCATTTTCACCATCTTCTTCGTCTCTGACTTCTTCCTCTTCTTCCTTCTCCTCTCAACTTCTTCTGCTTCATCTTTGAAATATTTCAGCTTTCTTCGTATTGAATCATTCCGTCTTCTTTGAAATGAATATGAGCTATTCAATCAGCAGATAGACTGCATCCACCAAAAATTATTACATTCAGTTTGCTTTCTCATAACAGCAACATCATCTCCATCAATGCCTCCTGTTGTATTTCACTTTGTCAAATTATTTGCTTTCTTCTTCTGCAGATGCGCATCCCACTCTGCTTTATCGTTTTGTATGATATCCGTGAGCAGGCTGTTCAGAATGAGCTGAAAGGAGTGGATGGGAAATGCACAGGAGCTGACAGTCACATTACGTTCATCTGCTCGCTTTATGATACCACCAAGAAGCGAAGAGAGAGAAGTTCAAGTTCAAATGGAAGAGGCAAAGAAGGCGGATTTCAGAAGCAAGTTAAGCATAGATAAGAGGAAAGGGAAACAGCAGGGAGAGTCAAAGGCGAAGACGAAGAAGAAGGAGAAAGATGAGTTTTGCGCATCTCATATTGAAACTTTCGACACAAAACTTGCTCATGCAGCAACAGAAAGGAGGAGGAGGGACATGGGAAGAGAAGAAGGAGGTGATGAAAATGATGATGAACAGCAGCAAACATTTTTGCTCGTTCGGCAGCACACTCTTAACTGCCCAGCTGTTCACTCAATTTATCACAGCCTCTTTGCATTTGCTTCTCCTCCTTTTTCTCCCTTACAACACACACAATTGTCTTCCCCTTCTGTTCTTGTTGGAACTCTGCCGAAGCCACTCACGCAATCGTCTTTCGCCACAGACTCCTATTTACTTCACAAAAGTCACTCGACATATCACACACAAGCTCAACCTATTTTTCGAACATGTATTCTTCGTCTTTATCTTCTTCTATCACTTCCTTCTCGCTGCTTATCCCTTGTGTTATTCTCTGGAAGAGCAGATTGGGCAAAACAGGTGTGTTTGCAAGCGGCAGCGTGTCAGCGACGAGGGATGCGTTTGAGTGGCAGAGTAAGGCGCTGAGCTGGGCAGCAAATGTGACAAGCCAGAGGATTGTGGTGGGTGGGGAGAAGGAAGGGAAGGGAGAGAAAAAGGATGAGAAGAGGAGTGTAAATGAGTTTGAGAGTGATAAAGATGAAAAGGGATCGTTGTGTCTGACAGATAAATGCATGGATAATGAGAAAAATGAAGAGGAAGAAGAAGAAGAAGAGGAAGATAAAGAAAATGCAATTCGCATAGACAATAGAAAGGCTCAGAAAGAAAGAGGAGCAAAAGAGAAGCTGAAAACAAAATAAAGAAGAATAGTATTGTGAAGATTCTAACCACTCTTTGCTCAGATTTTCTGACTGAAATCAGATATCGAAGAAGGGCTCAGCAATCAATCGTCGAAAAGTGATTCGCTTTTTCAGCTTTTTCATTTTCGAATACATTATCTTAATTAACTTTACCATCTTCTTCTCCCTCTTTGCCTCCTCTTTCTCGTTCCTCTGCCTTTTCGCCCTCCTCCAGCACCTCCAGCTCAATCGCTGCTGACAATAGAACCACATCAATTATCCTCTGCCCATCCACCTCCAATGCTTTCTTCCCAACCTCTCCTCCTTCTTTACACAGTGCATTTATCCACTTCTTCACTTCTTCATCAAGTTTCACCACTACACACATTGACCGTTGCAATCGCGACACCAGCCGTGCTATCGCTGACAGAAGCAGCGACAAGTCGAACAAATCGTAGATCGACGGGAGCGCATTCACATCTGCTGCCGCAAAGATCCGCTTGCTCATCAACTTCGTGCCTGCTGGTGCAGCAAGCTGCGGAAGTTGCGGCACCAGCGGAACTGAAAGCATCGCAGAAAGATTCTCATTGAGCACATACAACATATCCCTCGAAGCGTCTGCAACGTTCTTTGAAACTATTTATTTTGATGTAAATGCACGCTTGCTGCTTCAGGCACCACAATCAGCAGCCGCCTCTCGACGTAGTCCATGGCTGATGCTGAAGCGTATGAAGTCTCCACCTTCGAGGAATCCGAAGGATCAATTGCAGGTACTGTTGATGAAGATGAAGATTGCATATCATCTCCCACCACCTTCGTCTCTTCGCTTCTTCTCCTTCTGAATGGCGAAGCAGACCATCACACTGCTCAAGTTGAAGAAATATTAGAAGAAATGGAAGAGGGACATCTACCGAAATTCGAGAATAACTTGGATTTTTCTTTGTTCAAAACGATTCTTCCGAAAGAGGCGAGCGAAGATGTTTCTAAAACTCGTAAATCGGTACATTTAGCGATAAAATTGAGGAAGACGATGTTTCTGTCGATCAAAAATTAACGGATTTGCATCTTTTCCGATCTTCATCAGCATCTTCATTAACTAATCTGTTTGTCATTTGCAGTTATATGAATAACCTCCAATATTTATATCATATCTATTGGTTAAATATGCTTTTTTCTCTTCTTCTTCTTCGTCGTCTTCTTTTTTTTCTTCTTTTTCCTTCGTTCACATTTTCAATCAAGCAGAACCGGCTGATCTTCATGTCAAAGAAAACATATCGCCTGCGGAAGTTTGCTGGTTTCTGTGCACCAAGATGACGCTGCTCATGGTACTGTTGGAACTGTTTAAGGAGCTGAGAAAGAAGAGGTTTGCGAGTAAGGTGAGGTGGAATACGCTGAGGTTGTTGAAAGTGAGACCGGTGATGAAGGTGTGGTTGAGGAAGACGGAGCTGGCTGAAAGGAGAAGAAGAAAAAGAAAATGAACAAAGCGAATTCGAAGAAAAAGATTAACACGTTTTTTTTCAGTCTAATAAGCGATAAGAAGTGTAACGAATGATAAATAAGGAAAACAAAATGAATGAAAGTGCACAACATGGGCAACATTTTCAAATGGGGGATTTCGATGAAGTGGAGCAGAAACAGAAGAAAGATGAACAGCGGATGGAGAAGATGGCTAGAAAATCATTTCATAAAAAGAATTTGAAGAGAAAAGTGAGATAGACTCTCTTGTGATCAACCATTATTGTTTCTACTCCATTCCTTTCGTTGTTATAATAAGTCGTTGAACTGCTCAGCTGATGCAGGAAATTGGTGATGAAGTTTTACCTCAATGAAAGCAAAACTCAATGCATGTTATTTGAAGCAATGTTATTTAGTACATAAATATCCATCAACATTGTTCAACAAATATAAATTTTCTTTATAAGTTTTGTTTTCACAATTATGATATGACTATTTATCTTTTTGAAGTTTCATTTATTTGTTTTTTATTTGTTTTTATTAAACATAATCAATAATTTCTTTTTCACTAAAAACATAAAAAAGGTTTGTTTTTTGTTCTAATAAATTTTACAAATATATATGACAGAAATAAAAGCTAAATACTGTTATAAATCAAATTAACTCTTTGATCAATAAAAACCACTATTAATTTAATTTTTTTAGATTTTTGATCTTTTTTTATGATATCAAAAAAAATCACCCAAATTCTGGTTTTAAAAATATCGAAAAATTCTGTGATTGTTGATTGGATACAAGAATACTGTTTGCACAATAATCCTTTGCAGTATTTTGACTCGAATAAATTTCCATATTCTCTTGTTGAGCACAAGATATTGTTGAAATTGAAACAGGTATTATCGATGATGTTAAAGAAGAAAAGTTGAGAAATGATTTGAGCGTTATTCGTGAATGTGTCTGAAGAGTATTGACAGCAGTTTGTGTTGATGAAAAAGATAATAATTTTTCTGATGATTTGATAAATTGTGTGAATTCATCTTTAAGAGAATTAAGCTTCGATGAAAAGGAGATCACAAATGAACTTTTATGGAAAAGTCTCACTCCCATTGGTGTTAAAGAAAAAGCCAACGCGAATTTGTCACCTCGTTCTCCAGCAAGGAAATAATTATGTAATAAAATCATCGAATGGCAAATACAAACTTGCCGATTCTCATCAGAAAAATAATCAAGATAAATCAAACAAAAATAATAAGCAAACGTTTTAAGTCTGAGAGGAAAAACAAATCCCAGTTTTGTTAAATCATTCTCAAGCAATAGTTGCAGTTCTCTTAAAGGAAACAGTAATATTCCACATCTGACCACATCAAAAATAGAAATATCACAAAAAAAAACTCAGAAATTGATGGATGTTTGCAATTCACATAAAAAAAATAACAAATGTCGAATAAACAGAGCAACCTTGTTTTGACAAAGAAAGAGCATTTGGGATTTGTTGGTTTTTTCGTAAAAGTTTTTTGGTAATCTTTGGATAGCGTTTTAAAGGTTTCTTTTAGCTGTCTCAAGAATTTGTTTTCGGAAAATAAAAAAGAAATAATCAGATTGACTAAATGATTTGTGCCGAAAATAAAAAATGGTGGAGTTTGTTATTCATTTTGCAGAGTTTCACAAACAGTCGCATCCTTTGTGAGATTTTGTAACGCTAGCATTTGTGATTTCAATCCATCTGAATAAAAACAACGAACCTCACCATTCGCATCTGACACTTCTTTCATGAAAGAATGAACCAATTTAGTGTAATCTGCAACTGTAAAACATGCATTGTTCAGGCTCCAAAAAACTGGCTTTCCATTTTCATTCAAGTGAACAACCGTCACAATTGTTAACTTTTTCCATCAATAACTCCTCCGTCCATCATGGAACAGGCCATTGTGTTGTTGATAGCTTCATTTCGTTCTTTAGCTTTTCTCAAGTTTTCGTCTTTAATGAGCAGCGAAAGTTTCCTTCTGGTTAAAGATGGATAAATTGTTTCTGAAGATAAAGACAGATTTTGTTGAGAAAGTCGAATTAGCGTTGAAATGAATGTGTCAAATTCTGAAGAATAAGCAGATAAAAAAGCAATATTGCAATGGTTTATTAGATGAAGGAATTGCTTTATCAGTGGGACAAAATAATTCACTTCAGGCATTTTCATAGAAATATGATTCACTTTTCATTGATTTTTTGGATCAAAGAACACAATAAAAATGGGTCTATTTTTAGACATTCGTGAAATGTTGGAAACATTAATGTTTTGATTTCAACAATGCCTGCTTACGGATATGAAAATCAAATTTATTTTGAAATCTGAGAAAGCGAAATAAAGTTAGGAGCGAAGCAATTTTTCAATGCATTGTGTAAAAAAAGCTTGAAAGTCCGTATTTTCCTCCAAGTGCACAAAAATCTGAATTGAAAATCTTTTGGACTTTTTTTAGAGGTTTTGATTAAATTTTAACAGAAGACTGAGGACTTAGAAAAGATAACATTGGAAATCCTTTTGTTAAAAAGTGTGAATTACTTCTCACACGATCAGTGTTTTTTCTTCCAGAAAATCAACAGTTACTTCCATGTTCACTATTTGGATACAGATGGAAAATATGTCTATCTTTTTTAAGAGACTCATCAGGAAAAACTGGAGTACACGCAATCCAGAAGGCATTGTTATTAACTTCAAAATGTGTTTTATCAATTTCTTCTTTTGTGTTGTTGAGGTGAAGATAATTTTAAAAATTATGCATATTTTATCATTGTATTTAAGATCCAGAATAAAATTAAAAAAACAAACATTTTCCGTTATTTGTTAATATTGCACATAAAAAGTGGCAAATGAACATTTTTACTCTTTTTATTTATTAATTTTTTCTGAAAACGCTTTTTGATTTGCATGAATGCATTAATATTATTTATTTTAAAGAAGTCAAAAAAGAATCAATATCAAACAAACTATTTGGGGAATAGATAAGCAGCTTTTCAACTCGTCTGGAAATTCAAAAATAAAACCATCACTCATTTCAGACATTTATTATCGATACAACACGACAGATCTTGATACCCGAATGATCCAGACAGATCAGAATTGATCTTTGTCGAGTTGATCTGTTTTACACCCATTAAATACATCATTATATATATTTCAACGAAATAAAATTGTGATCCTTTCTTAATAAAACATTAAAAATAAAATACAAGCGATTATTCAAAAATAATTTATTAATTATGAATGAAAAGATAATATATCTTATCAATCAATCAATCAATCAATCAAAAAAAAAAAAAAAAAAAAAAAAAAAAAAAAAAAAAAAAAAAGGAATTTCGTGTCGGTCGACTTGTTGCAAAAATTTTAAACAAGTCGGCTGGCGCAAAAGTCTGATACTTTGATAAATGAGTTTCTGAACAAGAAAATTAAATAAAAAAACAAAAAATGCTTCTGATCGAACAAATAAAGTGTAAATAAAAAGATTGTAATCAAATGAGAAAAAACTCTACAGCTTTTCCACTTCATAGAATTAACTTCTATATTTCATCTTGATCTTCAACAATTTTAGAAAAATATTCTTTCTTCTCCATTGTTAAATGAAAATAATTAAAATATGACAAAAATATTATAAACTTGATATTCTCAATTGAATTGGGGAAAAATTTTGAAATCATATTTTTTCTCACAAAAATTTCTGATCGATAATTGGATTTGAATATTTATTAATATTCGCACAAAAGTTATGTTGTTATTAACAGATAATCAAAATAATAATTCAAATCAAAAGTTGGCTTTTATTAAATATTTTTGTATTTTGCCTATGAATGAAAACAACTTTTTTTAATCATATAGCCTAAAAGAAATCAGCACTCAGAAAAAATAATGATTTCATAAAAATAACCAAGTGCTGTAAAAGAAACAAGAAATGTGATGAAGAATGTTCGAAATTATCCAATAACACAAAATATTCGACAATATAATAGTGAGTGAAAAAACAACACAAATTGAAAAAACTCGCATGAATGACATTTTCTTTCGAATTAATCAACAAATTTCATACGCCAAAAATTATTCAAAATGAGAATTTTTGCATTCAAAAAAATAAAATTTGCATTCAAAATGGAAATTTTGCAAACAAATTAATAAGTTTTTCAAACAAAATAATAATTTTTGAATTCGAATTAATAATTGTTAAAAACCTAACAAAAATTTATTCGCACTCTCAAGAAATTTTGTGAAAATCAGTCTTCCACTTTTGAATCGGAAATAATTTTGTGTTGTCATTATTTTCTTGCACGAAAGAAAAATTTTTGAAATTTTTAATTTTCTGACAAAAATTTTAATAATTTCATATAATTATTATTCATATGAAAACAAAAGATATTTTCATTTCGAACGCAAAAATTATTACCAACGCTAAAAAACACGGGAATTTTTCAAAAACCCGGACTTCATGAAAACATTATTCACGATAATCATGTCAAAAAGCATTTTCAAAAATTGTATTATTTCTCGTTGCATATTATCATTAATGCATAATCAAAAAAATAAATCACATTTCATTGTTATTGAATATACATCGTTAAAAAAAATCAATTTTGAAATATATTTATTTCTCAAAAAGTAATTGAAATAAGCATTCCACAATTATCATATTTTTCATTTTCACAATTTTCAGACACTTTGATGTTTCCTTTTAAAGAAGCCTTTACTAAAAATCATAATTAATACTCCCTTTCATGAAAAATTGATCAAAAATCAAACCCATATTAATGGCTATTACAAAAGAATTGTCGTTACCAGAGCCTAGGAAAAAGTTGGCAACCTCCGAAATAAGAAGGTTAAAAACAACATCCCAAAAAATATTTGAACTGCAGAAGGATTATATTATTACAAGAAAAGTGGATGTTGATTCTGGCACGATATCAAATGGCTCATAGTACAGAGGAATAGCGGCAGAGAAGCAGAAAAGGCAGGCTGGAGTGAACGGAAGATCACCAACAATTACACAAGATTTTATAGAATAAATCGATAACCAAGTTATTGTTCATCTCTCAAAAGGTGAAACAATAATAGTTAAAGACGTGCACAAAATGGTTTTTGTTCTTTTTAATTACTGTGATTAATATTTTTAAATATATTTAGATTGTGGAACATATGGAACAATCCTCAAAAGACGAAGAAGTGAAAAAAATACCAAGTTTAATAGCCGCATTCTATGTTATTCAGAAAAGTTCAATACAATGAGTAAAAAACCCGTTACAAAGAAAAAAACCCGGATTTTTTATTCAGCAACTGTATCTTCAATTTCTTTCAATTTTTATTCAAGTGATATGTTTTTTTAATGCTGAAAGTGATAATTAATGATCGTTAAGAAAAAAGAAGAATTTAACTTGGCATACAAAGAAAATTATCATGTTTTTTCAACGAATCATAAATAATCGTGTGAAATGATGTTCCTCAAATTTCTATAGTTGTAGAAGCCATATCTTTGATACATGAAAATTGTTATGAACTTGGCCAAAGCTATTTACTGTCCAACGCTCAGTCTTTTCCAACCATTGTTTATTCTTATATATTTGTGTGAATTATGAAGGATAAATAAAACAATTTTCAATTAGCATTCAATCCAAATTTTACAATTAATATAAAGTCATATATGTGAATATCATTCAAAAAGAAGTAGAAAATATATGAATAAATAAGTATTTCCCAAACATGTTATTGTTTCCATTGTTTCGTTATCATCGTGTTGTATTTTTGAATTTTTTGCTTCTTGACGGACAAGTTTCTTTTATTCTTTCATTTTGCTCATCAATCCACCTTTCTTTTGATATAGCTTCATCGTCTTCATAAATGCAGTCATCGTCGATTTTTTTCTTTCTTATTCGAGGGATTCTTTTTGATACTGATTTGTTTCTTGAAGGATGATCACGATCTTCGTCTGAGAAATTATAATCATCAGTTTGCGTGAATTCATCCCTATGGTGCTTTTCTTCAATTTTCATTTCATTTAAAACCTTTTTGTTGATTTAACTTTGCGCTTTGGGGGAAAAGAACCAAACAATTCATTGTTAACTTCATCTGAAGAAATTGCTGAAGAAGATTTTGAAGGAGATCCACTTATTTTGGTGAGAACTTGCGAAGCTGCCAGTGGCCAGATTCCTGTGTTGAGAAATGCAGTTTTGATTACCGATGGAGTGGTCGCTGCAGCGATGGCCTCTGGTAAGACCTCAGCAAGTGCCTTTCTATATAAAGAAGATAAATCATCGATTGGAACTTTGAAATCATTGTATAATGTTCTTTTCAATCTGGCAAATATCACATTGTCACAGGGCTGGAGGAGATGGGTCATGTTAGGGGGAAATGTTTTTATGAAAATTCCGTTATTTTCAGTTTCCATAATGACTTCTGAACATGTATGGGAAGAATGGTTGTCAAGAAGAAGTCGAGCCTTTTTCGAAGATGTTGATTGTATTTTTGATGAATGAGAGGAATCCAATTTTGAAGAATGATGATTTTGAAAATTTCAGTGGTAATCCATCCTGAAGGCGAAGGAATATAATTTATATTAAAAAATTTCAAATTAGAAAACTCTTCAGGAATTTTTTTCTTTGGATAAAGAAAAAAATGAGGAAGGCAGGAACCATCAGAACACATGCAAACGCAAAGAGTTGCGTTGGCAATTTTTCGAGGATCTGGAGAAGAAGGGGGGATCTGATCTTTCAAACAGATCACTAATTTTGACGAACTTTCTCCGATTCTCACTGAAGATTCGTCAAAATTAAAAATATTGGAAACTTCGATATTGTTTCCTTCTACGATTTCTTTCACTTCTATAAACCAATTAGTCACATTTTCAGGGCTCTGTGACCGAATTTTTGCAATTTCAAGTGGTCTCGCCAAGGCCGCCTTTAAAATAGAGCTTCTTTGAACCAAATAATAAGATAATTTCGGATGGAGTTTCTCGTTTTCTTCTTCATTTGTTGATTCTGAGTCCAACATTTTTATTGCCTATTTAAATAAAGATCAAAATCAATCATATAAAAAAATTGAAAACCATTTCCTGTATGTGCTTCATTCGAACAACAACTCCTTCTGATAATAAAGACAAGACCTGATTTTCGATTTTTTCCAGTTTCTCAGAATTAATAAGCGATGTTCTTCCTTCTTTTCCAACATCTCTGTTTTTCTTTTCTGCTGTTTTGCCTCTGTACCAAGCCTGCCTTGTAATTACTTTCGCTTTGACCGCCACGTTCACTGTCAATGGATATGTTTTCTTGATTTCAAAAATTTTCCTCGATCTGGAATGGATTGTGCGGTATTCTCTTGTAGCAGCAATCCTAAGAAGTTCTTCTGAAGAAATGGATTTCTTTTCCATCACAAAAAAGTGAACGATCAAAATGATCAAAATGGAAAAAATATTGTTTGAAAGGCTATTCAATCAAACTAACTAAAGGCAGTTCAAGTGATGGAATGATAATTTTTTTCTATATATTTGCTAAATTTTATCTTGAATTTTCAACAACAAATATAGAATATTAATCAATCATTCTATCAAGTGAACAATACTTGAAGAGAAGAAATACATCGTTATAATTAGAAAAGTTTGAACTTTTCAACTTCAAATGTTTCATCAGTCAATAATCAGTTTGAACAAGCTAATGTTTTAATGAAAGAAAAATTTTCTTTTTTTTTAAAGTCCCGGTTTTTTTTCTTTGTACCGGGTTTTTTACTCATTGTATTGAAGTCAGCTGTTTCAAAGCAATTGGACACTGCAAAAATATCTTCCCAATTTTCTGATTCCGTTAGAAAGTGGTTTGATGTACTTTCGCAGATTGTGAATGAGAAAGAAATAGTCGCATCAGGCATCTTTAATTTTGATGAAACTTCACTTCATCTGGGCGATGATACTTGCAAACTGGTTGTGTGCCTGCAAAACCAGAAACCTCCTTCAACTCCTTCTCCGAAAAAGACTTCTAACACGACATTGTGCTTATGTACCTGCGCAGATGGCTCATGTTTATCGTCTTTTCTTCTTTGGCCTGCGAAAAAATTCCAGTGGAATTTCGTATGCTTTCATCGTTCAACATCAACTATATGTATAAATTTATTCGAAAAGTTCCTTTTGTTTAATTTTCAAATAAAGAAAAATTTCATATTTTGATCAAATTTCTGTTCCCACTCACGAAAATTTTCAAGAATGGAAATAAAAACGTTGTAAAGATTTTATTTTCATGGCAGCGAAATTTGGTGAGCTAAAACAAATATTTGATCGAAATATGAAACATTTTCTTTATTTGAAAATTAAACAAAAGGAATTTTTCGAAAAAATTTATACATATCTTCGCATCTTCAGGATGGATCACTTCAAAAATCTTCGAAAAAATAATGCTCGATTTTTGGCTTGATAATATTGAAAAAAAATGAAAGATGGAGGAATGAAATTTGAATTGTTCCTGATGGATAACCATTCTCCTCACAACAGTGAAGCTGTTGAAATGGCTGCAAAAAAGAAAAACATCATCATCAAAAAGTTTCCTCCGAATTTAACCCATCTTCTACAACCGTGCGATAATTCAATTTTTGCACGGTTCAAGAAAACATTTAATAATAGCTTCAAATCACCAATTGATCATTCTTCTGCCGCGTTTCGCTCCGCCATCTTCGATATTCTTCCAGAAGCTCTTTCTGCTGCGGTCGCACCTTCAAATATTAAGCGTGCATTCATGCAGACGTGTGTTTGGCAGGTCAAAGCTGCTCCGGTTCTTGAAAGAATAAGTGGAACACCTGAAAAGGAAGCATCATTGAATAACGATGAGAATAAAGAGCAGCTGTTTGGAAAATTTTCTCCAAAAAAGAAAATTGAAAACGAAAAAAAAAAATATTGTGAAAATGAATCTATTCAAAAGATGAAAGAAATCAACTGCGCTTCCATTCTGCGAAAAGAAAAAAAGAAACAATCGAGAGAAGATTTATTGGATTTGAAAAGAAAAGAAAAGAAAGAAAAGAAAATGGAGAAGAGAAAAGAAAACAGTTGCCGGAGTAATAGCGACAAAATGAAATGGAAAAGAAAATGATTGAGGATAGATTATGATGACGACTCGTACAATCAAAGCAAAATATCGAAGATATAGCGAACATTCTCCAGCAATTGTTCATTGGTTTGAACGACAAACAATTACAACTCCTCAAATCCTTGAAAAGTGCTTTTATCATGAAGAATATCTTTTTTTAATTCGTTATTCATAAAATAATTGTTTTCTCATTTCAGAAAAGTCTAACAAAATAGAAATAATTAAAGTTTATTAATTCGTATTAATGTTTAAAGTATAGAGTTTTGTCAATAAGCAATTTTATTTGCGAACAAACACAAGTTGCATGGAAATAAAAGAAGCAAACAACAAATTCTAATTTTCGATTGTGCGAAGCCAAAAAGCAGTTATAATTCCTTCTATGATTAAAACATATAACTCGATAAATATTGAAACAACAGATAAGGTTTCAATTGATATACGAATCATATCTGCTTTCATATTGGTTTGTATTGCGGAAATAACAAAGGAATCATTGTTTTGAATAAGTTTGAATGCATATTTAAAAAAAGGCTTCTCAGGGTTTTTGAAATATTTTTGGGTTTTTTAACGATGGTAATTCGATTGCTAAAATTCTCATTTTGAATAATTTTTGGTGCATATATGAAAGCTTATTGAATTTAAACTCCGCTTTTTAACTTATTATTGTCTTATATGCACCAAAAATAATTCTATTTCGAAAAAAAATAAATCGATTTCGAAAAAAAAATAATTCAATTTCGGAATTAATAATTCAAATTCGAAAAAAAATAATTCGATTTCGAAAAGGAATAATTCTATTTCGAAACGACAATTTTTTTTGATTTGTGGAATTATTAACTTACGTTTTGAAGTCAAAATACTCTTGATTTTTATCTCGTGAGCACACTTTGTTCTTAAATATTTAAAAAAATAATGCATTTCGTTAAAAATAAATTCTTCCATTTTGATTGAAAATATTATAATTTGAAGTTTATTTGAAAAGAAAACGAATTCATTTTAATTTTTAAAAATCGAAGTTTTTTCTAAAATTTCACCAAAGAAACAAAAAATAAATCATTGGAAAAAATTCTTGTATTTTGAAATTCAATAAATGTGATTGAAAAATCACTATTTCCTTCAGATTATTCAAAATAATGAATTATTTGCTATTAACTTATCATCAGAGTGATGATTTTTGAATAAAAAACTTTTTCAATAAATTGATTTATTGATTGTTTCGAAATAAAAAAACAGGTTTTTTTTGAGTTTATATATATGAATGGTTTTAAATTAACTTGACATTTTCCCAAATCCATCCAAAAAATTATAATTTTCAGTTAAAAATGAATTTCGAAAATGAATTATTAATTTTCGAAATAGAACTATTCCTTTTCGAAATCAAATTATTTTTTCCGAAATTGAAATATTAATTACGAAATTGAATTATTTTTTTCGAAATCGATTTATTTTTTTCGAAATAGAATTATTTTTGGTGCATATAAGACAATAATAAGTTAAAAAGCGGAGTTAAAATTCAATAAGCTAACACATATATGAAATTAGTTGATTAATTCGAAAGAAAATGTCATATATGCGAATTTTATCAACTTGTGTTGTTTTTTCACTCGCCATAACAAAAATTTAATAATTTTGTTTTAGACTTTTTGTTGAAAATATTGAAAATTTTCAATATTTCGTCTTTGGATAATTAATTTTTTATAATAGGGCTATGATTTTATCTTAACCTTTTTCTTTATCTAGACCTTTTTCATTTTTGTCATGCTTTTAGTTTTACACAAGCCTGCGATAAATAAAAAATAACCAGAAATGTTTGAAATGTTTTTGTTTCCTTATTCTGTATTTTTTTCAATATTTCATTTTTTACAAAAAGATCGAGGATTATAATAATTTTATGTTTTGATCATTGACTTGCTGCTATTCCAGCGAATATTTTTTATCGGAAGTCTTCAGCTTTCATATCATAATACATCGTTTATTTTTTTATAAGTTGAACTTGTTTAAAACTTTCTCAACTTGTTTTTTAACACTTTTTCTTATTTCACACATATTTTCAAAAACACGATTTGAAGGACACATATGAATTTGTTTTGAAATATATTGAAATGATAAATAAGCATTATTAAAAAAACGATTCGTATATGTAAAAATTATTATTTGTTTGTATATGTTTGGTTATTTGAATTTCAAAAAATCATATATACTTGCTTTTCAGTTAAAATTCTTGAAAAGTTCTTTTTCATTTCAATGCTTAATACAAATAAACGATAATTAAGCCTTTGTGTATTTTTTCATTAAAATAAAATTTGAAGCGAACACTTGTTTATATAAAAATCGTGTTTTAAGCAAAAACAGTGAAATGAGAAAAAAGGTCAAAAATATAATTGAAAATGTTGAAAACAAGTAAAAATTATAATATAGGAATGTGGAATGCTGATGTTGTGGCTTTAAACGTTCGGTTTGAAATAAACGCTTCACAGCCAGCAAGTCTTTGATCTGGGTCCTAAAATTATAAAAATTTAAATTATTTTTGAATATAATAATTTCAAAATTTTTTCAACAGAATTCTGAAAAACAAAAATATCAAGAAGTCAATTTATTTTGTTTTTATTTTTAGCCTTTTTCAAATCAAAAAGCAAAAATAAGTTTCAAAAAAAGGGTTGAGATAAAATTTTGAGGTCAAGATAAAATTTGCACCCTATTGAAAGTTTTTTCAGTTCGATTGGAAGTTTGTAGACCGAGAACAACATTTGGTGAAGATGAAATAAATGAATTCAAATAAAATAATAGACGAACTATTTTAATTGAAATCGAAACATTACATTGGAAAATAATAAATCTTTTTGATTTGTATTAAAAATTGTTGTGAAAAATAAGTAATTTATTATATTTTTGATATAGGTCTATTAATTATGTAAATAAGCCAAACACTTATTTAAGCAATAATGAATAGAAAAGAAAATATAACTCGCATTATGAAGTGAGTGCGATTGTCAAATCGCGCTATCAAAACAAAATATTTTACCAAAAAAGAAAAAAATAAAATTTTGAAATAAATACTTTTCAAACACTTTGTATATTTCTTTTATATTTTTTAAAGGTAACTGTTAGTATTCCAGCTGCATGCCTCAGATCCATTTACCGGATAATTTGAATATTCGATTCCTATTGCATCAGACATTGTCAGAATTGCTGTTCCTGGAGGAAACTTCTGGATAAACTCTCGTTTTAAATTTGAAAGAGTTGGTCTTTCGGTATGTTCTGCAGATAACATTGCTTTTGTTATTTCAGAAAAGAAGTAAGACTAATTTTTTCCAAGTCTGGTCTTTCTCCATTCAAAATCTTTTGCCCTGCTGTAGCTGCTTCATATTCTCCAAAAGGAATCTCAAGAGTCAAACTTTCACAAAGCATCATTCCAATCGAGAATACAACAGATTTTTTTCGTTGCAGCCATCTTTTTATCGATAATCAATTCTGGAGCTTTCCATCTTATGCATTCCCTCAAGTTGTCGTCATCATCTTCAAACGCAGAAGACATTGGCGGAGATTTTCCATTTTTTTCACTGACACACGTTAAGTCGGATGATGAAGTTACTAATGTCGAAGAAGATGAAATGGAAGATGAATCAGAATCATCATCTGTGCAATCAGAATGAAGAGCAATTGTGATAACCATATGTTCTGAAAAGAGAACGATATGAGGGCTTAAATTGTCGAGAGATTGAAGAGGAACTTCCATTTCATCAAAGCAGTGAAGTGCACCATTTGCCACCCAGAACAGAATCTGAGCACCTGTCACCTCTCTCTCCTGAAGTGTGCCTATTGCCATCTCCTTTTTCTCATTCTTTCCATGAAGCAGCATGAATAAAGAATCCCTTAAATCGACAATCAGTTTTTCATGTGGCGAAGAACATGCCATGACATCTACCAGATTTGACATAGAAGAAGTAGTTGGACACAAATCTTCCATTCGAACAAAGGTAGTTTCTGTGTCCGAAGAGTCAGTGCTTTGAGAAGATGGAGAGGAAGATCGTTTTTGTAATTCAATATCATCTTCTTCCTTTTCATCTTCCTTTTCAAGTACCCATTCAGGGATTTTGTCTGAATCATGACCCAATATGTATTCTGTTGATCCACTCTCTGCAAGCAAATATTCAGATGATTCGGAATGTGCCATTTTCTTTGAATACAAACCTAACTTTGTCTTCGCTTTATTAACTTTTTCTGCATCACTTTCTGCTTTTCGCCATTGTTCCTCAGGTGACATCTCCATAGTTACCATTTCAAATGCCTTCGGATCCTTCTTAACAGTATCTTCAACAATCTCTTTATATTTTTTGTTTCATTCTTAGCTTTTTCCAACGAACAGCTAGAATAATTGAAATAATCAAAACAATTATAAACAACAAAACAAATACGACAATTATAATCATTGCCCATGAAGATATATTTCCATTTGAATTTCCTCCTTTTGAGATTCTTTCATCATCTTTTGGTGTAGAAATACTTGTATTCTTCAGAATGAATGGCTGTGTTGACGAAGGAGATTCTTCATTCCCAAATAAAATATGCACACTCACCTCGATTTCATCTCCACAATTGCTAATGAGATCTTTTGTCACACTTCCTTCAACTTCTATTTCCGATAAGAATCCATTTGAATCAAAATCATAATGTTCAATCTCTTTCTCTTCTCCCTTCTTCTTCACAACTGAGAATGACAAATTGCATGGAACAAGAAGCATTCCTTTGAATGTCAGCTTCATTCTGTTTGCTTCTTCTTTTGCTTCCACACTCTCCAGAACAGGAATGAAGAATGATGAATCTCTCTCAGAAACAATCCCTTCAAAACTGCACCCTTCATTCAACATCCAAAGTGAGGAGCTATCTTTTACTCCATCTCCTCCTTTCAAACTCATCACATTCAATGTTCCTGAATCTGAGCAGATGATATTTCTTCTCAATGATGGATATCCTTCAATTGATGGATTATTACTCAAAAATTCTCCTTTCTCAATATTCACATTTCCTCCCCTCATTGTTATTCCTCCATCTGATGTATTCGATATTGTTGAAACTTTCATCATCACAGAACTTTTCACAATATCCATAAGAGATCCTGACCATCTGCACATCTCTTCCCCTTCATTCAAATTCTTCTCGTTTCTTTCCTTTGAATTTCCATTAAAAATGCAACTGTCCATTTTCACATCCAAACAATCCTCCAATTTCATCAATTTCCCTTTTGTTGTCTTTGAACCGACTCCACCAATTGTGCAATTTGAAAATTGAATTGTCTTTTTCATTGACAAGCAAGATATCAATAATTCTTCATTTCCCTCAACTGTGATATTTTCTGAATGAAACTTTTCCATGTTTAATTGTCCACATTCATTAATATCTATCAGAGAAGTTTTAGCTGTTGAATTGCTGATCTCAAACAAATAAATCACTGATGGAAGTGGTGATGAAAGAGACAATGCAGATTTATGAAGAATGAGATTTGATATTGTGCATCCATCGAGTTGTAATTCTCCTTTTGCCATGTTGAAAATGTGAAATGGAATGTTTGCTAATTCTATACTTCCTTCTCCAGCCGATTGTTTTGAGTCAAATGAGCAATTTATTATCTCAAGAATTCCTCTTTCGGGTGACATCAATGATTCATGTGAAGAGATGAAATACGAATCAAACACAAAGCTGACTCTCACCAACGAGACTGTTTCTCTTGTTGTTATCAATGTCTCTCTTGTTTTTTCAATGTTTGATTTCACTTCAACTTTACAATTTTCTCTGCTCTTCGAACTCAGACTCATCTCCTCCAGATTAATTTCTCTTCCAATCACACTCTCAGCGTCAACATACAATAGACTCACATATTCAGATGTCAAATGCACCAGCCCATGCTCAATTGAATCACATGGAAGTGTGTTTGTTCCACATTGTCTGTCATTCGATCCAACCTCACTGCTCACAACAATTGTGTCACTCTGATGGATAGTCACAAATCCAATCAGATTTGCATCTTCTTTGTGTTCACAACTATCAATTCCATAGATTGCATTAATTCGTGAGTAATGATTCTCTCGAAGATCAAACTGAAATTGACTTTCATTGATCTGAGAAGAGATGTTGAAACATTCAATGAAAATGTCATTCCCCACTCTTGCTGTGTTTGAACTGAATTTCATTCCAACAAATGTGAAATTCAATTCCCTCGTTCTTTTGTTGCCAGATACACCCCTCCTCCTTTCCCATTGGTGCAGCTGCATTGACTGACTTCGGACTTAATCATCTTCATTGATCCAGATGCACCCAATGTGAAGAATATCGCCCCTCCTTTTTCACTTGATTCAGCTTTGTCTTCTGTGATGTTGCTCGAATTCACAACCAAACAAATCTTATTCTCACTCTTTGACTCCAAAATGCTTGCTCCATTGTCACTTCTCTTCACTCCTGAAAATGACGAATTATCAATGTTGAGACTCATTTCCTCGACTCCTTCATTTATCTTTGTTGTTAATTCAGTTCCTTTGATCAGAAGAAGACATTCTCTGCTTTCATTCAACGATTCCACTCGAACATTCACAAAATGGCAAGTAATTCCAGAATCATGAATGACAAAAATACTGTTTCCAACATTGCATGATTCCATCGACAGATCATTCACTTCCACATTGCCTCCAATCACATCCACAAACACACAATCAAATCCATTGTTCACTCTTGCTTCTGAATGGAATGAACATTCACTTATCACCAATTCTCCATTTTTGTTGGAAATAATTGTTTTGGCTGAGTTGTCAAATCCAGATGTTAGTTGAAGTTGGATGTTGAAAAATTCAAGACGAACATCGTTTTCCATGAAATATTCCAATTGATTTCCAATTGCCTTTTCAAAATTCAATATCGCTTTCACATTCTCTTCTCCCATCTTCACACTCTTTTTGATCTGATAATTGGACACATTGAATGAATCTCGAATGATTGTTGATCCTTTAATCTGAATTGTTTTCTTTCCAATCTCCTTTTTCATGTTTTCCATCCCTTTCCACATTGTGAAGCATGGCTCTTCTTCACTTCCACAACGTGCCACATCAAATCCTTCTGATGAGATAAATATCTCAGTTGAGCTGTATGGAATCAGAAACATGAACAAATCATTGTTTGAATGAAAGTTGTCACTCCCAACAAACAAATTGCTGTCATTTATCATGGGCAAGTAATTGAAGTGGAATGAATCATTTGTCACGGTCTTGTTCAGATCAGATGCAAAAATGAACGCATTCTTTCCAATGGCTGCATTGTTATTCTTAAAAGTTACGTCAGCATCAAAAACAAATGGCTTCTCATTCAAACAATTTTGGCAATCCAAATACAGAAATCCTCCTTTTCCATTGCCTGATGAAAGTGAACACGATGATGCATTTGTTGATTTTATTTCCAGTTTTTCATTCCCTTGCAATATCACTTTTGCAACGCCTCCTTCTTCACCACTTCCAGTGTTCCTAATGTTTGAAAAGTTGCTGTTTTCGAACAAAACAGAAGAAGCCATTACCAGTGGTGAAATGGAAAATGAAAAATCTGTCAGACTACATCCTTTCAATATGCAACTTCCACTTATTGTGGATATCAATGAGTATTGAATGGTCGTTGATGATTGGATGCTAAATAAACAGCTTTCGAGTTTAAGAACCCCACTAGAAGAGATCAAGGAATTCATACTTGGTACAAATTGACTTGGAATCTGCAGCTTCAAAGAAAACAAGCTTAATGATACAGTTGATGAAATAACAGATGAGGATGATGCAGAATCCCCATTGATTGTCCCTTCAAAATGAATTGTCCTGTGTTTATCATCATCTCCTTCATTCACACACCCATCAATCGCAAGTGCATCTGTGAAAGAATAAATATCTTCAATTGTCCCTTCATCCCTCACTTTCACTTTCCTTTCTCCTTCCGTTCCACTTCTGTCAATGTGGCTTATTCCACTCCACATTGATTCACATGGATATCCATCGCTCCCACATCCCAATGTGTCATATCCATCCTTCGACACACACACCTCCATTCCCTTCATTTCAACAAGAAACAGCCCAAGATCAACACTCTCTGCAAAATAGTCTCTGTCAATCCCTTTCATATCAACTGCCATCCATTCTCCTTCTCCATTTTCATATTTGTATTCAAATCCAAACCTCTCCTTCGTCACTGTTTCATTCAGTTTCTTGCACGAAATGAACAAATCCCTTCCCTCAGTTGCAACATTGCCTTCGAATGTCAATGTTGAAAGTGAAAAGTTATTCACACAATCATCACTCAAATCCAGATATATTCCTCCTCCTCTTCCTCCATTTCCATTCGCAGAGCATTTCAATATGGATGATGGTCCAATTTCAAGCAAATCATTCAGCTTCATCTCACTCTTCAAACACCCTCCACTCACACTTTCTGTCTCGATATTCTCAAATCTGCTTTCTCCATCAACCATCAAACTCGATCCTCCATTCGACGTTATCAGCGATCCTGCTCCCACAACACACCCCAATGCTGTCATGTTCCTCAATGTCACTTCAGATCCACCATTTCCCACTATCACTCCTTCTCCGCTGGTCTCAATCCCATCCAATGAACAGTTCTCAAATATCACATTCCCTCCTCCAAATCTTGCAATTCCACATCCTTCAAATGTTATCCCATTCATTTCTGTTCTCTCTATTCGAATGACTCCTCCATTCCCAATCACTATCCACTTCCCACACTCATTCACATTTGAATTCCCACCTCCTTTTGAAAACAAACAATCCAAAATGAAGCATTCACCAATCCTCACTTCCACAATCGATTCATCACCACTTGCACTTGCAGAGGAGGAGCATGGAAGCGAAATCTGAAGAAGTGACAAAGTCAAATGTGTTTGCCCATCTCCTTCTATCAATTCAAATTTCCCTCCCTCTTCAACAACCAGTTTTTTGTAACTTCATTCCCTTTGATTGTCAGTCCTTTCCCACCTCTGTTGATAGTCTTGCTCACTGAAGCAGCACCAACAAGCATAATCCTCTCTATCTCATCGTTCAACCGATCAAACCCAATATCAACAGACGAGCAAGGATTTTCTTTCGCTCCACAACTTGATAATCCGTTTCCAGTATTGCTCACAAACAAATCCGTTCCCAACCTTGGAAACAGATAATTGATCAGTGAGTCTTCTTTTCTTGCTTCAGATGACTCAAGCACCCACATCTTATTTTCTGCTGTGACTCTTGTGGCTGTCCCTTCCCACAACGCTGGAAGAAGCATCGTCCATGGTGATCCGCACACCAAATACACATCTTCTCCTTTTTCTGCCACATTGTTCGTGAAAGTGTCATTCTTCATAGAATATTCTGCATTCGTTGTTTCAAATGTCAGATGCAACCCTCCTCCTTTTCCGGTTCTCTCTGAAACTGTGCATCCATTCATCTTGTTATCATCAAACAACAGTTTTCCTCCATCTCCCACAATCAGAACAACCCCTCCCCCAATTGCGCTCATTGACTCGCATCCGCATTCCTCAAACACGCATTTGTTAATATCCACACACTTCCCGCTCCCCACTCTCCCATTCAACACCCCTCCATTCCCATTCACTCTCTGAATTGATTTGAATGTGCAGTTCCAGATTTTCGCATTAATCCCTTCTCCAATCTCAATCTCATTTCCATCATCAAAATGAGATTCATTCATCGTCGTGTTCTTAATCTCAATATCTCCTCCAGTTCTCAGCTCAAATAAGCTTCTTCCCTCATATTCTCTTGTCACATTCCTCACAATCACCTCATCAATCAATCCTCCAACCCCTGCTCCATCAAAAGTCACCATCCCTAATTTGGTCATTCGGATATTTTCAAATTCACAATTTGCCAACTCCACTTTCCCTCCTTTCCCGCAAATCAATCCCACTCCAATACTTTCTGATTCTGCTCCAAATGAACATCCTTCAAATCTCAATGTGCTTGAACTGCACAGAAATACATACTCCTTTCTTGATTCGGCAAATGTTGATATCGATAATGCCAATGATGAAAATGATATTGTTTGTTCGCTCTTTATCAAAAATTCATTTCCTTCCTCTCCTCCTTCGCTTATTCCAATCTTTGCCTTTTCAATATCTCCATCAATGTTCATTTCTTGAGTGTTGAGTGTCATTTCATCGAAAATAAAACTTCCATCGACAAGTTTCAGTGTTGCTGGCGACGTGTCAAAAACACTTGTTCCTGCATATGTCAATGTGGAGCATGCAAAGTCAGCATATCCGCATTTATGATAGTCCATCCCTCCATTTCCCCCATTCACATACCCAACACTCGGCTTCTCTCGAAAGAACACCACAACGGGGATCAATTTCAACTCATTTCCATCTTCTGCTCCCATAAGATCTTTTATGTTGAATCCATCTCCTTCAGTCTCAAATGAGAAGTCGAATGAAACATTATTCACCAATTGATACAAATATGTTCCTTCAACAAACATATTGTTTCCTCCATGTGCCGCTGTGTTTGCTCCCTCACCTCTTCCAAATGTCAATCCACTCATCACAAAGTCGCTTCCTCCTTCTTCGCATCTCAGCAACACTCCTCCTCCATATCCCCCAATTGATCCCTCACCTCCAGCCGAACATTTCTCAAATGATGTTACCACTCCACTCTTCCCCAAACGCATTTCTCCTGTTCCCCTCAATATCACACTCATCCCTCCTCCACATCCCTTCAATGTTCCACATCCTTCAATCACAACATCATTCACCTCAACAGCACATCCATTTCCAACTTCTCCACTCACAACACTCCCATTTCCTCCAAACTGCTCATCTTCATAATCGTGCAATTCCTCATCCCCAGCTTCTTTCCATTATCATCCCATATCAGTCCTTTTCCTCCCATCACACATTCTTGTGCTGTCACATTCACAATCGTCAATGAACTCGATGATGATGAATAATCAATCAATCCCTTCATATTTGTTGTTTCCACACTCTCAAGCAACGAATCCTCAATCGAAGCACCCCCATTTCCATTAATAACAATGAATGCCTTCATTCCAAATTTCACTTTTCTCTCACTCCCTCCACAACTCATCCGGATAATCTCCACATTCCCTCCACTTGCACTCGCAAACTCATAATTCACTGCATCCACTCCATTACCCATCTTTATCCCACAATCAGCAAACCTCAATGTCCCTCCTGAAGAATGAACAAATGATGTATGTTCCCAAATCGATTCTCCCAATTCAAATAATATCCCTGTCAATGTTGATGAAACACTGTTCATCACCAATGCTTCTTGTGTTTTTGTTCCTGTTCCTCCAACTTTCAATCCAACATCTTTGTTGCTCGAATCAATCTCATATGATTGTTCATCCAACTTCACTTCTTCAACAAATGAAAATGTGCTTGTCAGTCTGATCACTCTCTTTGAACTCGGAAACTGAACTTCTCCAACATTCCCAATTCCTATGCATGGGAAATCTTCATATCCACACAGCCTGAATTCACTTCCTAATTCTCTCCCACTCACATATGCTGGAGATGAAAATGTTCGAAGAAACACAACAAGTGGAACAATCAGCTCTGCCTTGTCTCTTTCTCTTCCACAAAGTTCATTCAAGTCTGCAACATTAATTCCAATTTCTGGATTGAATCCTATTGATGTGCTGTTGATGGCAGCCGATAAATCCGACGCTTCTACAAACAAATTCTTCCCTTTCCATGCATTGCACCCACTAAATGTCATGCTTTCCAATGAAAATGTTCCCATTTGATTGACAAATTCAGCAAACATCCCTCCCCCAATTCCTCTCCCTCCATTCTCAATATCCTCTGATGGAACTTCACATCCTGATAATTTCACTCCTTTCACCCTCAATGTTCCTCCGCTTCCAACTGATATCATCATCCCTCCCCCTTTCATTCCACTTCCACCTGTGCATCTTGATGAAAAATTGCTTTCTTCAATTTTCACATTCCCATTATCCCCCATCCCAACATTCAAACATCCCCCTCCTCCATTTCCACCTGCAACTTCCACCTCCACTCCACTCACTCTGCTGTTCTTCAATTCCAATTGAACTCCACTTGTCATCGTTATTGGAGATTTCCCATTCGTCTTCAATGAACTTTCCATCACAAATCCATCAACAATCAGATTCCCTCCTGCCATGCCAATGATGCTGTATCCGATCTTTCCATTGGTCAATGCCCCACTCTCAAATGAGACTGAACAGTTCGTCATACTGAGTGTTGATGTTGAATGGATGAATGCACTTCTCCTTGATTTCAACTGACCTTTCACAACAAATGAAAGTCGGCTCATTGTCACTGAACTCGAACATCCAACAAGCCAATCTTGTGTGGCTGATCCTCCATCACTCACATTCACCCCCATCCTCTCTCCATCGGATAACGCTATTCTGCCTGAAATTATCACACCAAATGATGATGGTCCTGTTATTTCCTTGGCAATTGAAGAAGATGAGACAATTTCAATTTCATTCACAGTGCTGCTCATTCTTGAGTTCGCACAATAATCAACTGTCAAACACCTGAATCCATCAAATCCACAATGACTGTGGTCCTTCCCATTTCCTCCACTCCCATCAACAAGCACTTTTGACCCCATTGTGCACAAATACACAAACAGTGGAATCACACCATTTTCTTCCCCATTTTCGCATCCACTCAATTTCAACACATCTGATGGAATGGTGCTTGCGTCAAAAAATGCAAATGAGCTGGCATTCACTTTTGAATCCAAAAACACTCCACTCCCACAACGAACAAACACATCCTTTCCATATGTTGCAACATTCCCATTCACTTTCGAAAACTTCACATCCTGCCCAATTGTCAATCCACATCCTCCACTCTCCATCAACACAAACATCCCTCCTCCTCTCCCTCCATTCCCTCCATTATTCTCTGCCTTATTCCCATCAATCACACTCGTTCCACTCACAACCACTTTTCCGCTTCCCTTCAATCCAACATAGATTCCTCCTCCTTTTCCACCACCACAACTGCACCCATTCACATTGCATCCTTCAACTGTCAACGTTCCACTCGACCCAACTGTTCCTTTCATCCATCCTCCATCTCCCTCATTCCTTTTGATTCCGCTGATATTGCATCCTGAACATATCACACTCGTCATTCCTTCAGAAAATTCAATCGCTGAATGAGCTCCAAACACAAGTGCTCCACCAATCACAAATCGTTCCATTTTCAGACTCCCACCCTGCGCATTCACAATGCTGTATCCAAAGGCCACACTCGATGTGCTCTCTGATATATGAGCAACTGAGCAGTCTGTGAGTGTGAGTGATGAGCTTGTCAAAACAATGAGCGATGTTGCACTTGACAACAGAAATGGAATTTGGAATGCAATGTTCTTTATTGAGCTTGCACTCTGAACATTTATCAAACACGAAGATGTCATTCCACTCGGCACCCTCACATTCACATTTGTCTTGTTAATCCCACAATACACCTCCCATTCATATGACCCGGCCATCGACACAACCTCTCCCAGCTCAAACCCTGAATCCAACACAATGTTCTTCTTTGACGAACTGAATCTGTTCTGTGAAGCAAACGCGATCGTTTTGCATGGAAAATACCCAAACCCACAAAACCACGAGTCATATCCTCCATACCCATTCACCTTATTCCCCACATGTGCTGCTCCTGAAAATGTGTCAAAAAACACATTCAATGGGAATATTCCCATCCCTCCCTCATTCCGATCATATCCCATCAACTCATCATAAATAGATCCATTGTGTCCAACATTCAGCTTTGTGGTTGTTATTGTCCCACTCACCAGCCTGCTCCCATTCACAAACACATCTTTCCCTCCCAATGTTGCACTGCAACCAATAAAACTCACTGATGTTATTGTAAAATCGAATGAGCTATCTGCCAGCCATAGCATCACCCCTCCTCCATATCCACTGCACTTCGTTTTGTTGAATTTTGTTGTTCCTCCGCTGTGCGATGCTGATGATCCAATTCTAACTTGACTTGAAGAAGACGCCAACTCAACCTTTATCCCTCCTCCATTCCCATTCACACACTCACATCCTTCTATTGTTGTATTCCACACCACAAATGTCTCCCCACCCTTCACGCTTTTTGCCATCACCACTCCATCCCCTGTTGTCCGATTCACATTCCGAATTGTAACATTACCCAGCAAACTCTCTCCTGATGATGATCCGGCTGATGATGGTTCAGCGAAAAGAGGCTGACTCATTTTTATATTTTTGATCTCAATATCAATCATCTTCAGCTGATTCAGCGCAACATCTAACACAGATGCTGATATAACACTTCCTCCAGTTGTACCTGAGATCACCACATCCTCCAGTGAAAGAGTCCCGCTCCCCAGTGACACCACAAACACACTCGGCGATGGGCTTCTTGTCGCGTTGTGGTCGATCCCCACATGCCCCACCTCCAGTTGACCAGATGATATGCTAAACAACGTTGTCGAAGAGGTCGAAAGCGCACTCGTCCCAATCACACTCACTGTCTTCCCTCTCCCAACAACAGAAATCTCCTTTTCCCCAACATTGATCGTCGCCCCTTCGCTCACATGCCTTCCACTCAGCACTGTGATTGTCGAGCTCAACTGCGCCATGCTCGAACTCACTGCATGCCCCACTGTCTTGCACGGTGTTGCCTCACTCATCCCACACAGATTGTTTGCGTCGTTCCCACCCACTCCAACAAATCTATCCTTCATCCCTTCCTTCAACCATTCCTTTTTTTCTGTATGCTGATAACCATTATAATAATAGCACACTCTCTTATCATTGCTATTCGTTGTATACGATTCATAGAACGGGTTGTATGACGAAAAGAGATTGTTAGCATCTCGAAAATACACATCGTGCCCATATGGAGTGGAATTACTGCAACTGCAATCATGGAAGAAGAAGAAATAGCAATAAAGGTTGTTGCTTGGAGGTGTTGACTGATATGGCCTGAAATCCAATCCTCCGCCATATGACACTGCTGAACACGAAATGAACTGGAGGCTCCTCATTTTGAATGCAGCTGGAACATATGAGCAATACATCCCTCCGCCACTTGAACCTGTAAGAGAACACGAAGTGAATGAGCACTCAAACACACAAGCACTCTCTCCATTGCCGTTTTCTGTTCCAATACAATTGGATCCAGAAACATTAAAAGATACAAGATAAAGTCCTCCTCCATAACCACTTACTTTGCATTTCTGGAACTCGCACCCACTGATCCTGACACATGACGAAATTGATAGAGCATATATCCCTCCTCCATAATTATTTTTTGCAGTACAAGCATTGAATGAGTTGTTCTCAATCTTGATGGAATTAATTGTATGACACATAATTCCTCCTCCTCGACTGTATGCAGTACAGTCGTTGAACGAACAAAATTTCACTGAAAGTGTTCCCGATGCCTTGTTGTACATGTTAATAGCACCTCCACTCGATATTCCATCTGAATAAGAACTACTTGTTCCAGTTGTATTTGAGCCATTCCATACACACCAAGTGAACGAATTCGTTAAATCTGTAGAAATTTGCTGTCTCACTGGTTTCGATGGATTCCCTTCACTCCCGCTGACTGCAACATTCTGAGACCGATAGCACCTGACAAATGAGGTGTTCGAGGCAGCCAAGGATGATGAGGGGCTGTTCAGCGAGGGGACAATGCCCCCATCATACACATCCCACACTGACACAAATTCACATCCACTCATCAGAAATGATGTTTGGCCCAGCCCTTCACCCAGATGTGTTGTTTTCGATGGATTTGTGGAGATGTTGAAGAAGGTCAGCTGGGTGAGAGATACAAGGCGTGTCAATGGAGGTGCCAGAAACGGGGCTGAAGACACACAAAAAGATGAGAAATCTGACTCACTCACCAATACACTCCCTCCTCCTTCACTTTCTTCTTCGCTTTCTTCTTCTCTTCCTTCTCCACCTCTTCTTCCTTCACCACCTCCTCGTTGTTCTCCTCTCTCTCCTACTTCATCTCTTCCGCTTCCTCTTCCCCATCCTCCTCCTCCTCTTCCCCCACCTTCTCTCTCACTCCTCGTCTGCCCCATCCTCCCCTCTCCTCCAAACAGCCTTCCAGAGTATATTTCTCCCCCTCTTCTCCACCCTTTCAATGTGATGTTTGTCAACACCCCAATGCTCCCACTCAGATCAAATGCCCCTGCACCATCATCCTTCCCCATCCCCACAACACACCCCCTCACCACAACCACGCTCCCTTTCCTTCCACACACCAAACAACAATTATCATCATTCTCCAATGATATTTGATTTAACTCAACTGATGCATTTTTAACCACTAAACTCCCTTTAAACACACTCACATCACTTACTGCTTTAACACATGACGCGATTCCCACAATAAACAACAAACTCAACATCTCGTCAAATTTGTGTCAACCTCGCCAAATAAATATCTTTATAATATAATTGATCATTTTTGATCAATTTTACCATCGATTTATTTCTATTTTTCCTTTCATTAACTTATCTTTTATATTTAAATTTCATTTTATTTTTCATTTTCCTTTAAAAATTACTTCCATACTTAAGTATGAAATTGCTGGATTTATACCCCGTGCCACCTGCCAATCCAACACAAAGAGAACAGTGGAAGGTAATTTTCAACCACCTTCCCCCCCCAATGTTCCCCCCCCATGAGAAATTGGTTTCACACTTAAATATTATCTTTTAATATTTCTCATTTTTCATAAATTAATAAAATCATTTTCGAAATACAAATTATATAGATCACATTATTTGATCTTCACATAAAAAAACATTTCACTCAAAATTATAATATCAAAATAATTTTATCATAATAACGTTAACAATAATTTATAACCTGAAACAAAAATTTCAATTTAATGTTAAAATAAATAAAAAAACATTCAAATTTCAATAAATTTACAATTATAAACTAATTACCCTAATAATCATTCAACTCATTCACTTTTTAATACACTCTCTCAAATAAAATTAACACAACAAAAATTCATATCTTTCATACACATAATCAAATCAACTTTTAAACATTCAATAATTTCCTCATCCTTTAACATATATCAATTTCTCTTTATAATCAATATTAATCCTTTTTTAATCTTCCATACCTATTAATAATCAACATTTAATTTATATTAATTTCTTTCTTCCTCATTTTATACCACTTTAATCATCCTTTTCTTCAATTTCAAACATTTCTAATTACTCATCACACTTATTATTAATCACCTTTTCTTCAAATAAATATCTTCATTTCTTATCAAAACTTCTCATCTTCTCATCATTACTATCATTCCCCTTTTCATTCTTATCAAATTCTCTTTCTAAATCAAATATTTATCATCCATCCCAAAACATAATTATTATCATGTTTCTATTATGGATTTGAAATGTGTTTAAAACTCATCCCACTTTCTCATTTCTGTTCTTTTCATATTTCTTTCCTTTCACTTCTTCTTCTAATATCATCATCTTTCCAATATTATCTTAATGTCTTCATCTTTTAATTTAATATCTTCATCCCCTTTTCCATCTTCCATTCGTCATATTCTCCATATTTCTTTTCCCACAAATAATATATCATCAATAATACATTTAAAATGTCAAATTTTAATAACATTTTCAAACATACCTTTAATTATCATTCAAACTTCTTCACTTCATTCCAATCTTTATGTAAATTCATTAACTTTCTTTTTCTTCAACACTTCATATTTCATTCCTATTTAACTTTCTTCATATCATCACTTTTATTTCTATACACAAATTTAAATTAAACAATAAAAAATACATCATCAATATATTTATTTCGTTTTCCTTTAAAAATTTTAAAAAAATTAACAAACCTCCTTTATATACTAATATTACATTAATTCATCATTCAAATATCAACCTACTCACGCTCTTTAAAACTTTATATTTCAAAATATACAAAATATTCATCCATTACAATAATCGCTTCCAATGCTGCTAAAAATAAACAAATAATAATAAATCATTATCAAAACACATAAAATACATCATCATACTTTTATTTAACTCAACTTTATTTCATATTCAACAAAATCTCAAATCACAATTGGGGTGAAATTTTTGCAATTGTGAAAAAAACTGAGATTAGTTCCAAACTTTTTCTGCATTCTTTTCATAATTATTTAAACATTTTCATTGGGAAAAAAAGTTCAAATATTATCCAGCTTGGAAAAATCTTTGAAAGCTTGAATGTAACAAAATTCATAAAGCAAAAAATTTCGTCCCAATTCATCTTTGCCAATATTAATTTTCAAATAATGGATTTCATATTTCTTCTTAAATTTTTCTTTTTTTCCAAACTTAATCTCTCAATCAACACATTTTTTCCTTTTCATTAACTTTTTGCACATTTATTTTTTGAACCTAACAACGAACCCTCCAAATGACAATGGCTCAAAAAGCATCTTTGTTCCGATATTTCTTCATTTTCACTAATACCTCCATCTGAACATTGTTTTTCATAGAATTTCACAACTCTATAACTTTTTTAATAAAAACATTCAAATCATCATCTCCCTTTCTTTCTCTTTTCTTCCATTTCTTTTGCTTTCTCTCCCCTTCAAACCCTTCGCACTCTTTCTCCTATTCTTCTTGTATTATATCGCCATTATACTTCCATCCAATATTTGGAACTTCCATTATTCCCTTAATTGCACTTTGCTCTTCTTTTTCTATTTCTCCTTTCAGCACGCTCTTTTCTCCTTTAACTCTTTTATCGATTTCTTTATCTCCTTTTGTTTGAAGACTGCTTTTGTTCTTCATGACGAAACTCTCTGTTGAAGATGCTGTTTCATCTCCAAATAAAATAGACACAGATATTTCTGTTTCTTCTTCGTCCCATTCAGATAATGACAGGTCAATTTCGTAACAAATTTCAGTCTCGTTGATATAATCCTCTTTGCTAAACTCCTTCAAAACTTCTTTTTCATCTCCTCTTTTGAATATTATTTACATCGACAGATTGCAAGGCATCAAAAGTTGTCCCAAGCATGTTATTTTCATCACATTTCCCTCTTTCGTTGTCTTCACTTCTTCAATAATGGGGATAAAGAAAGGAGATGATACTTCAGAAATAATTCCTTTTAAGAGCGCAACCTTCGCTCAACATCCAAAATGAGGCGTTATCCTTCATTCCATCTCCTCCTTTCACGCTCTTCACATTCAACGTGCTTCCATCTGAACACAAAATGTTGCGTCGAAGAGAAGGATAGCCGGAAACAAATGGATTGTTGTTCTGAAACATCCCCAGTTCTATCGTAACAGTCGAGTTAGACAGAGAAATCGCTCCTTGGGAGAAGTTCTCAAATAAAGTGTTGCTTATATTCACTGTGCTTTCTACAAAGTTGATTGAAGAGCTGCTCCATTCCCACACAAAACCAGTTTCTTCGCCAGTTTCTTCGTTTTCATTCACTTTTGAATGAATATTCCGTCCATTTTGGCTTCTCGTTTCTGCAACACCACAAAATGAGCTCTTTTCTATTGAAACACTTCCACACGAGGTCAAATCCAAATAGCTTCCTCTTTCGCGCTGCCCGCTGATGTTGCTGAACACACACGAGTCAATCAGAATGCGGCTGTTCCAACTGGCTGCCTTCACAGCTGCTCCTTCCGAATGCTTCAGCTGCACATCCCTCACTTCACACAGAACCAACTCAAACGGCGTATCGCCACTTTCATCGGCTGCCTTGTAAAATTCAGAATTTAACTCAAAATTATCCGATTCTTCATTGAAAAGAGAAGAAAGAGAAGAAGAAGAAGAAAGAGGAGGAGGCAGAAGAGCAAACAAGCATCCTTCTTCCACAGTCACTTGGCTGATAGAAACTTCTCTCAGCACAAAAGATGCTGCCATTTCGGCGGCAAAGGCAGACGAGTGCGAAGAGAGCGAAGAGACGTTGCACCGCTTCACTTCCACTTTGCACCCGCTTTCTGCAGACAGCACACCGCAGCACTCGAAAACATGCTCTATGCAAATGTCTGCCAGCACAGCCACGCTGCCGCCAGACACAGAAATGAGAGAGTTCGCAGATGACTCGAAGGAATTGGGAGATTGAGAAGAAGAAGAAGATGATGATGAAGATGAAGATGATGAAGAATCGGAAGATGTTATGAAAGAAACAGAACAATCTTCTATTCTCAGTCCGCTGGCTGTCAGAGACGACGACTCGCACTTGATGACATGAGCCGACTGCGAGGCATCGCCCGACACGACAAATAAAGATAGCTCTTTGAAGCAGACACCAATCAACTCCACAGCAGCACCAAAGCAGGCCTCAATGAACGAATTCCCTGCTTCTGGCTCAAATGAAGACAACGAAGAAGAAGAAGAAGAAGAAGAAGACTGAGCAAATTGCTTTGCTCCAAATGTTTCTGCTGATGGCTGCTGCCTCGATGCCTGCAAGCGGATGGCCGAGAACGAAACATTGCTCAAACACAAACAATGACTCTCAACACAAATTACAGTATTTGCCAGCTGCGCCGGCTCTTCTGACGTGATTGTGCAGTCGCCCAGCGTCAGATTTCCGCTCCTCACGCCAAAGACAGAGCGATGCGCAGAAGCGAAGCTGGGGCCGAAGACGATGTCCATCCCCAAAATGCTGCACTCCTCAGACGAAGACACCACACAATCCGCACTTCCATCCGTCCGAGCGATTTCGGAGTTGAACTCAAAAACAGCTGGGCTGCCTCCGACTGTCTGCACTGTCGCTGATGAAATGGCTGTCTCTGCTGAAACAGCTGCCTTCTTCACCACCAGCACGTTCTGGTACGGCTCGTCGTTCAGATGCCGCACAGCCTCGCTGAGTGTCTCACACGGGTCTTCCCTTCGCCCACAGTCCTTCTCGTTCTTCCCTTTCTCTCCCGACACAAATATCCGCTCTGACTTGTAGAACACAATAAATGGCACCAAATCAATCGGCTCCTTCTTCACTTTGTCCATCCCGAAGATCGCATTTTCTCTGTCAAAGGCCAACTCGCTGAAGTCCATCACAAACAGCGCCTCATTGATCTGCTCAGCAATCGATCGGCAGACAATGTAAAGATCCTTCGCCACACTCGCTCTGTTCAAAGAAAACCGAATCAGCCGAAATTTGATTGGCAGCGCCTTCGCTTTCTCCGAAGACTGTGCATCTGAATCTTCTGGATCGTCCAGGCAGCTCAATGCAATTGCGCCTCCTCTGCCTTCACTCGTTGAGCACGCACATGTCACAAAAGACGACAGATTCGCCAGCACACTGCCTTCATTTGCCCAGCTGTCAGCCAGCCCGCCCGCCTTCTCCTTCATCCACACACAAAACGCCCCTCCCAGCTGAGACTCGCTGTTGCAGTCGCTGAATGTCGAGTTGTCCATCGTCAGCGCCACAGACAGTGCACTCTCATAAGAAATGATCGATGCCTTCGCACTTGTGCTGCGGATGAGATGCCACTGAAGATTCCCCAGTCTGATTTCGCTCGCTTCTTTGCCCGCTTTCGTTTCTTTGCCATTCCCTGATAAGACTGATTCCTCATCCCCCTTCTCTTCTGCATCGCCCACAGAAATAAACGATCCTTCTGCAAAATTCAGAACATCAACAGAAAACGCACTTGCCACAAAATGTGCAGCCGGCGCAGCAAGTCGGATGGCCGATGTCGCAAAGGAGAGCTCGGCCATTTTGGATTCTTCAATCGAAAGTTTCCCAGACGAAACATGGAAAAGCACAAAAGCAACACCTTCTTCTGCTGTCTGCATCGCAAAGGAGCATTTGCTAAGCGTGGCTGTTCCTGTCTCAGTGAAAAGAAGTTCCTTTTGCGATGTTTCGAAAGACGAAGGCAGGCAGAAGTTGATGGAGGTGAATGCGAGCACAAGCTTGTTTGTGAGCACAGCCTCAGAAGGCTCAGAAAGAGATTGAATAGCTTTTCCCACATTGATTGTGCATTCATCTGACGAAGGCTCATCAGAAGAAGAGGAGGAAGAAGAATAGCCAGGAGAAGAAGGAACAGCTGGGCTTATTGAGCTGTTTGAAAGGTCCCACTCGTCTGAAATGGCAGCACTTGTGTTGATTTTGATTTCTCTGAACTGAGTTCCTTCTCTGAAATGCCTCATCCCTTCCCAAAACGACAGACAAGGCTCCTTTTCTGACCCGCACCCATGGATGTCTCTTCCACTCGACGACACAACAACAGAAGTGTCTGTGTGCTCAAACAGCAGCTTGTCCAAAGATATGCCTTCTGTAAAGTTCACTTTGTCTGCCCCAAAGAAAGCATTTGTGTTTTTCCATTCAGTCCAATCAAACATCAACCTTCCAATGACAACTGAAGAATTCAAATCGGAGCTCAATATGAACACGTTTCTTCCAACAAATGCTTCATTCTCAGAAAACACCAAATCAGACAAAGAAAATCCATCGATCGAGTTGCAGCAGCTCAGATACAAAAACCCTCCTTTTCCGACAAAAGTCGAGCAAGTGCAATGGCAAACAGAACTGAACTGCTCAGAATTTTCTCCCTTCAGACAGAAGCTTCCTTCTGTTCCAAGTTCAATTTTCATTCCTCCACCTTCCTCACTCAACGCAGATGTCAATTCATCCAAAGAGCAGTTCACAATTGACAGATGCGTCTCAAGCTGAACAGACCCAAACGAAGGCTGCTCGTCATACTCACTCACATGGAGAGAAGTGAATTCACAGTTCTTGAAGCTTATTTCAGATGGCTGAGATTCTTGATTGGCCGAAGAGGAATAATCATCTTTTGTATCTGTTGTTGAATGAATCAGATCGAAAAGTGAGCAAGCTGAAAATGATAAATGTGTAAAGTGAACTCCCTCAAATGAAGCTTGGGCTGCTTGCGAAATCACAAAAGGCGTGACAGAAAATGAGGCAGAATCAGCATGGCACAGAGAAAGCTGCACAACTGCACCCAAAACGCTGATCAAATGCACGCAACTTGAAAAATCTTGCGATTCTGAAGAAGTGAGAACGAAAGAACACGATGAAAATTGGATGTTTCCTGTTTCTGTCGAAGAGGAAAACAACGAAGCACCTTCAGGTGTCTCAACAGCAAAAACAGAAGGAATATGAAAATCGATCGAAGAAAACGAAAGAGCGGCTGTGGATGAAACAACACTCCCAGATGCAAACTGAACATTGGTGCTGATGTTAATACCGCTGTTTTCTTTGCTAAATGACACAACATTGACTGAGTTGAGTGAAATGTCATTTTCGATCGAGCCATTCGATTTCACAGTGATTACTCGAAGTGGCACATCAGCACTGCTCTCTGTAAGTCGATTGACAGAATAGTCAAGCGATTGGCACGGAACATATTTGTTCCCACAAAACACCTCGTTCTGCCCTGCTGGCGCCTCAACCAGAACAGACGCACTCACAAAACCTTCCACAAAAATCATCAGATCAACCGCCTCGCTGAAATAGCTCCTATCAAACCCAACCAGCGCATTCGTTTTGTCCTCAAATTGTGTTGCAAATGCAAACAACTCAGAATTCACTCCCTTCCTCAGGTCATTCGCCACAACAAACATGTCTCTTCCCTGGTGTGCCTTGTTTCCTCCAACACTTATCTCTGAAAATGAATATCGGTCATTGTTGTCTGTTGCACATGTCAAATAGATTCCTCTCCCGCATCCTACATGACTGCCACAGATGCTGTTCGTTTCAACCACATTTACGTCTTCAACTGCTATTTCTCCAATTTCAGCTCAAAAAACATCGCTCCATCCTTTTTAATCCTTCTGATTTTATTATTTGGAAAGAGCATACAACAACTTCTATTTCGTAGCTGTTCTGAAGAGGATACATCTATCTACACATATTTAATCATTCTTTGATGAACCTTTTGAATGAAGAGGAGTTCAACAGAAGAACAGCTGATGATGAGTCTTCTCCTTCTTTCCCTCCTTCTTCTTTTTCTCCTTCATTTTTTTCCATTTCAACTTCTCACAGGTCTTTTAAAATGATTTTGCAATTAAATATTCTTCCTCCCCATGTGTGCTAATAACAGACAAATCGACTGTAACAATGGATTCCTGCATTTCCCACCAAAAATCGGAATCTCCGTTTCTTTTGCAAAGTGGGGCAATCTGTTTCACAAATATGAGTTTGATCCCCCAAAAGAATCTTTGCCCTTCCAGCCTCATTTTTTCATCTGATGATTCAAATTCTATTATTTTGAGAAATTCCATCGTTGCAGATCTGGCTGTTTCGTCATCAGACTATTTCTTGTTGTCTGGAAAGAACAAAATGGAACAGATTGATAATTGTGCTTTCAGGAACATGTCAGTGAAATATGACAAGGATAGTGATTACCAAATGGAGCATTCATGCTGCTTGAGTTCAATGGAGAACAGCCTCATTTATTTATGTGTGAATGCATTTGAAGGAGGGATTTCGAGAGGATCGTATTCTTCACAAGAATTTGTCTGCAAAAACACAACAATAAACTTCGGGAAAAGAGAAACGAATGCTCTTGAGAAAAAAGAAAAACTGAACACAACAGAAAGTCAATCCTTTTCGTTGTGTGAATGGGAAGATTGCACATCCCTCCATGGAGGCGCTATTTATGTTTATAACAATGCAAGTGCAATTCTCACAGTTGAGAATTCTTCATTCACAAGATGCAGTGCTTCTTCGACAAATGGTGGAGGAATATATGCTCAAAGAATAGCTGAATGCATTGTGCTCCATACCATATTTGTCCAATGTTCTGCGGAAGCAACAAATAATCATGGGGGAGGCGGAATCATGATCGAAAACATCTGTGTTCAACCAATGGTTGACGATTGCTATTTTCAAAACTGTTCATCTGGTAATGATGGAGGGGCAGTTGATCTCCGTCAAACAAATTCTCAAAGGGAAAAGAGATGCATTATCGATTCATTATTTGTCTCTTGCAATGCAAATCATTCAACCTCATCCGATGGAGGTGCAATTCAACATTGGACTTCCATTGACAAAGCAATCATTTCAAATTGTTTGTTCCGTAATTGTCATTCCATGTGTGGAGGAGGCGCTGTTGGCATATTAATTATTAGCAACAATATGCAACATTGTTTTATTTCTGCTTTTTCCACAACAATACATGCAAAAAAGGTGGGAATGATATTGTTCTTTTTGAATCAACATCAAACAACATTGATTCCTCGTGCTTTTCAACAAGGAATACAACAAATAGAGTTAGCATAGATGTATATGTAGTGATTGATCAAAGTGTATGGCTTCGAAACGATTTTAGAATAATGAGATTTGTTTCATCTACCGAAACACAACCTTATGCAACTGATACAATTAGCTTGTGGACTGAATGAAATTCATCCTTGTGGGACTATCAGGCATTGCTTGACTCAGCTTATTCCTGATATTTTCACAGATATTGAGATACTCACAGGAACGATCACAAAAACCAAGAAAGTGGATTGTGGAATTAACACTTTTACTGTTTATGGCCAAAGTGATATGAGCACAGCAATCCAAACCGAATTTGAAGCATCTGGGCTGTCTCTTTTTTTCTGTCTCAGCAGGCTCATTAACTGTAATTGTCCTTTCACTTGTGCATGATCCAACACACTCAAATAATCGTGGGTCAAGGCTGTTTGAGATAAGTGGAGCAGGAGAAATACATATTAGCAGATTGAACATATCCACAGGAAGCACACAATCAACAGAGACAGCATTTTTCACAGAACTGATAAATATTCAGAATGGTGTGCTACAGATGGAAAATGTGAACTGGGCAAAGACGATTTCCACAAATTCATTGTTTTCGATTTTTTCAACAAATGAAATTTCATTGATTCTTTCCGAGTGTGCCTTTGATGGGATTGAGAGAACAACAAGCCGAGCAGCTGTGATCTCGTTTTCTAATGAAAATGGAAACATTGATCTGAATTCGAGCACTTTTGAAGGATGTGGAAGCAGAACATCGGCTGATGGGGGATCGATGATGCTGTGTGTTGGGTATGGAAATGAAGTGAAAGTGAAATGTGGATCTTTTGATGGGTGCTATTGCTCTGCAACATATGGATTTGGGGGAGGAATCTTTCTTCAATTATTGAATGAAAACCCCAATTTCCTGATCTCTTCTTCCTTTGGGACAAATACAGCCAAGCGGGGAAAAGATATTTTTGTCATTTCACCCAATTTGGAAGTGATCGCAAAGTCACAAAAAATCACAAGCGTGATAGCCTCTTTGGATTCTTTTGATAAGGTGCAAGGATATAACAATGTAAACAACAGTGTGGCTATTCCTCTGTGCATCTATCTCCTTCACACACCGGAAGAAATATATGTGAGTAATACTTAAGCATCCAATCACTCACTCTGTGGAATTGTCCAATTTCCTTGTTTAACAATAAAGTACTCACTCTCACGATTAGCAAGAGAAAAGAAAATTATTGTGAATGGAATGATTATGATGAGTGATGAATTGGCATTTGCTGAACAGAAACTTGAAATCCGAGGAATCAATGATCAGAGTGGTTGGACAATCTCCGACGAAAGTGAAACATCCAATTCATCGATGATAACAGCAAATGTTGAAACGATTCTATCAAAACTCATCTTCTCTCTTCCATCTTCCCTTCCTCTTCACTCCACTTTCATTTCGTCTTCTTCATCATCAATGACTTTATCTCATTGTTCTCTTTCTCTTCAAAATCCTTTATCTGAATTGGTATTTCTGTTTTTATCCGTTGAGTCTGGAACCTTGTATATTGATTCGTTTTCTGCTTCATCGATTGATTTGAGTGGATATCCATTGATCTCGTTGCCTGGAAGTGGAACAAATACAGAGTTTATGAATACTCCCTGGCTGAACATGACAAACAGCAATTTCACAGAAATCAAAAGAACAGCTGGAAGTGGAGGCTGCGTGAGCATTGACAACAGCCATGATGAAAATTCAAATGCAGAAATAAACATTGAAGAATGTGATTTTGATGGATGCTCTGTTTTTGCTGATGGAAGCAGAGGAGGGGACATTAATGCTCAGCTGAAATGGAATATCCAATTGAATATTATTTCATGCACATTCACAGGATGCACAGCGCCAGCTGGAGAAGATAAGAATGGGTTTGGGGGAGGGCTGGGGCTGAAGCTGATTGATGAGTATTCTTCGTTTGTGATCTCGTCCCCTGTATTTGACACAAAAAAGCCAAATGTTGCAACATATGGAAATGATCTATTTGTTGAGTCATCCAACTTGACGAAGAGCATCACAAACACCTCACTTCCATTTGTATCAGAGCATCTTGCTGATTTTTCCTTGGATTCGATGAGAGGTTTCGATGGAAGTGACACAACGAATGCTATTCCTTTGGTGTATTTCTGGCGAACATTTAGTTCGGAAATTTTTATTGGAGGTGAAGGTTGTGATGTGTGTGTCTGTGGGCTTTCTGATTATCCTTGCCAATCATTCGATTATTCTCTGGATCGACTGCCTGAAGGAAATAAAAAGAATATTAACATCATTGGAAAAGGAGTTCTCCAAAAAGGTGTTGTTGTGAGTGGAGTTTCAGTGAAATCGGATGAGAGCATCACGTGCTCATTGGAATGTGTCTCATCGCTTGAAGGAGATGAAGGAGTAGCAATGAAGATTTCTGGAATTACCACTTTCGAACTGATAAACTTTGTAGTTCCATCATCATTTGTAAATGGAGTCAATGTTTTGTTGTACGTTGGCTCAAGCGAGGGATTGCTGACTGTGAAAGACTGCTCATTCACCAAGAAAGGAGATGACAGAGAAGAAGTGACTCATTATGGGCTGATCATAGCAGATGGAGGTTCAGTTGTGTTGGACTTTGTGACAATGCAATCACTTTGCTTTTCACAGGATGTTATTTCTGTGTTGTCAATAACAGCGTTGAATTTGAAAAATCTGACAATGAAGAATATTGATCTGGATGGGGAAAGTGGATTGAACATTTCAAAGTGTTAAAGAAGAGAAAACAATGAATTTGAACAAAATATTGTTATTGAGTGGAGTGTATTCGAAGAAGTCACCCAGAACACAACTGATGATATTCCCATCATTCGGAACAAAAATGATGAAGAGCCATTGAAAATGGTTATTAGAAACACAACAATGAAGAGGTGCGGCGGATCGAAATGTGAAAAGGGAGGAGGGATGTTTTCTGTGTTGAATGAGGAAGGAAAGTTTGACTGCTCATTTTGCGAGATTTCTGAGTGCTTCTGCTCAACCACTGGAAGAGGTGGCTGGCTGTTTCTGGAGTGCACCTCGGTGGCTGAGCAGCCTCTGAATTTTGTGTTGTCGAGTATTACATTCAAAGACAACTCTGCGTTCAGGGGAAAAGATGTGTATATGAGATGCCACTCAATTGAAACACAGATTGTTGAAGAGCTATTCTTGCTGGATTTCAGAGTGCCGTTTGTGAAAGAGCTGGCGATATGAGGATGCACAACAGACTCTTTTGTGGAGGAAGAAGATCTTCTGCTGAGAGTGGTGAAATATCTGAGCGAGACGATATTTGTGTCTTCAGTTTCTGAAAATCACAAAGATAGCAAGCAATGTGGAGAGTTCAACATGCCTTGTGAGTTATTGAGCTTTGGAGTGAATCACATCATTCCTTCATCGTATTCGCAGCTGTTGATCTCGAAGGAGACGGTTATTGTTGGGGAATGTGATGTGCATGATGTAATTATCCGCTCATTGCAACCTCAGTCAGCTGCTTTTGTGTATCTGAACTCAACAATTGCTGGAAATGAAGAAAATCTGATCACAATCTCAGAGAAAGTTCGGATAGAAAGTGTGAAATTCAATTTTGGCCAGTCGTTTTCATATTCAGGCAGTTCTATTATCCATGAAACAAATGGCCAATTATCTCTTTCTTTTGTTGATTTTTCTTCGATTGGCCAATCAGAAAGCATTGAATCTATTGTTCTCAATTCAACATAGTTGAACATCGAAAATGGATTTCTTCATGTTGATAACTGCTCAATATCAATGATTTCGTTCAAGAAACCATTCTTTCAGTTTTGTGGGGATGAGATTTCGATGACAAACATGAAGCTGGAACAGATTGAATCAACAAGAAATGTTGTTGAGATTGGGCAATGTGGAAGTGTTGTGCTGAATGGAATTGATGCAGATGGAGTGAAATTGTCTGATGGCTGTATCTTTTCTATAAATGATTCAACTTTAGGAACAATTTCCATTGGAAGCTCCTTATTCATAAATTGCTCGAGGAGCTCAAAAAGAGCTTCTGTTTTCTCTGCTTCTTCATCATCCTCTCAAATAGCTCTTTCCAATTGCTCTTGCTCAAACTGTAATTCTCTGACAGACAAAGAAAGTGTGATGGAGATTGGAAACGCGAAGAATGTTTCGATGCATATGTGTAAAATTGAAAAAATTCTCACAAAAGAAAGCGAAAGAGAAAGAAATAAAGATTTTTAAGAAATATGTGAATGGGGTGGATCGCTTGTCCATTCAACTAATTCTTCAATCGTAATGAAAGATGTGGCAATATTGAATTCTTCGAAAGGCGGGTTATCAGTGTTTGCCAGCAATGTGATAATTGAGAAAGGAGAGTTTTTGAATAACAATCCATCGATTGAAGGATATCCATCAATGAGAAGAAACATCATTTGTTTAAATTTAGGAACATTGAATATGAAAAGTTTGAAAGGAGGAGATGGAGTTTTGCCAAATTCATCACTTTGGATGTTGAATGAAGGGTGCAATTTTGAAGGGATTGCTTCAGAGAGGGATTCATCATTCTTCATTTTTGTTCTGGAAAGTGTGGAAGCAAAAGAAGAAGCAAACAGAATGAAGCTGACATTCAAAGGAATGCTTCTTATTCCATGCAATTTGTCATTCTCTGTTGTGAAGAGGAAAGGAGAAGAGAAAGAGATTGAAAAATATGATTTTGATTCAAATGGATTCTTATCGGAAAGAGAAGTCGAAGGAAGTGCTGCAAAAGATCTCGCCAGCAGTTGTGGAGATGAAATCGAGGTGAGTGTGCATATTTTATTTGGTAATGCAGAATCTCCTTCGTCAACAAATTCATTCATTCTGAAGAATGCAAATGAAACAAAAACAAATAAGAATGAAAGGATTGTTGAAGGAGGAAAAGAAGGGAAATCGATATGGCTGTTGGTTGTTATAGTGCAAGTTGTGACATTGTTTATTGTTCTGATTGGATTTATAATGTTTGTTGTTCGACGGAGAAAGCAAAAGAGAAGAACAGAAGAACTGGAAGAGATTGTGAATGAATCAGTGAAGAAGGATCCGAAGGCCTTTGAGATGGTGACGATGGTGATGTCTCCTGAGGAGCAGTGGAGGAGAGCGGAGAGAGAAGCGGAGAAGAAGAACGAAGAGAGGATTAAGAAGAGGGTGTATGATACGAATATGCAACATTCAGAGTCATCAGAGCATCTTCTGTCTGAGAGTGGTTCCACTGAATATATTCTGGGGAGAGATTCGGACAAGATTCCTGAATGGATGTTGGAAAAAGTTGAAGAAAAAGAGGAGGAAGAGACAAGAAAGAGAACACCTTCTCCATCCATTTCATCCACCTCAACAACAGGCACTTCAGACTCAGATTCAACTTTTGTCCGAGGAGAGGATCTTTGTCCAACCACCTCGTCAATGTCGAATCTTGTCGATGCAATGGCCTGCTCATCGCCTCACGAGAAGCTGATTGTGGATCTGAGGGATTCATTGTTCATGCTGCTGCATGGAAGGAATGAGAAGAAAGAGATGGCGATTGGCGCTCTTCAGCAAAGAGAGCAAACAGCTGCCCAGATCCTGTTCTGGGTGGCGAATCTCTCACTCCACTCGTTAGATGAAATGGAAGTTCCACTTTCCTCTCTTTCCAATCTGAGTCCACACATTGTTCTCTTCTCAGAACACATGGTGATCTGCATTGTCATGCACTCAGACTGTTCATCAGACTCGGATTCTTCGTCCATCTCCTCATCAACAGTTGTGACTTCTACAAGCGACGACGACGATGATGATGACAGAGACTCTCTGCCCTCATCAGCGTTTGAGGATGAAGACAGCTTCAAAAAAGAGTGCTTGAGGTGGAAGGCGCCAGAACAGCTGATCAACAAGAAGATTGGAGCGAAACTTAATTCCAGATTTATTTGATGATGCTGTGGGAGTGCCTGACACTGGATATCCCATTTAAAGAATATGAGGCAGTTATAGCTGGGCAGAAGATTGTGAATGTGGAGAGGCCAGACATGAAGGGGGTTTCAGGGAACACATTTGAGGTAGTTGTGAAGAGCTGATTGTTGGAGAGAGGATGCGAGCGTGGGAGCTGAATGTGCTGAAGAGAGAGTTCATCCAACACTTTCTTTCAGGCATGGTGATGGTAACGATTTCAGATGCGATTGGATACAACGAGATGTCAGAGGAAGATGGATTGAGTGTGTCAGCAGAAAAAAGAAAGCTGATTGAAAGCATGAACAAATGATGGGAATGAGGAGGAATTTGAAAATTAATGTTGAACGAGAAGTTTTTTTTATCTGTGAATGAAATGAGTGTTATTTTTTTCTCGATAATGCATCATTTGTTGTTTTCTGTTTGTGGCGTGCTTGCTACGACTTCAATTGGCTTTTTGATGCAATTTCTTGTTTATAGAATTGTTTTTTTGAGGATGTGAATGCGAACTTTTTTTTTATAAATGGTAAATTATTTTTGAAAAGTTCATTTTGTTCAATAGGGTCATCTTTTTATTGGCACTTTTTTCTTTATTTGCACCAAAATATTTTGAAATGAAAAAAAGTTAAAAACACATCAAAAAAATACAAAACTCGAATCAATTACTCTTTTCACTTTTCTTTTTCCATTTTCACGTTCAAAGGGGTCAAATTCATCACTTGTTTCATCGTCATCATTCTTTATTTTTCTGAATTGTTCTTTCACTTTTTTTTTTAAAGGCAATTCTTCTTCTTCAATTTCCTTTTCTTTTTCTTCAATTTATTCAATTTACATCTTGTGTTTTTCATTATATTCATCCCATTCATCAAAAAGCTTTTATTTTGTTCTTTCTTTTCCGCAGAAGTCGAAACAATGTGAATGAGAAGGAATGAAGTATTGAGAAGACTGAGGAAGCTTCATCAACACAGATCCAGATCCATCGCTGAGGACTCCGCTGTTGATGAAAGCTTTGTTGATCACCGATGGGATGAATGCTGTGTGAAGGGCTTGTGGAAACACATCTGCAACAGTTGTTCTTTTTGAAGATGAGGAGGTGGATGATGGGGAGCTGTAATTGTTTGAAAGCTCCGACTTCAATACTGCTGATACACCACCGTACAGCGGCTGCGATTTGTGCGCAGTATGTGGAACGAAGGTGACGACGTCTATTTCGGCTTCCTTGAACTGTCTCCATATCGCTGGATCTGCCCGTGATGAGCGCTAGTCCAGGAATAGAAGGTAACGATGAGTTTCTTTAAAAATTCGCTTTTTTCTGTCAATGATAGCTGGCAGCAGAACTGTTAAAGAGTATTTTTTGAATAATTCTCAATCCTTCGAGCATTTTTGTTTGGCGAAATATCAAGAGAAGGCGTTAACAATGTTGTCAGTTCTTTTGGAAGTGTTACGCTCGGCCACAGCACGATCGAAGGAAGCGAGAAACCATCAGCAGCTTTTCTAGTAACGACAATTGCATTCTGCATCCGTTCGGCAGTCTTTTTGAATCCAGCTTGTTCATCCTGCAGAATGAACAACAAAGCCACGTGTAGAAGTTGGAATTCGAAGCGAAGATTCATCTATATTGAAGATTAATTCTTCTGGATATTTGTTTTCATCGTGTAATGATTGAAATTCTGTATACCACGGCTTTAGGATTTTCTGACAAGATGCTGCAAATCTGTTGATATCAACTTTCTTTGGGAGCGAAGACTTCAGTTCCGGATGTCTCTGCATGAAAGCGTAAACTGTTTTCAAAGTGACTGTCTTTTTCTTCTTTTCTTCATTTTCTCCTCTTCTTCACTGTCGTTATATATATTTTCCATCGAAATACAAATTCATATACAATTCAAATGTCAATAACAAACCAGATCGCGCGCTTTTCGTAATGAGTGGCTTGTCCCAGATCGGGATTCAATTGTGACTTCTTCCAAGAATTGCTTTTCTTTTTCACCAATGATAATTGGTGGGTGCCCAACTTTTTCAATTGGCCTGGTAATTTTTATTGCTTCAACAGCGTGCTCCAAAGTTTTTTTTTTTGATTCCACCGTATTAATCCCCGTCGACCAGCCTGACAACATTGTCATTTACAATGTGTGCAATCCTTTCTAATCTTGAACTATATTTTCTGTAATGCAATGGAGACATTGCTTCCTTCAGCCTCTTCTGTGCCGCTTCAGCTTTCTTTTTCACTAGTAATTTCATATATGTTTAATGTGTAATGATCATTAATATATTTTTTTTATTTGTAAATTCTCATTAAAGAATTTTAAATTGATATTTAAATTTTTGAATGAATTAGAAATATTTTCAAACCTTTGAACAGTCCAATTTCTCATGAAAGCTCAACGGAATGACTTGAACCTTTCCATTTCCCCACATGGGAAATTGGATTTCTTTCAAAATTCAAATATCGGAATAGATCACATTTGTATATATACTAAAAATATATATTAATATATCATTTGTGGGTCAGATTGATTTTTATTTAAAAAAAAAGTGCCAATAAAAAGATGACCTAAATTTCTGAAAAAGTTTGGAACAAATCTTTGTTTTTTCACAAAACAAGAAATTTCATCCCATACACAAACGAAATATCCACAAAAAAGATGTTCAATTTTAATGTTGATTTTTCAATGAAAGATAACACTGCTCTTGTTAATCGCAGAACAACAAAAATTAATCAACATCTAAATAGAAGTTATTCAATATGGTCAATTTTTTTATGGGACTTTTTTCCTTATTGGCTTTTTTTTGTTTTTGATCGCCAACTTTCAACAAACGTTGATTGGCTTTTTTCACTTTTATACAACGTTTTAACAAGTTTTAAACAATCCAGTACTTGTTTGTTTTATTATTTTTGTTTGTTTCTCACTGAGTTATCCCGTTTTTTTGTATTTTAAAAGGTCACTTTTCTCAGCGAACCAGGCAACTCACAAGTTATTGACGAGTTGTTTTGAATAGCATAAACTATAATCAAACTATTTTTGAAATTCTTCTTTTTCACATTTCATTTTTTTTGACAACATGCAAGGACAAAACTGATTATTTCTTTGTAAATATGATGAAATGATAAAAAATAATAAATTTGTAATGAAAATCAAATATCCTTATTATGAAGTGTTGTTAAAATAAAACATTGATTTTTTCTATTTGTCTTTAAAGGGCTATTGGCTCCAACTTAAAACGATCAACGATCAAATTTTTGTTGCAAAAATAAAAAAATCTTGACAAATAGAAAAAATTGGAGTTTGTTTTAACTACACTTCATTATTTAAGTGTTAGCGTTTCATATCAAATTTTAATTTTTATCATTTCATCATATTTACAAAGAAATAATCAGTTTTGTCCATGCATGTTGTTAAAAAAAATGAAATGTGAAAAAAAAGAATTTCAAAATAGTTAGATTATAGTTTATGCTATTCAAAACAACTCATCAATTTCTTGTGAGTTGCCTGGTTTGCTGAGAAAAGTGACTTTTAAAAATACAAAAAAACGCGATATCTCAGTGAGAAACAAACAAAAATAATAAAACAAACAAGTACTGAATTGTTTAAAACTTGTTAAAACGTTGTATAAAAGTGAAAAAAGCCAATCAATGTTTGTTGAAAGTTGGCGATCAAAAACAAAAAAAGTGCCAATAAGTCAAAAAGTCCCATAAAAAAATTGACCCTATAGAATTTTTATAGAGAGAAAAATAAGGAATATATTCAAAAACAAATGTTAATAATTTTAAATATATATATGGGGGAAAATACTATCTTTCAAGCTTTTTTTGCACAAAGCACGAAAAAATTGCTTCACTTATAACATTGTTTCTCCCACTCAGATTTCAAAATAAATTTGATTTTCAAATGCTTTAATAGGCATTGCAGAAATTAAAATAAAAAGTTTTCCGATATTTCGTGTTTGTCAAAAAATGAACACATTTTTATAATGTTTTTTGATAAAAAAAAGTCAATGAAAAGTGCATAAGTTTTCAATGAAAATGCCTGAAGTTAAATATTTTTCCCCATATAACATTAAAATGTTTTTCTTTTATTTTTTTACAACTGTTATCTTTGATTATGACTGATGTTCATTGATCCTTTTATCATTTGGAAAATTGAATTCGATTTTCTATCGTTAAAAAACCCATGGATCTTTTAAACCCGGATTTCAAGAAAAAATGGAAAACAATTATCTCTTCCAATAACATTTTCTTCAATAAATTTATTTTCCGTTAAGTGTAGACATTTATTTGCCATCCAAACAAAAATCAAATATCATTTAAATTCAATTTTCAATGTTGAAAGAATCAAATTAATATAATTCTCATTCTTCATAAAGAAATAAAATAAAATTAATACCAGCAATTCAGTGAATAACTTTAATTGCTCAATGAATTCTGCAATGTTACATTTCATGTTACACAAATAGTAAATCAAAATTGATTTTCACATTTTTTCATTTATGATGAAATGGCTGATCCTTTTTGAAATCAGACTTTCGTTCGAGTTTTGATCAAATTTTTTTTATCAATGGGATTTTGAAAAATTGAACAAAAACTGTGAATACATATAGTTCATTATGTTATTATTATAAAAACAAAATTATTTCCAAAAACTTATTGAGATGGAAATTTCGATCAAAACTCGAACGAAAGTATGATTTCATAAAGGATCAGCCAAATAACAAAATCATATAAATATCAGTGTCAAAAACGTTATCATTGCCTTTATTAAAAAATGAATAAGCCACATCTGAAATTTAATTACGAAACTCAATTTTTCAAAAAAATATTCGAACTTTGAAAAGTTTATTTTTCAACGAAGAATGTTTTTGTCGATTCTGGAACAATTTTTTACTGCTCGTGGAACTGAATAATAGCTGCAGAGAAGTGGAAAAGGCCTGCGGCAGTGATCAGAAGACTACAAAGAATTCCACAAGATTTATTATAAAAAATTGATAAACAAGTTATAGTTCATTTTTAAAAGGGAAGCAAATAAAGTGAAAAATGTTAACAGAATGGTGTCTGAAATTAATTAATAAAAAACAAATCTTTATTTTGACATTTTCAGATTGTGAAATATATCGAGTAATTTTTGCACAACGAAGAAGAAAAAATAATATCAGGTTTATTTCAGTGAATTTCGCGATTCAAAAAAGCAGTGTTTTGAAACTAGGGCTTTCAAAACCTTTGGACCCAGCGAAAATATCTTCACAATTATCTTATGCTGTCCTAAAATGTTACGAATAACTTAATCAGATGGTGAACAACAATGAAATTGGTGCATCATGAATATTAAATATCGACGAAACTTTTCTTTATTTTGGGACGATTCTTGCAAACGAGTTGTTTATTTACAAAATCAGAAACACTCTTCAACACTGTTTTCAAAAAAAAACTTAATCTCTTTGTGCATGTGCAGACCGATCTTGCAAACATTATTGTCTTCTTTAGCCAGCAAAAAAGAAACGTACACAAAATTTCTCTCGTCATCTTCATTAAACTTTAACGAAATATTTGCTTCATCGAAATGGATAACAACGAAAATCTTCGAAAAAATAATGTGCGAAAAATTGTTAATTTTAATTGGATAAAAAATGAAAAATGATGAATAAAATTGAATATTTTCACTATGGACAACCATTCATCATATTCCAGTGAAGCCTTTGAAACGCTTGTTTAAAGAAAAAGCATCATAATCAAAAAATTTCTAATAGACTTGACTCATCTTCTTCAACCGTGCGATAACTTCATTTTTTGTAAAGGTTCTAAAAAAAATCTCAATAATAACTTCAAAATTTTATCTGATCGATCTTTTTCAACATTTCTCTCTACTGTCTTTGACATTCTCCCAGAAGCTCTTTCTGCAGCTTTTACTTCTTCAAATATAAAACATTGATTCAAACAAACAGGTGGTTTGCTGGACAAAGTTGCTCTGAAGTGAGAAAAAATAATCGTGAAATTAAAAAAACCAATCATGATGTGTTGAAAAAACAAAGAACAATTGTATGGACTGTTTTTTCCAACGAAAAAGAAACATGAAGAAAAAGCTATAGGGAACTTGAAAACTGTAAAGAAAAGAGCAAAATAATTGAGAATGGAGAAGATAAAGAAAGAAAAAGGACTTCAGCAATTTGAAGATTGTCAGTTTTGATAAAGAAGAAAAAGTAAAAAACAAGTAATGATTTTTCGAAATTGATGAGAAATGAAGATAAGGATGAGATTTCTGAGATGAATATGGGTGATTATTTATGAAATCATAACATTTTTCGGGGTGTCGATTTTTCAAACGTTGTTTGTAATTGTGAAAAGACTTTGTGTTTAAATTGTCAAATTATCACAACTGCAATCAAAACAAATGTTCAAGCTAAAATAGAGATAAAGATATTTTTTAACAAGCTTTTTCACTTTTCAGTATTCTTTGGTTTATTTTCAAAAGATATTTTCGAACCGAATTCTTTGCATTGGAAAAATATGATATCAAAAATAATCATCCATATATATAAAAAGAAAATAGAAATAGAAACGAAAAGAAATTTTAGAAAAAAAAATGTATGATGATTGAGTCCAATGACGAAACAAGTGATGATGAAAATACAAAGAAGAATTGAAGAATTATCTTATGATGATATCGCTTTTTTTCGTAAAATTTGTTTTTTGAAGTTTGATAAATCCAAAAAATATGCATTTTATCTTTTTGAAATTAAAAAGGATTGATTCTTTTGTTTTAATTCCATTAATTTTATCATCTCATCAGATGCAATTTATCATAAGAACATTTTCACAATCAATGGCTCTTGTGGAAAAAGGAAAATGAAAATAGAAACAAACGTTAACAATTGTTGATGGTAATCTGTCAAAATTGAGATGGATGAAACAAGTTTATCGTTAGGGAAAAAACCCGCACAGAAGACGAAACTTGTGCACATGGGCTCATATTTTTTTTTCACCGTAACCATCATCGAAATTACAATTGGACTGTTTTATTCATTTTCCATTTGGCATGTGTCTAAATATTTTTGATAAGTTCATTTTGTTTTATTTTCAAATAGAATATAAATTTTATTATTCGATCAATTTTCTGTTCCCACTCACCAAATATCGCTGTCAAGAAAATAATAACATTGCAATGATTTTGCTTTCATGACAGCGAAATTTGGTGAGTGGGAACAGTAAATTGATCGAATTATAAAATTTATATTCTATTTGAAAATAAAACAAAAGGAACTTATCTAAAAAAATTAGCCAAGAATATTAATAATTCTTCTTCATGTCCATTTTTCAAAAAAAAAAAAATAAAAATAAATTAGTGTATTTATTTCCTTATAATGTAAATTCGAAGAGTATCAAATCAAAAAATTAATGGATGTTAAAACTATCGTTTTCATAATTGTTAATTGAAAGATTGAAACATGATCATCACATATGAAATTGTGTCTTCTTTTTTTACAGAAATTATGTGAAATTGAATTTAATAATATGAGTGGTTATTTTTGAAATCATAACTTTTTTCGGAGTATTTGTTTTTCGAAGGTTGGTTGTCATTGGAAAAAGATTTTATGTTCAAATAAATATTTATTTCAACTGTTTTCAAAATAAATGTGATTGTTAAAATAAAGATGAGGATGGTTTTAACAAGCCTTTTCATTTTTCAGTGTTCATTTGTTGATTCTCAAGGAAAATTTTCGAACCGAAATTTTTGAAAAGAAAAATATTTCATCAAAAATAATAACCCATATAATAACGAAGTGTTAAACAAGGCCTTTAAGACAAGCCGACTGATAAAAATGGCTTCGACAAGTCGACCGACAGGAAATTCATTTTTTTATTGATAAGATATTTTTTTTCATTCACAATTTATAAATAATTTTTCTTTTATTTGTTGTATTTTGTTTCTAATATTTTGTTAAGAATTATTCATATTTATTTTTATTTAAAATATTAATAATGATGTGGGACAAAATTTTTTGCATTAAGAATTTAGTTCCATTCTTCTCTAACAAATATTTTTCTCAGTTTAAGAATTTTTCAGTATTTTTTTGACATAGGAATGCAAGATTTCTCAAAAAAAGGTTGTGGAAATAGTTTGGAACAAATCGTTGTTTTTTTTCATAATTGCAAAAATTTTGCCCCATGTATTTAATGGGTTTTCGACAGATCAATTCGACAAAGATCTGTTCAGATCTGTCTGGATCATTCGGATCTCAAAATCTGTCGTGTTGTGTCGATAATAAATGTCCGAAATGGATGATGGTTTCATTTTTGAATTACCAGCTGAATTAAGAAGCTGCTTATCTATTCCACAAATAGTTTGTTAAACATTGATCATCTTTTGAATTCTTAAAAATTTTTAATATTCATGTATTCATGCAATGCAAAAAGCGTTTCCAGATAAAATTTCTGAATTAAAAGAAAAAGGATGTTCATTTGTCACTTTTTTATGTGCAATATTAACAAATAACGGAAAATGTTTGTTTTTTTAATTTTATTCTGGATCTTAAATACAATGATAAAATATGCATAATTTTTAAAATTATCTTCACCTCAACAACACAAAAGAAGAAATTGATAAAACACATTTTGAAGTCAACAACAATACCCTCTGGATTGCGTACACGCCAGTTTTGCCTGATGGATCATTGAAAAAAGATGGACATATTTTCCATCTGTGTCCAAATAGTGAACACGGAAGTTACTGTTGATTTTCTGGAAGAAAAAACACTGATCGTGTAAGAAGTCATTCACACTTTTTAACAAAAGGATTTCCAATGTTATCTTTTCTAAGTCCTCAGTCTTCTGTTAAAATTTAATCAAAATCCAAAAAAAGTCCAAAAGATTTTCAATTCCGATTTTTGCATTCTTATTAAACAATTCCTTTATCTTATAAACCATTGCAATATTGCTTTTTTATCTGCTTATTCTTCTGAATAAAACACATTCATTTCAACGTTAATTCGACTTTCTCAACAAAACCCTTCTTTATCTTCAGAAACAATTTATCCATCTTTAACCAGAAGGAAACTTTCGCTGCTCATTAAAGACGAAAACTTGAGAAAAGCTAAAGAACGAAATGAAGCTATCAACAACACAATGGCCTGTTCCATGATGGACGGAGGAGTTATTGCTGGAAAAAGTTAACAATTGTGACGGTTGTTCACTTGAATGAAAATGGAAAGCCAGTTTTTTGGAGCCTGAACAATGCATGTTTTACAGTTGCAGATTACACAAAATTTGATCACACAATCATGAAAGAAGTGTCATATGCGAATGGGGAGGTTCGTTGTTTTTGTCCAGATGGATTGAAATCACAAATGCAAGCGTTACAAAATCTCACAAATGATGCGACTGTTTGTGAAACTCTGCTAAATGAATTACAAACTCCACCATTTTTTATTTACTGCACAAATCATTTAGTCAATCTGATTATTTCCCATTTATTATCCGAAAACAAATTCTTGAGACAGCTAAAAGAGACCATTATAACGATATCCAAAGACTACAGGAAAACATCAACGAAAAAACCAACAAATCCCAAATGCTCTTTCTTTGTCAAAACAAGGTTGCTCTGTTTATATTGCATTTGTTATTTTTTTTTTTTTTTGTTTTTTTGTTTTTTTTTTTTAATGTTAAATACAAACATCCATCAATTTCTGAGTTTTTTGGAAATATTTCTATTTTTGATGTGATCAGATGTGGAATATTACTGTTTCCTTTAAGAGAACTGCAACTATTGCTCGAGAACGATGCCACAAAACTGGGATCTGTTTTTCCTCTAATACTTAAAGCGTTTGCTTATTATTTTTGTTTGATTTATCTTGATTATTTTTCTGATGAGAATCGGCAAGTTTGTATTTGCCATTCGATGATTTTATTACATAATTATTTCCTTGCTGGAGAACGAGGTGACAAATTCGCGTTGGCTTTTTCTTTAACACCAATGGGAGTGAGACTTTTCCATAAAAGTTCATTTGTGATCTCCTTTTCATCAAAGCAAAATTCTCTTAAAGATGAATTCACACAATTCATCAAATCATCAGAAAAATTTTTATCTTTTTCATCAACACATACTGCTGTCAATACTCTTCAGACACATTCACGAATAACGCTCAAATCATTTCTCAACTTTTCTTCTTTAACATCATCGATAATACCTGTAACAATTTCAACTATTTCTTATGTTCAACAAGAGAATATGGAAATTCCTTCGAGTCAAAATACTGCAAAGGATTATTGTGCAAACAGTATTCTTGTATCCAATCAACAATCACAGAATTTTTCGATATTTTTAAAACCAGAATTTTTTTCCATTACAACAGATAAATTTTGGGTTTCCTTTTTTTGTGAATGCATTTCATTATTCGCTTCAACAACTTGAAACGAAAATAGAAAAAAAGGAAAAAGAATCTGCATCTGTTTCATCTGCACAAACACAGGTGCTGGATAATGCACAGTCATTTTTTTTCATCTTCAAGAACTTTAGAGAACAACGATATAATTTTCAAATTGATCAAGCATTTAATAAATTATTTATCAATAAAATGATTCAAGCGATGAGATAAATGATAATTTACAGGTACAGCTAATTTTTGAAACATTAGAGCCCACTCATTACAATATTGAAAATGGAGATGATGAGTTTAATGAAGATCCAGAATTAACAACCATTCAAAAAGAACAGTATGTTCATAACACAAGAAACTCTTGTGGATCTCTTGAAAGCCAACAATCTTCCGATTGCGATGCATCAAACGAAGAAAATTCAAGTGTTTTCAATCATTCTCACAATGAAAATAGCGTTGACGAACTGTTTTAACTTGGATCAAGCAGACAACTTCCAACAAATGATTTTGAAAATTCAGATGAAAGGACAAAAGTTTTATCAACAATTCTCGAAGCAATTTCAAGTGATTGGTTGCCTCGAATCAAAAGCGGATTCTGCGATTACGCAAATTCTGTTCTTTCCAACATGAACTCAGAAAAAAGAGAGCAGATAATTTTTTTGCATTCTTCAAATTTTATATGTTATAATCGAACTGTTTTTCAAAACAAATGGGTGGTTTATTACTAGGAAATTGCAGAGTATGGATGTTGACTCAACATTAATGCCAATTTGTCATATGCATTGATCACATTGCCTTACAGTGAGGCATCTTGCGAGCTCCTTTTTTCAACGCAAAAATGAATTTGTGGTGATCGAAGACATTCTTTTTCTTTGGAATCGTTAATTTCTCTTCTTTTGTTATAAGCAATTAACTGATTATTTTCAATGAAGATCATGCATTGTATCTGAACTGGTTTGGAATGATTTATAATTTTCTATATATATCTGTTTTATTTATTCTTTGTTTTGTGTGAGATTTGCTAAGGATTTGTTGTGACTTAAAAATTTTGTTAATTTCACATTTTTCAACTTTTCATAAATTTCCTTGAAATGTGGTGAAGACAAACAAGTGCACAAGATTGATAAAAAAAACAAACATCAATAATTGTTATTTATCAATATTTAATTAATATATTTATCAAATTTTTATTCTTTCATGAATATTTAGAGGTTCCATGAACGATTCATCTTTGAATTATTATTCTTTTGACACAGAATAAATTGAAAGAACATGGGTATAGCAAATTTGTTATTGTTTTGATATATGCGGTGATTAATTTCAGTTATTTCATGAAAGACAAAAACAAATCAAGTTCATTCTTCACATATTTCTTTTCGCAATTATTGGAAATAACAATATTTTGCATTAAAACATTCATAATCAGCATTAACGTTAACAAATCAGTTGCATACGCTTATCTGTTTCACTTATTCGTGTTTTTGTTGATTTTCTAATAAATTTTTTCAATTTTCATCCATCATTCCGTTTTCTTATGAAGTTTTTTAAAACAGTTGTTTCAACAAGTGACATTATTCACATTGATTAAAGTTAATGTTTTTTTTAAAGAAAATGTCAACCTTGTCGTTCATTTTCCATTTCAAAATCTTTAGATTGTTTGAATATAAAAAAGTTATTCCAAATATTTTTGAGAATTTCATGTTCATTTATTAAAATGAATTCGTTATCATTTTTTCCTGCATTATTTTACTCAACGACTATTCATTCCAATCTTCTGCCCTTCGAATGCCACTCTTTTATCATTTCACATTACTCCTGCCGAATATTTCCTCTTGATCGAAACACATGTCTTAATTGTCTTTTCCAACTTGCTTCTCTCCACCATTTTTCTTCCTCTGCACCTTCTCCACTCTGCCAGTCAACATCTGCTTCGATATCTTCTTCATCATCTTTTTCTCCACTTCCTTTATCATCGTCTTTTGAAAACAATTGTTGGTTGAACTCATCTTCTGAATCTTCCTTCACGTACCATCGCTCCTCCATTTTGTTAGCTCCATTTTCTATCCGTTTCTGCGAATTAGTTGACTTATACATCAGGCGCAAATATAAAAAATAATTGATATTGTTTTCCCACGTGTTCATTAACTCACACTTCATCTTCCTTGATATCTTGTATGTTGTCAACTTCTTCTCCTTCTTCTCCTTCATCGTCATCGTCATTGTCATCATCATCATCATCTTCTTCTTCTTCTTCTTCTTATTCTTATTCTTCATATTCCTCTTCATATATGATCTCGAATTCGAGTAGATGTGATTGTGATTGCAATTGTTTATCAGCCAGCTAGCCATCTGCATTGCAGTTGTTTCTGTCTGGTAGCACACAGTTTGAGAGTGTCTCCCGCACGCCGATGCTGTCGAAGATTCCCTTTGGAAGTGCTTGTGAAGGATCTGATTGCTCTTGTGTGCAGATGCCTTCTCCGCCTCCACATCCTTCAGACACGCTGCCTTTTCCTCCTCTTCCACCTCTTCCATCAACCCTCCATCAACCTCCTCCACCACCTGCAATGAATTCATGCATGATGAGGCATCCACTCAGAGGAACAGATTGTTCTGAGACACGTCAATTTTCTTCTTCTTCTTCCGCAACAATTAAATCTGCAGATTGTTCTGCTATTTCGAGAGAGAATTCGCTTTCTTCACCAAATACACACCACGCAAACATCCCTTCATTCGCTGTTTCATCTTCATCTGTCACAATCCTTCCACCATCTGCCGGAACTTCCTCGTCTCCTCAATCTGAAAAATCTTCTTCTCTCTCACCTTCTTCGCATTCTTCTTCTTCGTTGCGTTCACCTCCACCTCCTTTTCCTTCTCCTCCTCCTCCAACTCCTTCTTCTTCTTCTTCTTCTTCTTCTTCTTCTTCTTCTTCTTCTTATTTTTATTCTTCTTCAACAAAAAGCCTGAATGAGTTCCAGATACATCCGTAGCGTATGTCCCCTCGCCACATTCACCGTTGCTCCTCTTCTGTAAACTTATCCAATCATTCTCCTCTCCTCAGCTCTGAATCATATCTCTCTCATTCTTCCACTTCAGTAACTCCATTAATGCCATCTTCTTCTTTTTCTTCTTCTTCCTCTTCCTCTTCTTCTTCTTCTTCTCCTCCTCCTCCTCCTCCTCCTCCTCTTCCTCTTCTCCAAACTCAAACACACTTCTCTCTACACCTTCACCTTCTTCTTCTTCCACTCTTTTTCTTTTTCTTTTTCTTCTTCCTCTTCCCCCTCTTCCTTTTCCTCTTCTTCTTCTTCTTCTTCTCCTGTTGATGTTCTATCATTCTCTCAGATTCCAATGTTTTCATCAATTCCTTTATCAATCAACCATTCTTCTTCTTCTTCCTCTTCCTCTTATTCCTAAACAGAAGATACCTCAACACAACAGCCACACACTTATTCGCCCACATAGCATTCATTTTTTTTCCTTCTCTTCTCTCCCCAGCCAACCAACAGCTCGAAAATGCAGCTGCTTTTTGACTAGAGGCTTTCTCTCCATCCATCTGGTAGTTGCCGCTTGGCATTTGGATGTGATCTCCACACTCACCAATGTGTCTGATATAAAAGCAGAGTTGAATTCAAACAAGGAAAAAGTGTCAGTTTCTTCTAATTCATCTTATCATCATCTTCTTCGTAATCTTCATTTTTTTTTAACTTCTTTTAATGAATCAGCTGAGATTTGTCTATAAGAGTCATAGAATTCACCTAATGTAGATAAAATGCTTTCACTCTGGTGTTTACAAAATTACAAACAGTATGCAAATAAATGGAAACGATGAATGTGGAGAATAGACCACGAAGCTGAATTGCATGAAAACCAGAGGAATATGCATGGTTGTTCCATTTTCCAACTGACTAATTGATCGCATTCAACAAATAAAAATCCTCCAATCGAAAAACCAAGATTTGAGCAGCTCGAAATAGAGATACTCTTTTTTGCTGCAGAAGAAAGCAATGAAAAATGGAAAGGGAGAAGTTGAAGTATTTTGAGTTTTTTAGCGATAAATCAGATTGACAGGATGTTGGACTTTGCGTTCATGCCAGATGTGGAGAAAATCATGTTATTTGATCTTGTATCACTTCAGGAAGCTTCAAATGGAGACAATAAAGATAGAGAAGGTGAAAGTGAACATGAAAGAACATTCTTTGTATGGTCCAATTCAGCACAATATTCACCTCCACCTGTTTCCTTTCCATCTTCATCTCCAATTCACCTCAAGTTTTCTTCTTCCAACTCCTCTGCATCAACAAAACTCAACTTCTTCCTCTATTGAACTCTCCGCTGAGCATTTTGGCACAAAGATCCTTTTGTTCTTTGACAAGTTGCCACAGTGGTTCAATCATCGAAGAAGACACTTTCTACAAACAAAAACCAAATACAGTGTGGACTGATCTCGTTGGATCGGATATGTTAGCCATTTCATTGTGTGTGAAGCACAATGTGATGAAGACCTCACAAAAAAAGGAGAGCGATATTATCTTAAACCGTCAGAAGACCTTTGGAGGAATCCACAGATGACTGATCATGCTATGCGACCAGAATGCTGATGCGATCGTACTGAACGTATGTGCACACTTGAATTCTTTCTACTGTAAGCCGTTGCATGATAGCATTGTCCATAGGTGGAAAGAACAGATGCTGCGGCCATTCATGATGAGAAACATTGCTATGCTGATTGCCACTGATATTGCAGAGTGAAAAATTGATGTTCTGCAAGTGGGTCTGATTATTGAAACGAATGCACAGATTGTCACTCAGAATAACTTGCAACGTTCGGGAAGAACAGAGATGTGTGGACAAGAATATGCATTCATTGCGCTGAACAAACTGATTGAAGAGTTTCACATGGTGATGGTGGAACTGAAGAGAGCGGTTTGGTTCGAACACATTTCGGAGCATTCGATCACACGGCTGATGAGAGCTGAGTGAAAAGCTGCAACAGAGCAGATAGAAGCTGTTTCTGGATCGGTGGTGACGTTCTTCAAGTCTGTTGGGCTGTTGCTGGTGAAGAACTTTGAGGAGGCGATGCAGGATGTGTGAACTGTGCAGAGTGAATGCGAGAAATTGATTGAAGATGAAAAAATGAAGAAACAGAAGAATGATAAGATCAAAAGAAAAGTTAAAGTACAGGAAAGAAGAGGAGTGGTAAATATTTGCATTAATCAAAAAATCAAACATTTGAAAATGTAGCTTTGAAAAATTGATTCAACGACAAATAGACATAATTAATTAATGTTTTTTTATATGTTAATTTCATATTTTTCATCCAGAATCAGAAATATAGATAAAAAAAAATTTCAATAATAACAGGAGCAAACATAGAAAATAAATAAGGTGAAGTGCATAAAAAACATATATAAATCAATACAAAAGTTCAGATCAACTAAATTTTTATTTTAAATATATTATTAAAATAGATGAAACATATGTAAAATATGAGAACAAAAATGAGTAACTTCAAAAATAAGAGAAACAATGATAAGAAATGAAAAACATGGAATGTTGAAATGTTTGTCATGAAATATAAAAAAAAACAAAATTCACAAACGAATATTTTCTAAAAACAAAAAAATATCTTCTATTAAGAACTTTATCCACAACATCCCAATTGAGAATACTTCCGATTCCTTTGACTCCCCCATATTCTTGTTGATCAGCAGCGCGGGCGCCTTCCACCTCAGGCATTCTTTTTTGTAATAATCTTCATCTTCAAAGGCAGAAGAAGGCAGAGAATCATCATCGTCGTCGTCGCTTGTAGAAGTCACAACTGTTGATGATGAGATGGATAATGATGAATCATCAGACAAGAAGTCTGAATGCATGACAACGCAGATCACCATGTGCTCAGAGAACAACACAATATGAGGACTCAGATTGGCAAGAGATTGAAGAGGATTTTCCATTTCATCAAATGAGTAGAAAGCTCCATTTGCCACACAGAACAGGATATGAGCTGCTGTCTGCTCCCTCTCCTGCAGAGTGCAAATTGCCATCTCTTTCTTCTCGTTCATCCCATGTTGCAGCATGAACAACGAATCCTTTGAGTAAGCAATCAGTTTTTCATGAGGAGACGAGCAATCCTTTGTATATACAAAGATCGAAATGGATGAGAAAGAGGGTACAAATCTTCTTCTTTACAAAAGTTGTTTCTGTGTCAGCCGAGAAAATTGAAGGTGATAGTGTTTGCTTTCTTGTCTCTTCTTCCTCAACTTCCTCCAATGCCCATTCAGCGACTTTGTGTGGATATTTTCTCTAAATGTGTATTGTCGATCACTCTCTAATTACAAACATTCCACGAATCCAAAAAAAACATCTTTTTTCTTCAAAATTTTGTTGTTATCTTTTCTTCAAATTTCCTTTTCTGCTTTTTCACTATTCTCCTTCACTGCTCATTTTGTGACATCGATATAAGTTTTCATTTCATTTTATTCCTAAACAGTCACTTCTTTTTCTCATTTATCTGTTGTTCTTTGTTTGCATAAAGCAATCTCAAACTATAAAGAAAACTGATTGGCGTTCAAAATAAAACATTCTAAATGAAGATTAACAAACTGTAAATGATTTAATTCACGACTTTTTATATATCGAAAAAAAAAAAAAAAAAAAAAAAAAAAAAAAAAAATAAAAAAAAAAAAAAAAAAAAACAGAAAACACAGTTGTTGGAACCGAAAACAACCATCTTTTGTGTGATTAATATATGTATATATTAGTTTTTCATCTTATTCATTCAAAAAGAAGATTGACTGAATTTGTATTTGCTTGAAAAAACAACAAAACATCCAGAAAAAATTTGATCAATCCCATTTAAATTTTTAAATTCAAAAAGAAATATGGGAATTTTTTTTAAAAAATATTTATTTTTATTCCTGAATACACAAAATATAAAGTGAAGTTTGTTAATTTGAAATTTTTCAGAAGAAAATATTTATTTGAAAAAATTTTAACTCATAAATTGATTCCGACACAAGTCGACTTAAACGACAGACACAAACGAAAAATTTTTCTGTGTCACAAAGGCCTATGTTAAACAATGAAAAATAAACAAAAAATACATAAAAAAGATAAGTTTAATAGCAACAACAATACTTAGAACACTCAAAACAAAAAGCTCGGTGAAATATGAGCAAGTTTTTGATCTTTAAAACAAAACGAAAAAACTCAGGATTTGTCTTCAAAAATGAATAAATAAAAAAATATTTCCTGGAACAGTATACAATAATATTTTGAAGGTTTTCTATTATTTAATTTTTTTTTTTCAAAAATACTCTTGAGAATCAGAAAATTTAGGTCCCGTTTTAAAAAAGGGGGGGGAAATGATAAATAACTCATCCTGACTTGGGGAAGAATATTTTCCTTCAGGCATTTTCATTGAAATATTATGCACTTTTCATTAACTTTTTGAGAACAAAAAACACAATAAAAACACGTCGATTTATTGAAATTCGTAAAATGACACAACAATTTTTGATTTGATTTCAACGATGCCTGTTTAAGGATATGAAAATCAAATTTATTTTGAAATCTGAGAATGCCAAAGTTATTAGTGAAACAATTTTTTTGTGCTTTGTGCATAAAAAGCTTGAAAGTCCGTATTTTGCCCCACTAAAAAAATATTTTGCAATTATAAGCTTCTTTTTCGATTTCGAATTAAAAATTTTCAACTTAGAATTAAAGTATTGATGCATTTTAAAAATATAGAAATAGTTGAAAATAAAAATGTATTACCAAAAGTCGATTGACACATGAGATAAATGCAAGTTATCTCAAATTCGATTTTTAAAAAAATTAGTTAAATAAAAACAAAAATCACCAAATGATTCACTTTTCTGTTTCTGCAGAACAAAGCAGAATGTGAAGCAAGCAGCACACCAATAAAGTGAAAAAAATAAAATAAATAGGAGCGGGATACGCTAAACAGCTGCCCCCAGATAACAGACAATTCAGCGATGGCAAAACGCCGAGGTTCGTTGCCCAGACCATTGAAGGGCATCTGCCAAAGCTCGTCACATGTTTTCTCTGCCTCCTCCTCTCTTTGTTATTCTCTCTTGGCGATGATGCTGGGGAAAAATGAAATGAATCAATATTTTTTTTTTTTTTTTAAAGAGCAGTCGACGAAGATCCTCTGTGTTTTTATGCGATGCAAAATATTAAGTTGAGAAAGTTCCATTTGTTTTTTTTTAAAAAAAAAGAAGTGACGTTGGCAAATCGAACTGCTTATTTGGGTTGAAGGAAAAAAAGTTGGCTGATTTGTTCTTTATTCTCTTCTCAGCAAAATTTCCCAAAAATAATAATACCTGAAAATATTTGCCTTTCATTTGCATCTCCACCTTCTTTTTCTCATTTTCCTCAATTATCATCATCTTCTTTTCCCCAACACTGATTGTTGAATTTTCGCTCACATGCCTCCCACTCAGCACTGTGATTGTCGAGCTCAGCTGCGCAATGCTCGACCCCACTGCATGCCCCACTGTCTTGCACGGTGCTGCCTCACTCATCCCACACAGATTGCTCGAATCATTCCCACTCACCCCAACATACCGATCCTTCATCCCTTCCTTCAGCCAATCCTTCTTTTCTGTATGCTGATATGCTCCATTTACCCAATAGCACACTCTCGTATCATCACTATTCGTTGTGTACGATTCATAGAACGGGTTATTCGAAGAAAAGTGATTGTAATAATCTTCAAAATACACATCGTGGCCATACGGAGTGGAAGTTGTTGTACATCTGCAATCATGGAAGAAGAAGAAATAGCAATAAAGCTTGTTGCTTGGAGGTGTTGATTGAGATGGCCTGAAATCCAATCCTCCGCCAACTGACACCGCTGTGCACGAAATGAACTGGAGGCTCCTCATTTTGAAAGCAGATGGGACACCATAACAATACATCCCTCCGCCATATTGACTTGTTAGAGAACACGAGGTGAAGAAACATTCAAACACACAAGCACTCTCTCCTTTGCCGCTTTCTGTTCCAATACAGGAAGATCCAGAAACATTAAAAGTATGAAGATAAAGCCCTCCTCCATAATTAACTGCTTTGCATTTTTGAAATTCGCAACCACTGATCCTGACACATGTTGAAATGGAATAGGCATACATTCCTCCTCCAGCACTATTTTTTGCAGTACATGCATTGAACGAATTGTTCTCAATCTTGATGGAATTTATTGAAACGCAAAAAATTCCTCCACCATAAGCATATGCATAGCAGTCATTGAACGAACAAAATTTCACTGAAAGTGTCCCAGCTGCCAGATTATACATATTAATTGCACCTCCATTCGAAGCCCTATCAGCCGTAGAAGATGACGTTCCAGTTGTATTTGATCCATTCCACACACACCAAGTGAACGAATTCGTCCCATTGTCTGTAATCTGCTGTCTCGCTGGTTTCGATGGATTCCCCTCGCTCCCGCTGACTGCAACATTCTGAGAGCGATAGCACCTGACAAAAGAGGCGTTCGAGGCATCCAGGGAAGATGAAGGGCTGTTCAGCGAGGGGACAATGCCCCCATCATACACATCCCACACCGATGAAAATGAGCACCCACTCATCAGAAATGATGTTTGGCTCGGCCCTTCACCCAGATGTGTTGTTTTCGATGGATTTGTGGAGATGTTGAAGAAGGTCAGTTTGGAAAGAGATACAAGGGGTGCCAGGGGAGGTGCCAGAAACGGGGCTGATGAAACACAAAAAGATGAGAAACCAGACTCACTCACCAGAACACTCCCTCCTCCTTCGCTTTCTTCTTCTCTTTTTTCTTCTCTTCTTTCACTTCCTCTTCCTCCACCTCTCTTTCCTCCGCTCTCTCCTCCTTCATCTCTTCCTCTTCCTCCTCCACCTTCTCTCTCGCTCCTCATCTGCTCCATCCCTCTCAATAAAATATTTCTCAAAACCCCAAAAATCATGCAACCCCTTTCCCTCCTCTTTCTGCTGCTCATAAAAGGAATCTTATAAATGATGTAAAAGAACCTTCGCTGTCAATGTCTTTTTATAATGATGATCCTATAAAGCTCTTTCCCAAGTTGAATCCGCTCATTGTCCTTCACTTTCTATCGTCTGATGTTATTCTGCATTCCTTCGTTATTTTTGGAAGACAGTCTCAAAAATATTTTTGTCCAAGCAGGTGAAAAGAAAAAATCAATAAATCATGCCAAAAAATCGGTCAAATAATATAATTAATAAAAATATCATACCTTTTTTATCCTTCAATCTCGCCAACTTTTGTCAAAGAATCGCTGCATTCCTCGTTTACTCGTCCCTTCCGTTATCTCCGGCAAAAGCAAACCCTTCTGAAACAGACGCAGAGCGTGACCTCTATCTTCAATCCATTTATGCTGATTAATATTCCGAGGTATATTTCCATCTCCTTTTTTGAATTTTTCTTAAATTTTTGAGTCATTCGCTCTTTAAAGCCAATCACCTCAATTTTTCACCAAAGTCCCTTTTCTCTTTCTTCTTCTTCATGCCCTCCCTCATTTCATATTACCATTTCATTTCCTTCTTTTGGCTCTTCTTCGAATGTTCCAAAAAATTCATTCTTCTAATTCCTCTTCTTTCCTTTCTTCTTTTCTTATTTCCCTTTTATCATTCATTTTCAATCACTTTTCTTTTAAATATCTTCTTTTTCTTCTAAGTTTTTTGTCAATTTTTTTCTTCTGCCGCATCATCAACATTTGTTTCCCTCGTTTTTGCTTCTAACATGATTCACCAGATACGCCTTCCAAAACCATCAAAGACCTCCTCCTCTATTCGCTTCAATTTTTGCTCCTTCCCATTCCACCAAACACTCTCCAATTATTATCTCCAGGTTTCTTAAAGGCTCCAAATATGCACTCTTTCCATATTCCTTGTTCATTCATCGACATCGAACACTCGTTAAAAAAAATCCTTGTTTCATTAAAAAAAATTATATAATAATATACAGTGATAAAAAAGCAAACCTATGACTTTTATACGAATAATCTTTGCAAACTTTCTTCTCCTCCAAATATCGTTCCTTTCTACCAACAAAACCCATCTGTCCCTTCTTCGTTTCCTTTCTGCCCCCAAAAATCGTTCATTTCCAATCCTCGGTACTGCTTCCACTCAAATAACTCAGCCAGCTCCATTCAATAAAAAAACTAGCAATGAAGAAGATTCCATCTGAAGAGCCCCTTTCCATCCCTTTCTTCTGCATCACCTTCTTCTTCTCTCCATTTCCCCTCAAAGCAACATCAACACCCCTCCACCACATATCCTCCATCTCCTCCACTTCATTCCTCATCATCCTTTTCCCAATCAAAAATATAAATGACTCCAATATTTTGCCTCTCTTTGGTGCAAAACACCCCCTCATGGTCAGCCCCTCACCTCGCTCCATCCCTGTCGCGAATCCATCCCCACACCCCCACTGCAAAGTGCTGCGCCTGACGTTCCTTCTTCCTGTCTTCCTCCGCCTCAGATTCCATCCCTTGCCCTGCAAATGTGAGGCGCGTCCAAACAGTTCACAAAATAAATTATATAAAAATATGAAAACTTTTCTTTCATTTTTCTTCTTCTTCAACCCCACTTCCCTCTCTTATCAAACGATCATCCACAAATACTCTTCCTCTTGCTCTGCCTCATGTGCCTCCTCCTTCTCTCGATACATAAAAAAAAATAATCCCTTTTCCATCTTCTCCCTATATCTCTTCAACTCTCATCTAACTCTTGTCCTCCCTTCCAATAAGCATATTCCATTCACTCCACCCTTCTTATCTTCCCTCTCACCCCACCTCCTCCACATCAAATTCCATTTCTCCAGCAATAAACACGACATCCACGCCTTCCCAATGACAAAAATCGAAAAAACAATCTCTCAGCGCTTCATCCCAATCTATCCCCCACACATCCATTTTGCCTCTTAAACCTCACAAAAATACCTCTTTCTCCCCCAAAAAACATCCTTTTGTCGTTCCTTTCCCCCTCCAAAACCCTGTTTATTCTCAATTGAACAAATCCATCACCCCGTACCACAAATCCATTCTTTTGTAATCGCGTTGTCTTCATATGCCCATTCAGCAACGACACATCGAGTTGTGCCCCTTTTCTTGTGTGACTCTTATTCGTTATGGAACATGATCAAGCAAATCTCAAATGCTCAAGAAATATCTACAGAATGAAAATTTCATGTGACCAAAAATGCAGCTGGGCTAAATGAAATATTTCTAGTGATGAAAAAGCAGCAGCAACAACAACTCTTTTTTTATTGATGGAAGATGAATTTGTTCATATTGATTGATGGAATGCTGTGGAGCAACAACATTTTCGATGTGAATGTGAAATTTTTAATGTATGTATTTTATATTGTTCTGTTGATTGTGAAGATATTTCCATCCGTATCCTCTCCAAAGTCGTGATTCAGGCAAATTATTTATAATTGACAATTTATTCTTTGCAGAGGAGAACAGCGAGGAAGGGAGCCAAATGTTATCTTACAAATATATCATTGGAGCCTGAATATATTTTATCATAAATATTTATGTGACTTATTATAAACTCAACATGCGCGATGGATAGAAATTCGATGAAGAATAAATTTTGATGGAGCAGAAATCAAGGGGGTTGAAAGACTTCCAAGGCCAAAAGGAAGAACAGCCAAATTCAATGAAAAGGGAACGTTTTTTAATGAGGATGGGATATTTTCAGAAAATTTTTTGTTGGAAAGATTGGAGCAAATGACTGAAACAGGAGATTAGCAGCAGTTGGGACAGAACAAGGCGCCTTTCTTTGGAGAAGAAGGGCAAGACATTGATTTTATGGAACGAGGAGAGGGGTTGAATGGCATTTGATTGCTTGGGTTGAGAGCCAAAAATGCGAGAAAATCAGAAAGTTTTGCGTTATACAGGTTGCTTGGAGTGGATAACAGGAAAAATTGACTTGGATCATTTGATCTTTGTCTTCAGCCTTGTGTCATCGAAGGATTTGCAGCTGGAGCAGAGAACGAGGTTGTTATGTTGAGGATATCTTCCAACAGAAAGTACTGACGATTGAACTCAACATTATCTTCATTGTCTTCTTCTTCTTCTTCTTCTTATTCATTGACTTCTTCTTTGTTTCCGTCTTCACCACCGAGAAATACGAAATTATTTTTCCCCCTGATTTTTGTTCATCATTTTCTTCACCTTCTTCGCCATGTTCGGTCTTGTCTTCTTCACCCACTTCTATCTCATTTTTTCCATCATCATCTTCATCTTCTAATTCTTCTTCACCCAACACCTTCACCAACACCACCACATCCTTCTCCTTCTCCTTCTCCTTTGGCGAGCTGACTGAGCGACATGTTCATCTGAATGAGGGTGTCAGTTCTGGGAGTGTTTGCAGGGCTGGTTCACAGGCAGTTGATTTGGGGTTGAATGTGGAGCATGTTTCATTTGGTGTCAGCAGCCGTTCACAGCCGCTTTTTGGGGAAGAGGGGAAGAGAATGTTGGAGGGAAAAGGCAAGAGATCGATTGCATTCACATCGTCGCTCTCCTTTTTGCCAGCTGTTCAACCATCTTCATCGTCATCGTCATCTTCTTCTTTTGCTTCTGCTTGCAGCCTGTGGGCAATGAGGCATTTTTGAGGAATGGAGATGAAAGAGGTGGGCAATGCAGGGCATTGGTGGAGCGAGAGATGGAAATGGCAGTTTGTGTTGCTTGGAGCAGAGAGCGAGATGAATGAGAGAGAAGAGAAGAAAGAGAAGGAAGAGAAGAAAAAGAAGAGGAAGAAGCAAAGGGGAAAGAAGTGATGTTCATTTCTGTCTTCTCTTTTCCGATGAGGTCAGCCACCCGCTGTGCAGCATCTGCCTTCTTCGTTCAGCATTGAGCACTCAGCAAACCGGGTGAAGATACACATCATCTCTTCCCTTCTCCTCTGTCACACCGACGCCACACCGACACCACTGCAACGCTGCAGTCACATCCATCGGGTGGTGTCTGAAGAACACGGGGGGTTCCCCTTTTGCCAAGCGATGGCAGCACAGCAGCAACAACAGCGGCAGATTGTGCATGGGGTAGCTGTGGAGCGGTTTCCGCAGGAGCGACTGGCCAAGCATCTCCGGCACGATGTTCGCCTCCTCTGCCGCGTTATCTCTTGTCAGGATGGCCTCGCGCAGCTGGTCATTGCCCTTTATCTTGCCGGGGGATGGAACATCGGGCTGTGTGCTGGCAGCACAGCCACTTTGTTTGATGTGTCATGAAAGGGCGAGAGGACTTTTAGGAGAAGACTGCTGCGATGGGAGAAGCCGTTCACCAGAGAAATAATTTACAAGAGGAGTGAAGAGGACGAGCTGTGTGGAGGATGAGAAGGGAAAGAGGAGGGGAAGGAATTTTTTGGAAGAGGGTGAGAAAGATGAATAAAAGGAGAGGGGTGTTGTTTTCGGAGAATATTGTGAGGTGGATGGAGGAGGAGAATAACAAAGACAAGAAACTGAGAGCAGCCATCGCTCTGGAATTGTGAGGGGAAAGGGGAGGGCAATGGCGAAGAAAAGGCAGAGGAATGAGCAGTGGATGGCCGGGCGTGGTGATTTGGATGGAAGGATCAGGCACAACATTTGGGAATGAGATTTTGTGAAGAGTTTGAAGTAAGCAGTGGAAATGGGATGTTTTGGGGGGATATTCAAGATCTTATGAAATATGATTGAATTGCGAAAAGAATTGTTTGTCACACCATTTATTCGCCTTCTTCAATTTGAATTACCTTTTCTTCTTCATTTTCTTCTTCATCTTCATTATCTCCATTATCACCATCATGTTTTCGTTTGCACCATCTCAACAAATGAAGGTGTTTTTATGTGAAATCTTGATTATTGTCATTTTCGCCTTCATAGCCTTCGACAAGTCTGAGCTTTCCCTAATTTGACTGCTTCTTCATTTTCATCTTCACCTTCGATATTTTTAAGAAAAGGGTTTGTAGAGATTATTTGAGAAGAAGCAACAAGAAGTTGGACTTTGGCTGTTTATTTTTTTTGAAAAATTAGATGCGAAATGAAAATGGTGCAAATGGGTTTTATTGGCAGAAAGGGACGATATTTGGAGGAGGAGAAGGAAGTTTGAGAAGAATGATCATCATAAAAGATATAGGTTTGCCACTTTTTTCAATGTTCTTTTTCATGGATTATTATTTTTGTTGAAATTAGAATATTTTTTCAGGTATATTTACTGCGAATATATGCCTATAGAATATGGAAAAAGAGGATATAAAATGCATTAAAGAAATCAGGAAATAATAATTGAAGGGGCGCATATGGAAATGAGCAGGTGCAAAATATAAATGAAATGAAAAGAAGATTTTTTTTTTTTAGGCTTTGGAATACATATAGGACGAATCATGTTAAAAGCCGAAAATGAGATCAAGGAATTGATGATGTGGCAAAAGAAGAAATTTAGCAAATAATTGAGAAGAAGATATTTTTGTGGAAGTTCGATTGAAAGAGAAAATTTGAATAAGGCGAAGAAAGAATGGAAGGGGAAAATCATAGATATGATTTTTTAGAGACATTTGAAGAAAAGTTGGAAAAAGGAAGAAGATGAGATATTTTTTTGTGAGGGAGTCATTGAACCCGTCGGTTGAGTTAAATCAAATTTTATTGGAGAATTATGATAATTGTTGTTCAGTGTGTGGAATGAGGGGGAGTGTGGTTGTGGTGAGGGGATGTGGTGTGGAGATGGGGAGAGGCAAGGAGGCAGGGGTGTTTGAGCTGGGCGGGTGCAGAGGGGTGTTTTGGAACATCACGCTGAGAGGGGTTGGAAGTGGAGGAAATGTGTGTGGGAGACTGTTTGGGGGAGAGGGGAGGATGGGGCAGAAGATGAGTGAGAGAGAAGGTGGGGGAGGAAGAGGAAGAGTCGGATGGGGAAGAGGAGGAGGTAGAGGTAAAGGAGGAGAGAGAGGAGGACAAGGAGGAGGCGGAGGAAGAAGAGGTGGAGAAGGAAGAGAAGAAGGAAGAGAAGAAGAAAGCGGAGGAGGAGGGAGTGTATTGGTGAGTGGGTCGGATTTCTCATCTTTTTGTGTGTCTTCAGCCCCGTTTCTGGCGCCTCCCCTGACACGCCTTGTATCTCTTTCCAAACTGACCTTCTTCAACATCTCCACAAATCCATCGAAAACAACACATCTGGGTGAAGGGCCGAGCCAAACATCATTTCTGATGAGTGGGTGCTCATTTTCATCGGTGTGGGATGTGTATGATGGGGGCATTGTACCCTCACTGAACAGCCCCTCATCATCCTTGTCTGCCTCAAATACCTCATTTACCAGGTGCTATCGCTCTCAGAATGTTGAAGTCAATGGGAGTGAGGGGAATCCATCGAAACCAGCGAGACAGCAGATAACAGACAATGGGGCAAATTCGTTCACCTGGTGTGTGTGGAATGGCTCAAATACAACTGGAACGTCATCTTCTACGGCTGATAGGGCTTCGAATGGAGGTGCAATTAATATGTATAATCTGGCAGCTGGGACACTTTCAGTGAAATTTTGTTCGTTCAATGACTGCTATGCATATGCTTATGGTGGAGGAATTTTTTGCGTTTCAATAAATTCCATCAAGATTGAGAACAATTCGTTCAATGCATGTACCGCAAAAAATGATTACGGAGGAGGAATGTATGCCAGATCTATTTCGTCATGTGTCAGGATTAGCGGTTGCGAGTTCCAGAAATGCAAAGCAAGTGGTGCTGGAGGAGGGCTTTATCTTTATACTTTTAATGTTTCTGAAACTGCCTGTATTGGAACAGAAAATGGGAAAGGCGAGAGCGCTTGTGTGTTTGAGTGCTCATTCACTTCGTGTTCTCTAACAAGTCAATATGGCGGAGGGATGTTTTGTCAAAATGTTCCAGCTGCATTCAAAATGAGGAGTCTCCAATTTATTTCGTGCTCAGCAGTGTCAGTTGGTGGAGGATTGGATTTCAGGCCATATCAATCAACAGCTCCAGGCAACAACATTTATTGCTATTTCTTCTTCTTCCATGATTGTAGATGCACAACAACTTCCACTCCATATGGCCACGATGTGTATTTTGAAGATCGATACAATCTCTTTTCATCGAACAACCCATTCTATGAATCGTACACAACGAACAGCAATGATAAGAGAGTGTACTACCAATATTATAACGGAAACAATTGGGTGTATCAGGAAACACAAAAGAAGGGCTGGCTGAAGGAGGGGATGAAAGATAGATATGTTGGGGTGAGTGGAAATGATGCGAGCAATCTGTGTGGGATGAGTGAGGCAGCACCGTGCAAGACAGTGGGGCATGCAGTGGGGTCGAGCATGGCACAGCTGAGCTCGACAATCACTTTGCTGGGTGGGAGGCATGTGAGCGAAGAGAAGACGATCAGTGTTGGGGAAAAGAAGATTTCTGTTTTGGGGAGAGGGAAGGCAGTGAGTGTGATTGGAACAAGTGCGCTTTCGACCTCTTCGACAACGCTGTTCAGCATATCATCTGGCCAACTGGAGGTGGGGCATGTGGGGATCGATCACAACGCGACAAGAAGCCCATCGCCGAGTGTGTTTGTGGTGTCACTGGGGAGCGGGATTCTTTTGCTGGAGGATGTTTTGATCGACTCTTCGAAATCAGGAGGGAGTGTTATATCAGCATCTGTGTTTGAAGTGGCACCGAGGCAGCTGAAGACGATTGATGTGGAGATAAAAAATATGAAAGTGAGCCAACTTCTGATAATCGAGCCATCATCAGCAGGACAACATTGGGAGAATATTATTTGTTGTTTATTTTATTTTGAGTTCATGGCACACTGACTGAAGAGAAAGAGAAAATAGAAATTCTGAGATTAACTTTTTATTATTTTTTTTTGTTGAAATGAAATATGATGAAGTGTTATTTTTTTTTATTGAGAGTGCATTCTCTTTACGGAAACGGTTTATTTTTTTATGAAAATGATTTGTAGCTAAATATTTTGTGGATGCATGAAAAGATGAAATAAATGAAAAAACCACCAAAAACAACGGCAAAATTGTTAATTATGAGTAAATACAAATATATGTTTTTTTTGAAGAAAATTTACCAAAAATATTTTTTTCGAGCCTTATGCTCAAAATTATTCTAAGTTTTTGAAAATAGCAAATAAAATATAAAAAAAAAAAAAAAAAAAAACGCTTATTATATAGAAAATTGATTTTGTCAACAATGAATATTTATTGGTCAATTTGGATTATAAATGGTTTGTTGTATTTCTTGTAACTGATCTATTATGAAATCATTCTTTCGTTCAAGCGAAAATCAAAATATAAATTTCAATGGGATTTTTGAAGCAAATATGTTTCCATTTAGGGCATCTTGATAAGACTTGTGTATTTTCTGATGCACTTCATTATTTCAAAATCCCATTGCAATTGAAAGAAAAATCACAATCAAACGAAATCTTGATTTCAAAATGATTATTCATATAAAAAATTTTTTGAGGTCTTGATTTTCAAAGTGAATGAAGTTTTCAACTGGATAAATTTTTGTGAATGCAAGATTCTTAATGGTTGTATAAAAGGATGATATTTTGCATTAGCTGATTTCAAAAAATCTTAAAAATTGGACTGAAGCTCGTCAGTGTTAATTCTTTGTTTTAAAGGCATTTTGTCAATTCAAATTTTTTAGAAAAAAAAATAATAAATGTGTTATTAATATTGAAACCATATTTTCTGCGCAAAAAATTCTGTTTGAATATTTCGTTTTGAGTTATTGTTTATGAACACAGAAAAGTGACATCTCCAATTTTTGAAAATCTCAACTAAATTTTTTTTCTACTATTTGATTTGAAAACGATCGATAAGCATTAAATGTTTGATTGTTAATTATTTGGCATATGACATTGAATTTCCATATTAATCAACACCCCGAAAAAAAGATATGATTTCAAAAAATAATCACCCATACAGATATCGCACAAAATACCGGACAAGATCTATATCTCAATAACCACAAAAAGAAAAATTCTGTTAATTTTCCACAAAATATATCTCATCAATGCAAACTCATTTGACATACAAGACTTTTTTAATAGCTTCATTTGTGCTCAGAAAAAATTATTTTTGTAATTTCGGGGAAATAGGATTTTGAGTTTCTCCGAGATTTTTTAAATTATTTTCTCAGGGCACAAATGAGGCTATTTTGAAAGTCTTGTTTATCAATTGAGTTTGTATCAATGAGATTTTTTCTGAGGAAAATTAACAGAAAATTTCTTCTTGTGGTTATTGAGATATATATCTTGTCCGGTATTTTGTGCGATGTCCGGTATTTTATACGATATCTGTATATCGAAATATTTTTTTGACACATAGATAAGTTTATGTCAGTTATTTTGTCATTATTGCAAAATACTTTTATCACGTCACAGAGGAATAATGTCAATACTCACATAGTTTCTTATATTTATTTTTAAATGAATGGTCGTAGCTAGGCCTGGTTGACGGATTGAAAAATAGAAGGTTACATCATTCAACAGAATTTTTTCAAGTCAATTGGTTTTTTTCTCTATCTCTTAATTTTTGAGGCTATAAACATGTATTTTTTTGAAAAAATTGAATGGCTATTTTCAACAATGATTAGTAATGAATTTCATTTTTCCATTAAAGAAAGAACACTTAACCATAATTCTTGTAACGCTCAATATGAGAAAAATAATTTTGCAATTTCACGCTTGTAATATATGAAGGCTGATTGGTTTGCATAGAATTGTATTTGCCGATTATCAATAAATGTTTTTCTTTTTGTGAATCAGTGGAAATTTTCTAAAATAAACAAATAGTGGAATATCTTATTATCCTTGATGAATATCGAGTTTGTTCAACGAATTCATAAAGAAAGTCCACAGGAAGAAGAGACGTTAAAGTGAAAATGGAGAATCAGATGATGAAACATTCGAAAACAGAAGGAATAATGAATTTTTATTGGAGGGAAACAGTTGCCAACGGAATATAAAGCAGAAAATTGCTTATAAAAATGTTTAGAAGGTTTGTTGTTGTTGTTTATCTTGAAGTGATTAATTTTTTCCCCTTCAGGCTGTTGAAAGAGCTCGGGATTTGATGGCTTTGAAGAAGAAGAAGAAAAGTTTTGAAGAAAAAATTGGACAGACAGATGAAATGCGAGATATTACGAAGATGCCTGGAGTTGGGCTTTGATGATGAATAATTTTTGAGGAAAGAAGATTTTTTGTGAAAGAAGGAGAAGCGAAAAAAGGAGAGATTGAATGAAAAAGGGATTCACATTTGTTTCCTATTTTTTGTTGGCGAGGGGGGATAATTGAGCTGAAAGTGAAAAAGATTCAGAGGTGTCTCCTCAACAGAAGACAAAATCCTGAAGAGGAGAATTACAACGAATTTCTCCGTTGATGATAATTGAAACTTTTGTTCTCAACTTTCAACCTTCAATCAACTCATTCATTCAACACCTTCAAAATCTTCATCAAATTATCACAACATTTCACACGCTTCTTCTTCTTCTTTTTCTTCTTCTTCATTCACATCATCTGAATGAATTTCTTCATATTTGATATCTGCATCAGAGGTCATGAATGAAATGAAGAAGAAACGGAGAAATTATTCATCCAAAGGAAGTTTTCATAAATTTTAATTAGAATAAGAAGAATGAAAGACGAGGCGAAAGAGAAAGAGAAAGAGAATGAAGAGCGTGTTTTGAGAGGAGAACTGGAAAGGAAATAGAATAGAGAAAATGTGAGAGGGTTTTTTGAATGAAAGGAAGAAGATGATAATGAATACGAAGATGAAGAAGAACATGAAGCTGGTTGAGAGCCAGCCACCAACTGCGAAAGGTACTTAACAGAGCAAAAAGAAGAGCAATGCTGCCAGGGAAACTCAAACGAGATAGGAGGAGCTAAGTCCATGCCACATTACTCAGAAAACCGCTTTGCATCACTTTCAACTACCTTCTGTCTTCGGCAGCTTATTGTTTCAACATGGAACAATGAATGACTTTTATGCTTATTTGAGTTTGTGTCTGCTTCATTGGAACATGTGCAATCTTCACAATCCTTTTAATTGGCAAATGAATGTTCGACCTCTTCTTCTCTTTCTCTATCTCTTTCCCTCTCTGCATCGTCCATTCCAGCTTCTCCTTTTTCGCCTCTATTTCTCCATTCTTCATTCACTCTCTCAGCTGAATGTGCTCAAACGGATTAAAACCACAACAGAAGACAAGTGCAAAAAGGTTAAAAAGCAACAGGAAAGTGACAAACTGAAGAATTGTGTGGAGAAAACAACAAATACGAAGAAGAATACGAAGAGGAAGGAGAAGAAGATGTGGAGGAGCTGGCTGTTTGTGGGAAAGCATCAGGAAAGAGATGGGAATGAGCACAAGGCGATCCAACAACCGACGAATAAGATGAAGAAGCCAATGGAGATATGGAATTATAATTGGAGAGAGAAGGCGACAGATCTGAAATAGCAGAAGAAGAGAAAGAAAAAGACATGCAAAAGGGTGAAGAGGCAGAGAAAAGAGGATAAGATTCATCAGAATTCCTGTTTTGAACAATCTCATCAATTGGAGTGGAAGCATTGAAGAAGAGAGAAGAGCCAAGGCTTGACAGATCAGAGCTGCATTTTGCGAGTGTGTCGCGGCCGATCCAAAAGGCAGCTGAAACGCACCGCTTTGGAATTCGACTGATGAACTGAGAAGAAACGAAACGGAAGAGGAAAAAGATAAAGAAGAAGACAATGATAATGATGGCGATGACAATTTATCACTTGAGTCATTCTGCTTTTTCATTTCTTCTTTTTCTCCAACACTTCCTTCTTCATCTGTTGTCGTGCTTTCATCCGTTCCATTGGGAATGATGTCTGACATGATGAGTGCTGCCTCCAAAAGCGACAGGTCGTCTTTGCCGAGAGAGAAGCAGTAGTCGATGGTGAACAGCACGGCATCTCTTAGCTGATCGCATGAAATGAGATGGATGACTAGCTGTGGGATGAGGGGAAACGTAGCAACGATCGGTTGAGTGGATGTGTGAAAGGACAATAGCTCCGTTGGGGAAGAAGAAAGTTAAAAAGAAGAAGATGGCGAAGAAGGAAAAGATGCTGAAATAGAATAGGAAATATCTGTGAAGCGTTAAAATAAAATTGAAAAATCAGCAAGCAAGAATGGAATTCAGAAGGCATAGAGATGTGCGCAAAGCCGTGGAGAAGACAGAATGCAAGGCAAACAGGATATGTTGGAAGTTATGACAACGTTTCGAACGTTTTCACACAACAGAAGTGAGATTAGAGTGAAAGAGAAAGAAAATCAATTCATTTTTTTTTTCTCGTTAACGTTCATAATGAATATTGCATTCAGTTTCCTCATTCAGATGTTCTTCTTTTTATTTGCTCATTGATATTAACGCTTCACAAGAACGATTTTAAATATGCAGTATATTCATGAAAATGTTGATTGATATTTTTATGAAAATCAAAAAAGAAAATTGATGATTTATTGTTTTTTTAAAGAATTTATTGAAAGTCTTGTGAAATGAAAATACTTTTGTGAAAATGCTAAATAGTCAAAAGAGCATTTAAAGCTTTTAATGATAGGGAATGCCTTCTGTCACCAGAGATCCTTTTCATTCTTGAAAAAATACGTTCGCAGCTTGCTTCGCTGCATGGAGACGAAACTAATGAAAAACAGATGTTTGAGAAAATTGTTTGAATAAGTTCTTTCTTCGTGATCTCTGCGTAGAATTTTTGTGTGTCGTCTTCAAATATTAAGCTTGGTGCTTCATTCAAAAAATCCAGAAACAGTTTGAAACATAAATCCCTGATCTCTTTTGATTGATTTGATTATACTGTTGCAAAGTGTCTTTCAAATCTTTGTCTAATTCGTGTTTCTTAGTAAAATCATATGGAACATACCACTTAATTACAAACTTCTTTCTCTTTTCTGGTTCCAGACGGGAAATCAAACTAATCTTCTGGTTTGAAAACAGCACCTCCACATCATCTGTGCCATATTCTATTTCATCTGTTCCGTCTTCCATTGAATCTTCAAGTGAGTCATGAGAATTATCAAAGAAAAATGTGATGTGAGAATATGTCAAACATTTCGAAGAAAAACAATCAAAAGAAGAAGAGCAGGAGGAAGTTGTTGAAGGAAACGAAAAAGACTCATGAATGCTTTCATCTTTTTTCTTTTCTCTTTATTTTGTTAATCCGGTCATTTGAAGATACACTTTAAAGTGTGTTTTAGCTATTCAAAGTGAATAAATCAATCAAAAAACGATGCATTTAATACGTTTATCCATAAAGGCATTCTGAAATACACTCAAATGATTATAACATTCAATTATGTTGGGTGTTAACACAAAAATTTGACAAAGTCAAAAAATGATCGACCAGTCTGTGACTTAGGCAATTTCAAAAAGAATTGATCCGGTCAAAACCCATTAACATGTTCTTCATTTCAAAAAAAAGTGTTGATTATTTTATGTTCTATTTAAATTTTTCATTTTCCTTTGATTTTATTAAGTGTGTGAACGATAAACTGTTAAACTTTAGAATAATTTGGATGAGATATATATGTTTTTTGACTTCAAGAATTTTTAAAGTCAGTCAAAAGCAGATTTCCTAAAGACAAAAGTCTTAAGTCACCCAGGCTTAGTCGTAGCTAGAGCATGTTGAAAAAATTATGCTGTAAATAAAAAAATAACAACCAACAAAATTTTTATATTTTCAGAAAAAAATACTAATTGACAAATGTTAATCAGTTTTTCATTATATTTTTTCCTTTCAAGTAATACGATTTTGTACAAAAAACTCGAATTTTTTTGTTAAGACTCAAAAAGATGGTTAAAGTTTTTTTTGGAATTTCTCCGTCAAAACTTTTATAATGGGATGCTTTTTGATTGAATTTTTTTCTTTATCATGTCTTTAAATCAGCTTCGTGTTCTTGTTGTCTATTTCACAAGAACAGCCAATACCAAAAAAGTTTGTTGTTAAATTTTGTTTGTATGAATTTAAAAAGAGAATTTTTGTTTTCAGGTGTGCGATTTGGTGCAGGGAGAATTTTTGAAACTTGGAATAACTGTTTGAAATTTTTATAAATATGAAGTTGTATATTCCAGATTTTAATATTTAGCCAATAATAGAATCAGTGAATTACAAAGATTCGAAGCCTGGAGCTTGGCAATATATAAAACATGTTGTGAAAGCTGGAGTTGGTTCAAAATACACTCTTGATGCTCAACCAACAAATGACGCCTCACAATTTGATATTGTCATTTTCGGTGCTCCTGTTTGGGATTGGAGCTTTGCTCCTCCAATTTTGGTACAAAAATTTTTTTTGAAATCATTTATTAAAATCTGCATTTTTTAAAAAGGAATGGATGAAAATGTCAAAATTCAATCGTGATCGAACTTCATTTGGGTTATTCATTCAAAGTTTGTTTTTCGTCAATTTTATTTACAATAGAATACCTTTTTTTTAGTGGGGGGAAGCGGATTTGAAAAATGTGTCAAGCGTATGAAAAAATTCCTAATAATATTTATTCATTCAATTTTTGGGGGGAAAATCTTCTTTTGTTTTAGAAACAGAAAGTGAATTGAAGACAAAAGTGACATCATTTATTGCAACGAAAGATGCAGAATTACGAAATTCTGAAGAATTGACAAAGAAAGTGAGTAATTTTGTCAATGAAATGCTAAGACTTCACGAACAAAGGCAATCATCTTCCGTTGTTTCACCTGATGAGGAAAAAAAATCTGCAACAGTTGAAAAAATTGAGAGCAAGCCTGAAAAGATAAATGATGAAGCAAAGGAGGATGAAGGAAAAAGCAATTGAATGAAAATTTTAAAGAAGTTTAGGGGAATTTGAAAGCAAAAGAATGAAAACAAGATTTTTATAAATATACATTATTAACTTTATTTAGATTATTTTGATGCGTTTTCTATTCTATTTTCTTTCTTTCTTTCTTTCTTTCTTTCTTTTTATTAATTTTCGTTAGTTTTATTTCACTTTTTATTTTTGTAGATAAATGTGGTATTTTTTTTTTTTTTATTTTTTTGAAAGTTGATCAATGGTTATCATTAGAAGTGAAGAATTATCGAATTTTTTTAAATGAAAAGTGGTCTGATACAAATTTTATTTGAAATCTAATAATTCCAAGGAAAATGAAAGCTTCCAGTATATGGCATACAGAATATGACAAATATTTGTAGATTACCAAATTGATTCAATTTTTGAATGACAAACAAAAAATATCTTTGCTTGTAAAAAATGACTCAAAAGATTCTCCATTTGCATTAGAAAAGAAAGAAATAAAAACACAAGGAAATAGCACATCATCATAAATTACTGTTATAATCATGCAAAAAAAAAGTTTAATTATTAAACTATAATTTATAAAATATTTATATATATAAGAATATACATCAAACAAGAAAACGCAAGAAATCATGAATGAAGGTATCCAATTTAGAATTAAAAATTTGAATAGTCCAACTTGTCCAATTTTGCTTGAAAATTCGTCTAAGTTTCATAAAAACATAATATTTACTTGTGAAAATGGAACAATATTCAAAAATAAAAATAAAAATAAATGAAAAAATTCAAACATTGAATAAATATTTTATCATATTCCTTTTTGAATAACATGGAATCTGTTCAATCACTTTGTGCTCCTAATCATAAGCAACAACTGCGTTTCATTAAAATCAATAAAAAAAAATGTGATAGCTTTTTATTTTTTGAAAAATTAATTTGATAATACCTGAATTCCGCTAATGATTATTAAGAACAATAAAACAAGTACAACAACTGGCAGATAAACATTAATTGCCATTGAACAGCTGATTTTTGCGTGGATTAAATTTGAATCCATCATTTTCATATCATTATTACAGACATAATGATCATGAAATAAAAATTAGAAAAAAAATCACATTGTTATCCTTCAATGAATCAAAATTGCAAACCTTGGGTAGCTTCCTTTTTTTATTAATGTCCAACAAAGCCTCTTGGGCGTAAATTTTTTAGGCAAATCTGGCTTGTATATATTGAGGCATTCACAGACATGGTGCCAGCTATTGCATTTTGTCCATGATAGTTTTCTGTGAAGAAATGTCTGACTCGCGGATTCAATTGCCTTATCCCATTGCCCAGGAATAGAATGACTTTCGTAGATTAAATTTTCCTGTTGTTCAATGTCATCCATCTCATTTTCTTTTGGTTCTTTTGATTCTTTTGGCTTTTCATAAAACCTCCAAACTCTTTTTCATTAAAAATTATCATAAAAATAAAATAAAGCAAAAATATCAAAAAAAAAAATGTTAAACGGCAGCTAAAAATTTGCTCAAACTTTAGTACTCTTCCATATTTCATTCGATGGATCTGAATTTATAAAAATACAGCTTCAAAAAATTTTCTTGTTCAATAAAAAATCTAACAAAACTCCAATTTTGTTTGTCTCTTGAAAATCCCAAATCCTTCCAACACTATCGCAAATTCCAACATGTCCCAAAAAAGGCAAAATCCAAGATAAAAATGGTACTGCGTTCCAAACAACAGCAAATGGAAATCTATCTTTATCCATATCTTCGTTCATCAAAAACTCTTTCAGAGTTTCTGGTTCGCGGAGAGGATCTTCCTGCGTCGCTTCGACCTTTTGCTCTTGTGGTGTTTCTTCCTCAATTGAAGTCATAATACTTATTACGGGTTTGATGAATAATACTATAATTAAATTATTTTGAATTTTTGTATTTTTAAATGCGAATTTTCACATGTATACTAATGTTTGCATTATGAACTATAAAAGCAACAAATTGAATCAATTATTATTGATTTGAATTTGAAGACATGTTTGCGCTTCATATTTTGTGTAAAATTCTTATATCTTTTTTCATTATTCGAATTTTAATTAACAGGCAAAGTAATCAAGAATGCAAGGATGGAGTTTGCAAAAAGAGAGAGTGCAAAGAAGGAGAATGCCACGAAAAAGAATGTTCAAAAAGCGAAAATCAAACGTCTTCGTGCCCTGAATGCCAAAAAATGCATTCGACCTGTCCAGAATGCAAAGATAAAAAGAGTTCATGTCCAGAATGCCAAAAGTCCAAATCATCTTGCCCCGAATGTGAAGCAAAGAAGCATATGACACATCCTGAGAGATGTGGAGTTGGCAGAAGCTAAACTTATCACAGTCTTATTTAGTAACACTTGCTGATAAATATTTTCCATTTGTTTATATTGAATTGAATAATTGTTCAATATATAAATATTTAGTATTCAATAATTAACATTTTTAACCTGAAAAGTATATTTATATTTTTTTTTTTATGAAATGAAAATTAATCTTAAAAAATGTTTGATGGACTTAAAAAGCGAAAAAAACTTTTGCAATTTGAAATTTGAAATCACAAAACTAAACATAAACCTTCATTAAGGTGAAGGTACCATTTTTATTTCACATATAAATTGAAAATTTAGAATAAAAAGGATTTAACCTTTTTTTTTTCCAATTCATTCAGTTTCTGAAAGCGAATCAAAAGAAGAAAACCAATATGTTATAAAACAAAAGGGAAGAAAAAAACTTTTTTGAAGATAAATAGCTTTTTATGCAAAAAATTGTCACATTCGAGAATTTCTTATTGAAAAAATGATTCTTTTTTTTAATTGAATTTTTATTCAAAAAAAAAAAATAATCTTTGTTAATAAGAAAAACAAATCCAAAGAGAAAATTGTATAGTTTTTTTTAAAATCAACAAAAAAAAAAAAAAAAACGATGATTTGATTTTTAGGTTAAAACTATTCTCTTTCCAAATAAAAACTTCAGAATTAACAAAAAGGAAAAAAAAAAAAAGATAACTATGATCAACAAATTTCTAAGTATTTCTTGAAGTGTACAGCGGGTAGTTCGGCTCTGAAGGCTGAGACGGGTGCGGGCGGCGGGCAGATGTGCGGGCAGACGAAGCAGAGAAAGAGAGCGAGTTTCTGGCAGTCGCAGAGCCCTGTGCAGAGCGAGGTGTTGCCGGCACGAAGGCCGGAGAAATGCGAAATTCGGAGAAATAAGAAGAGGAGAGAGGGAGGGCGGAAGGGCGGGGGAAAGGGGTGGAAGGAGAGGAGCAGGGAGAGAGGAGGGCAGAAGAAGGAGGGAGGCGAGCGCTCATTGGAGAAGAGGAGCGAGAGGAAGGAGAGGAAGAAGAAGGAGAAGGTGAAGATGAACTGGAAGAGGAGGAGGAGGAAGAGGAAGAAAAAGAAGAAAAAGGTAAAGTAGAAGATAAAGGAATTGTCGTTGTTGTTGAAGAAGAAGAAGAAGAAGAAGAAGAATCGACAGAATTAGGATGAAATGGGGTGCGGGTGTTGCGAGTGGTGAGGGGAGGAAGCTGAGAACGGCGGTTGGGGGAAGGACGAGCAGAAATTGGGTGTGTTGGTTGAGAAGAAGGAGAAGAGGAAAAAGAAGAAGAGGAAGAGGAAGAGGAAGAAGAAGAAGAATTAATTGGAGAAGAAGAAGGAGGAGAAGAAGAAGATGATGATGATGAAGCATCGCCATAAGAAGAAGTTTTCAGATGAAGAAGAGGAATCGAGGGATTACTTGTTCGGCTGGAAGAAGAGGAAGAGGAAGAAGAAGAAGAAGAAGAAGAAGAAGAAGAAGAAGAATTTTTCATTTCAGATGGAGTAAGCTTATTTGAGTTTTGTTGCTTGCTGAAACGAGAAGAAGCGAATGAAGATGGATTCTTCTCAAACACATTCAAAAACCCTTCTTTTTCTCCTTCTTCTTCCTTCTCTTTCTCTTCCTTCTCTTTCTCTCCTTCTTCTTTCTCTTTCTCCTCCTTCTCCTTCCTCTCCTCCTTCTCCCTCTCCCTCCTCCTCATCTCCTCCATCTCCCTCCTCCACACCTCCTCCACTTCTCTGTGCCGCTCCCTCTCCCTCTCCCTCTCCCTCTCTGCTTTCTCCACCTCTGCCTTCATCCTCTCGATCTCCACCATCGCTTCTCTATTCCTCTCCTCCATCTCCACCTCCAGCGCCCCGCACCTGTCCCCCATCACCCGGCTCTGCTCCACCATTTTCGCCAGCTTTTCTTTCTCTCCCTTCTCCACCCTCAGCAAAACAGCATTCGTTTGCTCCCTCGCCGCTGTTAATGCCATCTTCAACCTTTTGATCTCCATCAAAAGCTTCGAATTCTCAAAGGAAAGCATCGAAATCTGCGCATCTTTGTTCATCTTGTCCCTTCTCCGCTCGCTCGCCAGATTTGACATGCATGTCAAATCGGAGTTTTCGGCCCTTAACCGAATGGCTTCTTCTTTCAACTTCGCTATTTCTCCGTGGAGAATTACGATTTCATCGTCTTTCTCATCCAAAAGCCTCAAAAGCTCAAATTTGTCCTTTTTCATGTCTCTTTTCTTTCTTTCTCTCTCTTCTTTCCTCTCTTTCTTCTTCTCCTCCCTCTTTCTTGCCAGTTCTTCTTTCTTCGCCTTCATTTGTCTTATTTCTTCTTTTCTTTCTTTTTGTCTTTCTTTGCTCTTCATCTTTTGCTTCTCAAAATCAAATCCATTTTTCATTCCTTTCTTCCCTTTCTTATTCTTCCCTTTCTCTTTCTCCTTCCCTGTCTCTTTCTCTTTCTCCCCTTCTTCTCCTTCTCCTTCTTCTTCTCTTTCTTCTTCTTCTCTCTCTTTCTCCTTCTCCTTCTCTTCCTCCTCCTCAGCCAGCCTCACTTTCTCCTCGAGTTCTGCCTCCAACTCCCAGTCTTCCACTTCTTCGTCGATTCCCTCCTCTTTCATCCTCTCCCTCATCATCATCATCACACTTTCCTTTTGCCTTAGCTGTGAATGCGCTGCGTTGAGAAGAGAAGGAGAAAGAAGGAAGGGGAAAGAAGAGGAAGAGGAAGAAGAAGAAGGAAGAGAAGAAGAAGAAGAATGAGAAGAAGAAGAAGAAGGGTAGAGAGAAGGAGGAGAAGGAGGGGTGGATGAATGAGAGGAAGAAGGTTTAGAAGAAAGGGTGATGTCTATGAGAAGGGAATAAATAGGAAAAGTGAGTGTGTGTGGGTGGATGAGAGCGAATAATAAAAGAAGGAGAAGGAGAAGAAGAGAAGAGGGAAGAAAAAAGGTCAAAAAAAAAAAGAAAAGAAAGAAAGAAATAATAAATAGACAGATGAACAGACAAATAAATAAAGAAAAGAAAAGAAACATTGCAACATAAATTAAAATTACATTATTTTGAATTCAAAAATTAAAAATTAAAATTTTTCCTCTTTCGTTTTCTTTTTCTCATTTTCTCTCTCTCTCTCTCTCTCTCTCTCTCTCTCTCTCTCTCTCTCTCTCTCTCTTTCTCTTCATCCATTCCATTCTAAACTGTTAACACACCAAATGGATCCTTCATCATAGGCAATGGAATTAACTCACTTATTTCATCCGAAGAAGAAGAAGAAGAAGAAGAGTTTTTATTCCCTTCTCCCAAATACAAAGGCAACGAATAATTTCTGTCATGTTTCGTGTGTTTCTGTGGTTGCGAATAAAAAGCCAGCATTTTTCTTTCTCTCTCTTCTTTCTTCCTCCTCCTCTCCTCTTCTTCTCGTCTCTGCCTCTCCATCTCAAAATACATTCCTTTCGATGCGATTCTTTCTTTTCTTTCTCTCTCTTCCTCTTCTTTCGCCTTCTCCATCAAATATATCGCATTCATCCTCTTCTTCTCCCTCTCTTTGCTTTCTTTCTCCCTCTTCTCCCTCAACTCCCTCATCTTCTTCTCCTTCTCTTTCTCTTTCTCTTTCCTCTTCCTCTCTTCATCTTCTTCTCCTTCTCCTTCTCCTC